>NC_082674.1:12300625-12607500 GCF_025265405.1 Mesoplodon densirostris | reverse complement strand
AAAACACAAAGCTGCAGTAAATCACACTGGGCTTAAACTGAGAGCTTATATAAGGATGGTTCTCAATTAGTATGGACATGTTTGTGGAGAGACCTGAACACTAGGCTTAGGAATATGGGTTTTGTTAGATATTAGTGGGTCTCACAGAGAAAGTGCATTTTTCTGTAGTCGGTTTCAATGAGGATCTCATCCCAGGCATTTTTCTGTCTGCAGTTCCCACTTCTCTTTTCCCCATTGCAAGGTATAGGGACCCCAAGACCCTGATGGGGGTGTGTGTGCATTTGCCCCCTGCATCCCTGTGCCACTGGAAAAGGCAGAATCCCTTTGCATGTTGGCGATGAATGTTGATCAAATGATTCCTAATTTGCCTCACAGCAGGGGGCCCAGGAACCAGAGCAGCTGTGCTATTGTCTGAGGATCCCCAGTGTTTGTCTGCCTGGGCCAGAGTGACCCTCGTCTTGTCATCAGTGCAGATAAGCCGGCTCCCAGCTGTCACCACAGGTAGTTCTCAGTCACTCTTCCCCATGGTGACTGGGCCCCTCTCCTCTTACTGAGAATAATGGAAGGCGCTTGTTTTCTCCCATCGCTGCTTTCTGAAGGTGTGTCTGGCTCTGTCCTGGAAGGTAAAGGCTGACTAGCCTTGTCGCGTCCGAGAGAAATGAGATTTGTACTTTCTGTGACGTTTTAGAAAACAGAGTTTGCTGGGAAGTGGCATGAGCTAAATATCATTATCTCTGAGGCTCACATGAGGAAACTGAGGCTCAGAGGGGTAAAATGACTCACCCAAGATTGCACAGCAGGAATTGGTGGGGTGAGAACTAGAACCTGCTGGATTTGACCTGGGGTGTCTGCAGGAGGGCCTCCACTTGCACGGTGCTTTTAGCAGAGGCCTGGCTTGTCGGAAAATCACTCTCTCAAAGGGCAGTGTATATCACAGGCTAAGCTCTTCCAGAAACACTCCACTGAAGGGCTGTTCTAGACGTTGAGAGCCCTAAGTTCCAAAGACCATTTCATTCATGATACAGGTGGCGGTGAGTGATGTGCCCCGGGTCTGAGAGACATTTAGGGTCAGAGCGGAAACTGGAGCCCAGATCTCCTGCTTCTTCACCCCAGTGCCTCGCCTCCCCTCGAGCCTTGTGGCATGAGCAGGGTCTCTTAGAACACCCAACACAAGCCACTTAACACCCAGCACAAGCCGATGGCCAGGGGCTGCTGGGAGTTCACAGGTGGTTTGTGGTCCTTGGGTGGTATTTGCCATGTGAGATCCTCGTGGCTTTAGGGTGTATGAGTTCTGCCACTATTTGCACCAGGTGCTGAAGTGCACCAGAGTTGTCGGGAACTTGGACAACAAGTCCCCCCAGCCAGACTTCCTCTCAGGCTGTGCTCAGTGCAATCTGGCCATGGTACCATTTCTTAGTTACATCCAGGCAGCACTGACCTTGAACTTCCATAACAATCATTGACTCTGACAGCCCAGGTCAGTTTTGTCCCACTTATTTAGGGGGCCAGTTGTATTGGCTGAAGTTCAGTTAGGTGCCAGGTACTGCACCGCTCACTTTTAATCTTGGGTCACCCAGATGCCTGAAAGGGAGTGATCATCTCCATTGTAGAGACAGGGCAGCCAAGGCTCCAAGAAGTTACAGTTCACGACTGTGGGCACGAGACCCCAGGCTCTTTCCACAGCCCCATCCTCCTACTGACACTTACAAAAGCATCTGATAGACTAGCTTGCTGTCTGACGTCACAAAAAACATGGACGCAGGTAAAGTCCGCCATAGCCTGACACCAGCCTATTTCTGCTGTATCTCTGCTGCCTCTTCCTCCCTCCCCAGCCACACTGAGCCGTTCGCTGCCCTCAGGGAAGCTGACTCATACCAATTCAACCATCAGTATTTGTCATTTGTGCAGGGCTTCGAGCCTATTACAGTAGCTTGTGAAAATCAGTAAGACGTGGGCCCTTCCTCTTAAGGACCTTTCCATCCAATGGCAGAGATAATGCATGAACATAAGTAGCTATGGTACTGTAGAAGCAAAGGCTCCTTTGATCTTCAGAGTAGCCCAAAGAGGCTTGCCGGTGCATATGGCTGTTAAGTCTGCATTGAGCGGACTTTGCATCTGAAGATCAGAGAGAAGTAGTGAGGGACTAAAGGTCACACAGCCCAGCCAAGGCCAAGTTCAGTGTACACCAAGGTTTCCTTGACCCACCATAAAGATTCATGCTACATCAAGGCGTCCAGGCTTGTGTCACCTGTGATGGTCACGCACACAAACCTGTCAAGTTGTGCCCTTTTCCCTCCGGAAAAGCGACACTCCTGTAGTTGTGATGGTCCCATCACCCTCATCCTCTGTTGCCCCCTGACAGTCTAGGATTGCCTGAGCCCAGGCTCAGTCACTGTCTGCCTGTAGGCTGCTTCCTGCTCCGTTCTTGGCTTTGCACCCTGGGCCCCTAGCATGAGAAGCCACGTGCTGAGGAAGAAGAAACAGGAGTCAGTTGGGAGAAGTATGTTCTAGTCCTAGCTTTTCCACCTACTTGCTGGGTGGTGGTGCCTGACCACCCCCAGGTTTCAGGGGTCCCCCAAATAGCATTCATAATAATATTAATAATAGTAATAACAATAATAATGACAGCAGTAGTGGGTTGAATAGTGGTCCCCAAAAAGATAAGTCCATGCCCTAACCCCCAACAACCTGTGAATGTGGCCTAATTTGGGGGAAAAAAAAAAAAAAAAAGGTCTTCCTCATTACCAAAAACTATCACTGGCAAAATCTTCTATGCAAAACAAGTAAAGAGGCTGGCTGGCTGTGTTATTGCAGGATCAGAGCCCTGAGCCCCTTCAGGGGTCTCTGGGCTCCCCAGCATGACGAAGCTTCCCTGAGCTGTCAGAAAATCGCAGGACCAGAAGTCCTGGGATGCCACTGATTAAATAAATGCAGGAAACACCTCTTCAGAGAGTGGACTAATGCCTGTTGCTTTCTTGTTAGCATTTCACTTTACTTGTATTGATGTGTGAGTTTGATTCAAGACTGATTTCCTGGTTTCAAAAGAACAGCAGATTCTTTTTCCTCTCGACCAGAGATTTTTAAGAAGGCAGATTCTTAAGAAACAAAAAGCAAGCTTTAAGTGCAGCCTTCATCCTCCCCAGGCCTGTGGGATCAAAGGGGAGATCCCTGGCCAGAGGGCTACACCCCCACACCCTCCGGGGGTTGGGGAGGTCAGTGCCTTCTGGGAATGGAGACAGACCACCTGTCCCAGCCGTGTGCTGCCCCCCGAGGAAGCAGGGTCTTGCGTCCTGTCAGTGGACGACAGTTTCTCCAGAGGGCTGGGCAGCCCAGCTCACGCTGGTTGCCCGTCCCATTACCTTAGGCCACAGGAGATGGGGGAGCCACCAGGCCCTCAGGTTTGGGGGAGTGGCTGATTATCAGAACAGCTGCACATTCAGGTTCTGGGTGCAAGGGCACAGGACACCCAACATTCCTTTCAAAATATATTGCCAAACTATTCACACCCTTGCTTCCCGAATCATAGCATGACTGCTTTATGATCAGCTTGCATAAGGCCTGCCAGTCCAATGGACTTAGAAGACCTTCTCGTGAGCAGAGGGGGAGTGAATTGTGGCCAAGGAGTGTTTGGGTGGATTGAAAAGTAGGGAATCGTTCTGGAGATTTTCCCACCAACACAGCGAGTCATAAAAGAACTCACCCCGGGACTGTGGGTTATAGCAGGATGACCATATGTCCTCGTGTGCCTGGGACAGGCCTGGTTTATGCCTTGTCCCAGCAGCGTTATTAATAGACCCTTTTCACTCTCAGAAGTACCCAGGTTTGGATGATAAATCACACGGTCACCTTAATTGTATGTAACCATGTATGTGCACTTAGTATAGCTGGAGTGTGGATAATATATTTAAGTTTAAAGACCTGTACCTATGTGCTTTAACAGCTCAGAAGTTGGCTGTGGGTTAGCACCATCAGTCATGGGCAGAGCCTGTCACCATTTCACGGCACATGTGGCTTAGAGGTGACACCATGGGCCAAAATGTCAGACAGCAGTTCAAATCCTTCCTCCTAGCCAACGAGCTTTTTGACCTTTAGGACATTATTTAGCTTATCTCAACTATAAATTAGGAATAATGTTACGGCTCTCACAGAGTTGATGTTTACTGAGTAACCCATGTAAAGCATCTAGTTCATTTCCTGATGCATGGCTGGCTCCAACAAATGGTGGCTGCCATGACGATGACAGTGATAATGATGATGATGGTGATGCCATGACTGTTATTATTGCAGCTCTAGTCTCCCTGTCTGTGAAGTGGTGAGGGATGATCCCTGTCCTGCCCTGCTCTCCGGGTCTTTGTGAGGCTGAACTCACCCAGCATCCCCAGAACTGGGTGGCCCTGGGAGTGTGTGCACTCACCGTTTGAGGTGGGGACTCTGGGCAGGGTCTTGCTAGCCACCCTGCCCAGTGGGTCCCACCCTCTGTGACATGGGAGCTGGGTTCCCAAAACATCATCCCTTCCACCCACCCCGATGACTCTCCCATCTTGGGCCCTCCCTCCATCCCCTCCCCAGCCCACTCCACTTACCCCTCCCACGGGTGGTGCTATGTCAGCACCAAGGCCAGGAAGTCATTGACTGGTGCTGGCTAACACCAGGGAGCTGCCACCCAAAAAGGGCTGGGGACCAGAATCCCGGTCCTGCCTGTTCAGCACCTTTCAATCAATATTTCCCGCCTGGAGAGTTTCCTCCTTTCCTCTGCCTTTGGAATGAAGGTGTTATCTGTTCCTAGTGCCCTTCCTTTATCCCTGTTTCTTTCCACTAATTGACTGTTCTGCATGCCTCTCCCTTTCTTTCCTTTTTTCTTTTGTTTTAATGTAACTGCTTTGAGATGGAGGATTAACCACACAGTGGTTAAGAGCAGGAATTGGAGCCAGACTGCAGGAATTCAGATCTTGGCTTCGCCACTCAAAAGCCAGATCCCTTGGGCAAGTGCCTCAGTTTCCTTGTCTGTAGAAGTGGGCAAGAATAACGCCTGTCTATCTAGTGTGGCTGCTGAGAGGTTTCAAGGAGTCACCAGGTGTCCAGCATTAAATGATGCCTGATGCACCACAGGTCCCTAATGAACAGGAGTCATATTTGTTATCTAAAAACCTACCCGTTTGGGAGAGACCTTCAAGATGGTGGAGGAGTGAGATGTGGAGATCACCTTCCTCCCCACAAATACATCAGAAATACATCTATATGTGGAACAACTCCTACAGAACACCTACTGAGTGCTGCCATAAGACTTCAGACTTCCCAAAAGATATATTTTTTTTCCTTTTTCTCTCTTTGTGAGTGTGAATGTGTATGCTTCTTTGTGTGATTTTGTCTGTATAGCTTTGCTTTTACCATTTGTCCTAGGGTTCTGTCTGTCCTCCCCCCCTTTTTTTAGTATAGTTTTTAGCGCTTATTATCATTGGTGGATTTGTTTTTTGGTTTGGTTGCTCTCTTCTTTCTTTTTTTTATTACTTTTAAATTGTTTTATTTTTAATAATTAAAAAAAAATTTATTTTAACAACTTTAAAATTTTCTTTTCTTTCTTTCTTTCTCTCTCTCTCACTCCCTATCTTTCTTTCATTCATTTGTTCTTTCTTTTTTTCTCACTTTTCTTCTGAGCCATGTGGCTGACGGGGTCTTGGTGCTCCAGCCGGGTGTCAGGCCTGTGCCTCTGAGGTGGGAGAGCTGAAGTTAGGACATTGGTCCACCAGAGACCTCCTGGCCCCATGTAATATCAAACAGTGAAAGCTCTCCCAGAGATCTCCATCTCAATGCTAAGACCCAGCTCCACTCAACGACCAGCAAGCTACAGTGCTGGACACCCTGTGCCAAACAACTAGGAAGACAGGAACACAACCCCACCCATTAGCAGGGAGGCTGCCTAAAATCATAATAAGGTCACAGACACCCCAAAACACACCACTGGACGTGGTCCTGCCCACCAGAAAGACAAGATCCAGCTTCATCTACCAGAACACAGGCACCAGTCCCCTCCACCAGGAAGCTACACAGCCCACTGAACCAACCTTAGCCACTGGGGGCAGACACCAAAAACAATGGGAACTATGAACCTGCAGCCTGCAAAAAGAAGACCCCAAACACAGTAAGTTAAGCAAAATGAGAAGACAGAGAAATACACAGCAGATGAAGGAGCATGGTAAAAACCCACCAGACCAAACAAATGAAGAGGAAGTAGGCAGTCTACCTGAAAAAGAATTCAGAGTAATGAGAGTAAAGATGATCCAAAATCTTGAAAATAGAATGGAGAAAATACAAGAAAGGTTTAATAAGGACCTAGAAGAAATAAAGAGCAAACAAACAATGATGAACAACCAATAAATGCAATTAAAAGTTCTCTAGAAGGAATCAATAGCAGAAGAACGAATAAGTCACCTGGAAGATAAAATAGTGGAAATAACTACTGCAGAGCAGAATAAAGAAAAAAGAATGAAAAGAACTGAGGACAGTCTTATAGACCTCTGGAACAACATTAAATGCACCAACATTCGAATTATAAGGGTCCCAGAAGAAGAATAGAAAAAGAAAGGGACTGAGAAAATATTTGAAGAGATTTCCCTAATATGGGAAAAGAAATAGTCAATCAAGTCCAGATAGCACAGAGAGTCCCATACAGGATAAATACAAGGAGAAACACACCAAGACACATATTAATCAAACTATCAAAATTTAAATACAAAGAAAAAATATTAAAAGCAGCAAGGGAAAAAAAAAACAAATAACATACAAGGGAATCCCCATAATGTTAACAGCTGATCTTTCAGCAGAAATTCTGCAAGACAGAGGGGAGTGGCAGGACATATTTAAAGTAATGAAAGGGAAAAACCTACAGTCAATATTACTTTACCCAGCAAGGATCTCATTCAGATTCAGTGGAGAAATTAAAACCTTTACAGACAAGCAAAAATTAACAGAATTCAGCACCACCAAACCAGCTTTACAACAACAGCTAAAGGAAACACAAGAGAAGGAAAAGGCCTACAATAACAAACTCAAAACAATTAAGAAAATGGTAATAGGAACATACATATTGATAACTACCTTAAATGTAAATGGATTAAATGCTCCAACCAAAAGACAGACTGGCTGAATGGATACAAAAGGAAGACCCATAAATATGCTGTCTACAAGAGACCCACTTCAGACCTAGGGACACATACAGACTGAAAGTGAGGGGATGGAAAAAGATATTCCACGCAAATGGAAATCAGAAGAAAGCTGGAGTAGCAATTCTCATATCAGACAAAATAGACTTTAAAATAAAGACTATTACAAAAGACAAAGAAGGACACTACATAGTGATCAAGGGATCAATCCAAGAAGAGGATATAACAATTGTAGATATTTATGCACCCAACGTAGGTGCACCTCAATACATAAGGCAAATACTAACAGCCATAAAAGGGGAAATCGACAGTAACACAGTCATAGTAGGGAACTTTTAACACCCCACTTTCACCAATGGATAGATCATCCAAAATGAAAGTAAATAAGGAAACACAGGCTTTAAATGATACATTAAACAAGATGGACTTAATTGATATTTATAGGACATTCCATCCAAAAACAACAGAATACACTTTCTTCTCAAGTGCTCATGGAACATTCTCCAGGAGAGGTCATATCTTGGGTCACAAATCAAGCCTTGGTAAATTTAAGAAAATTGAAATCGTATCAAGTGTCTTTTCCGACCACAACGCTATGAGACTAGATATCAATTATAGGAAAAAATCTGTAAAAAATACAAACACATGGAGGCTAAACAACACACTACTTAATAACCAACAGATCACTGAAGAAATCAAAGAGGAAATCAAAAAATACCTAGAAACAAATGACAATGAAAACATGATGACCCAAAACCTATGGTATGCAGCAAAAGCAGTTCTAAGAGGGAAGTTTATAGCAATACAATCCTACCTCAAGAAACAAGAAACATCTCAAATAAACAACCTAACGTTACACCTAAAGCAATTAAAGAAGAATGAAAATACTCCAAAGTTAGCAGAAGGAAAGAAATCATAAAGATCAGATCAGCAGTAAATGAAAAAGAAATGAAGGAAATGATAGCAAAGATCAATAAAAGTATAAGGTGATGCTTTGAGAAGATAAACAAAATTGATAAACCATTAGCCAGACTCATCAAGAAAAAAAGGGAAAAGACTCAAATCAATAGAATTAGAAATGAAAAAGGAGAAGTAGTAACTGACATGCAGAAATACAAAGGATCATGAGAGATTATTACAAGCAACTATATGCAAATAAAATGGACAACCAGGAAGAAATGGTCAAATTCTTAGAAAAGTACAGCCTTCGGAGACGGAACTAGGAAGAAATAGAAAATATAAACAAACCAATCACAAGCACTGAAATTGAGACAGTGATTAAAAGTCTTCCACAAACAATAGCCCAGGCAGGACCAGATGGTTTCACAGGCAAATCCTATCAAACATTTAGAGAAGAGCTAACACCTATCCTTCTCAAACTCTTCCAAACTATAGCAGAAGGAGGAACACTACCAAACTCATTCTGTAAGGCCACCATCACCCTGATACCAAAACCAGACAAAGATGTCACAAAGAAAGAAAACTACAGGCCAATATCACTGATGAACATAGATGCAAAAATCCTCAACAAAATACTAGCAAACAGAGTCCAACAGCACATTAAAAGGATCATACACCATGATCAAGTGGGTTTATCCCAGGAATGCAAGGATTCTTCAATATACACAAAACTATCAATGTGATAAACCTTATTAACAAATTGTAGGAGAAAAACCATATGATCATCTCAAAAGATGCAGAAAAAGCTTTTGACAAAATTCGGCACCCATTTATGATAAAAACCCTCCAGAAAGTAGGTATAGAGGAAACTTACCTCAACATAATAAAGGCCATATATGACAAACCCACAGCCAACATCACTCTCAATGGTGAAAAACTGAAACCATTTCCTCTAAGATCAGGAACAAGACAAGGTTGTCCACTCTCACCACTATTACTCAACATAGTTTTGGAAGTTTTAGCCACAGCAATCAGAAAAGATAAAGAAATAAAAGGAATCTGAATCAGAAAAGAAGTAAAGCTGTCACTGTTTGCAGATGACATGATTCTATACATAGAGAATTCTAAAGATGCTACCAGATAACTACTAGAGCTAATCAATGTAGCAGGATAAAGTAAAGTGTAAAGAGTGTAAAGTAGCAGGATACAAAATTAATGCACAGTAATCTCTTGCATTTCTATACACTAATGATGAAAAATCTGAAAGAGAAATTAAGGAAACACTCCCATTTACCATTGCAACCAAAAGAATAAAATACCTAGGAATAAACCTACCTAAGGAGACAAAAGACCTGTATGCAGAAAACTATAAGATACTGATGAAAGAAATTAAAGATGATACAAACAGATGGTGAGATATACCATGTTCTTGGATTGGAAGACTCAACGTTGTGAAAATGACTCTACTACCCAAAGCAATCTACAGATTCAATGCAATCCCTATTAAACTACCAATGGCATTTTTCACAGAAGTAGACCAAAAAATTTCACAATTTTTATGGAAACACAAAAGACCCCGAAAATAGCCAAACAATCTTAAGAAAGAAAAACAGAGCTGGAGGAATCAGGCTACCAGACTTCAGACTATACTACAAAGCTACAGTAATCAAGACAGTATGGTACTGGCACAAAAACAGAAATATAGATCAGTGGAACAGGATAGAAAGCCCAGAGGTAGACCCATGCACATATGGCCATCTTATTTTTGATAAAGGAGGCAAGAATATACAATGGAGAAAAGACAGCCTCTTCAATAAGTGGTGCTGGGAAAACTGGACAGCTACATATAAAAGAATGAAATTAGAACACTCCCTGACACCATACACAAAAATAAACTAAAATGGATTAAAGACCTAAATGTAAGGCCAAACACTATAAAACTCTTAGAGGAGAGAACATAGGCAGAAGTCTATGACATAAATCACAGCAAGATCCTTTTTGACCCACCTCCTAGAGAAATGGAAATAAAAAAATAAAATAAACAAATTGGACCTAATGAAACTTAAAAGGTTTTGCACAGCAAAGGAAACCATAAACAAGACAAAAAGACAACCCTCAGAATGGGAGAAAATATTTGCAAGTGAAGCAACTGACAGAGGATTAATCTCCAAAATTTACAAGCAACTCATGCAGCTCAATATCAAGAAAACAAACAACCCAAGCCAAAAATGGGCAGAAGACCTAAATAGACATTTCTCCAAAGAAGGTATACAGATTGCAAACAAACACATGAAAGGATGCTGAACATCACAAATTATTAGAGAAATGCAAATCAAAACTACAATGAGGTATCACCTCACACCGGTCAGAAAGGCCATCATCAAAAAATCTAGAAACAATAAATGCTGGAGAGGGTGTGGAGAAAAGGGAACCCTCTTGCACTGTTGGTGGGAATGTAAATTGATACAGCCACTATGGAGAACAGTATGGAGGTTCCTTAAAAAACTAAAAATAGAACTACCATACAACCCAGCAATCCCACTACTGGGCATATACCCTGAGAAAACCATAATTCAAGAAGAGTCGTGTACCACAGTGTTCATTGTGGCTCTATTTACAATAGCCAGGACATGGAAGCAACCTAAGTGTCCATCATTGGATGAATGGATAAAGAAGATGTGGCACATATATACAATGGAATATTACTCAGCCATAAAAAGAAACGAAATTGAGTTATTTGTAGTGAGGTGGATGGACCTAGAGTCTGTCATACAGAGTGAAGTAAGTCAGAAAGAGAAAAACAAATACCGTATGCTAACACAGATTTATGGAATCTAAAAAAAAAAGATGGTTCTGATGAGCCTTGGGGCAGGACAGGAATAAAGACACAGACATAGAGAATGGACTTGAGGACACGGGGAGGGGGAAGGGTAAACTGGGACGAAGTGAGAGAGTGGTATGGACATATATACCCAACCAAATATAAAATAGATAGCTAGTGGGAAGCAGCTGCATAGTACTGGGAAATCAGCTTAGTGCTTTGTGTCCACCTAGAGGGGTGGGATAGGGAGGGTGGGAAGGAGACTCAAGAGGGAGGAGATACGGGGATGTATTTATATGTATAGCTGATTCACTTTGTTATGAAGAGAAACTAACACACCATAGTAAAGCAATTATACTCTAATAAAGATATTAAAAAACAAACAAAAAACCTACCCTTTTGTAATTCTTCTCGTTGGCCAGGGCTCCTGGTGCTGTGGGAGAGGCCGTAATGAGGTTCCCTGACTCGGGATAGGCCCCGCTGCTGGTTAACTTGGGGCTTGAACAAGCAGGCTCCCACCTGGGGGCTTAGATTCCGTGTCTGCTCAGTCTGGAGGGCAGGAGGGTGGTCTCCCAGGCCCTCCAGTCCTTTCACCATCTGTTTGCATCGCCTTCTCTCAGTTTGCCCCCCGCCCAGCCCTGTCACTTCCAGAAGCATGCAAAAGCGGAAGACACACAGCCGTTGTCAGCCTGTCCCGTGAATGGGGGCATGGTGGTGGGGGGGGGGGTAAGGGGAGCACAGGAGGTAGTGAAAAGGTCACAGGTCACTGGACTGGAGGTCAGCAGATGGTTATTCTAGTTTCGGTTCTGTTGTGTGACCTGGGAGAAGTCATTTTGTGTCTCTAGGTTTCAGCTTCCCCATTTTTAAAATGTGCTCATGACCCCATGCTTTGTCCCTCTCTTAAAATGACCACAGAAGACAAGATGCTGAAAGGTGTTTTGCTGGCTGCCAGGTATGCCGGAAGTGCTACCTCCTGACGGTCCCACGTGGTGTCTCCTTCACGTTGCAGAGGGACGCTGGCAGCAGCTCTGGTCATTCATAAGCACTGGCGACGGAAGCGGACTTGTGGATGTTGTGTGAGGTCGGGCTCCTGGTGGGGACCCAGACGGGGCTTGTACGTGTCTTTCCCTACTCCATCTCTGTGCTCCCTGAGGGACCTCTGGCCTGTGAGTGACTCAGACAGGAAGCCACCAGCCATCTCTTCAAAAAGCTTGGAATCCTCTCAAAGATAGGCTTACTTTTTATTGCTCTGTGTTTATTTGGATGGTGGGGGGAGTAGTTTATAGAGAGTCAAGGACAGATCCCTGGAGCGAGCTCCTCCATGGTAGGGTCTCCGTGATTGAATCAGTAAGATGGGAGGAGGTGGGACCTGCTGAGGGCTGGGTTAGGATCCAAGGTATCGAAATGCTGGTCCGTGGACCAGAGCCAGTTGGTGACGTCAAACTCTCCAGAAGCTTGGCCCCTACTTCAGGTGGGGATGGTACTTTTTCCTTTTTAGCTTCTCCAGTTGCACAACCAGTTTGGGGAACCACTGGGGTGGGTGGAATTGGTATCTGAGGGCTTGCCTGTTAGGGGGCTCTGTGTTCCCTGCCCACCTTCTAGTAGTCATTGGGAAACTGTAGAGTATTATTAGTGTTGGTATTGCAGTGTGATTGTGCTATTGTTAGCGTTGTCTATTTGTGTGGTTGTTCAGCTTACCAGGTGACTGCCAGGCTTCATGATGAACACTGGGAGTTGGGGAACTTTTGTAGCGTCTATAATTAAGTAGAGTGGACAAAATTGTAGGGAAAGATTCTGGAAGTATCTTATTAGAGCCATGGTCTGGAGGAGACTCAGCGTTCTGCTGGCCTGACCCTCTTAGTTTTGCGGTAGAAGAGAGCGGGGTTCTTCCTGGCCCACTGGGGGAATCAAGTCCTAATCAAATACACTGAAAATGGATTATAATTTTGAGGGCATTTGAGAAGGAAAACGGTGGGGATGGGATAGCGCCCCTGATGCCTGATCACCTCGAAAGCTTTTCTTGTTTCCACGTCCTTCTATGACTCATCTGGCCTCAGCTACAGCCAAGAGGTCAGAGAGGTGGTCTCACCTGGGGATTCTTCTTTAGAAATTCACCTTCTCCAGTGTCTACACTCAGGTGCCCCTGGGAAACAGCACCTGTGGCAGGCACCCTTTTCCTCAGGCTGTGCTCTGATGGGAATTCACAGACACAACCCCAAATTCAGAGGAAACAAACTCCTCTCCGCCACGGTGACCTGGTTTCCCAAAATGCAGGGCTCAGAAATCACTTTCTCATCAGGCTAAAGTCGCTGTGTTTTCTCTATTATTTCCTTCCCTTCCCCCCAACTTCCTGTTTTCTCTTCCTCTTTTCTCCATCCCCACCCCATCTCTCCAGCCCTGTCCCAGAACAGGAACAGAGGCCGAGCGTTGATCATCACGATTTCCTGACGGGCCCTCTGGTTGCTCAGAGCCAGGGCCGGCCTGGCTTCTCTGGGGCACATGAGCCCTGGCTGGCAGCATACAGGAAGCCAGGACCTTTAGAGCCTCCTGCCTGAATGAGAATCTAACGAGAATAACCCTTCACATCCTTTCAACGTTAACAGCTGCCAAAGAACTTTCTCCTGCCTTCGAGCTAACACACTGGAAAAATAAGACAACTCCTAGTGTTTTGGCCTAATAGCTCTAGTCCAGTTTAGATGGACAAAACATCGATTTGGGAGTTAGATATGAGTTCATGCCTGGTTCTGCACCGAATTCTCTTTATGACTCTTCAGGGCATTCTAGTTCTCTCTAGCTCGGTTCCCTAACCCTTTGGAAAAATGGAGTTCCTGGTACCTTTAGCAGAATTTTTGAGGACAAATGAGGAAAATGTAAGATTCACCTGATGTGCCTGTTAGATATTATTTGGTTAACAAATGTGAGATCCCTTCTTTTGTTTTGGTTTTTGGCCCAGAGGAGTGGCTGTTGAAATGTTCGGTGTTCAGAAAAATCACATAATAAAACAACAAGGTCCTACTGTGTAGCTCAGGGAACTATATTCAATATCCTGTAATAAACCATAATGGAAAAGAATCTGAAAAAGAACATATATGTGTGTGTGTGTGTATGTATAACTGAATCACTTTGCTGTACACCAGAAAGTAATACAACATTATAAATCAACTAGACTTTAATAGAAAAGAAAAAGAAAAGTCACATAATAAATGATACTCATGGGAGGAAAATCCATGTCTGTTCCTGTGTTTTCCTGAAACATGGAGAGAGAGACAAACAGACAGACAGAAAGAGACAGAGAGATAGAGACAGAGACAGAGAGAGACCAGGAGACCTAGAGGCTGGGTGCACATACATCTATCATTAAAAACCCAAGTCCACCCACTGCTGTGCCCACAGGTCCTACTGTTCCATAACAATATTTTTCTAATGAGAAAAAGGGAGAATCCTCCCAACGCCATGCCTGAGGTGGACTGTTTTACTCAGTTAGCTCCCAGGAGTAAAACTACAAAAACAGCAATGTGGAAAAAAGTGCCACCTCTCGATTTGAAAATCCATTAAATAAAAGAAAAGGCTTCTATTCAGGGTCAGTGACCACTTGTTTGAGAAGTCAGCCCAATCATGTGGCTGCTTTTTTAAAAAATTCCAGAGACCGGAGAGTCAGAGACACATTCTAATCTGGAATCTCATCCCGAGCGGCTAAACCCTTGAGTGAAGCTCTTTTCTTCTCTGAGCCTCAGTTTCCTCAACTACAGAAGCATTAGACAAGGTTATTGCATTTCTTCCAGCCCTAGTCATCTGTGATTCTGGGACTCTCTCTGCTCTCCTTAAAATAATGTATTATGGGGCTTCCCTGGTGGCACAATGGTTGAGAGTCTGCCTGCCGATGCCGGGGACACGGGTTCATGCCCCGGTCCGGGAAGATCCCACATGCCGCAGAGCAACTGGGCCCGTGAGCCATGGCCGCTGAGCCTGCGCGTCTGGAGCATGTGCTCCGCAACAGGAGAGGCCAAAACAGTGAGAGGCCCGCGTACCGCAAAAAAAAAAAAATTCATTATGATGAGAGGAGAAGAGGAAACGGGCTCTCCTAGTAACATCACTTGCATTCCCTGTCTGCAGGATATCACTCACCAAGGACAGAGAAGCCACAGGACCCTCGGGGACCACAGCCCTGAGTTAGGGAGCCAGACTTGTGTTGGCCAAACAGCTGCTCATCTGATTCGTTCCCTCAGCCTGGATTGGTGAATCTGAGTTACAAGGGAGATCTCCAGGTAAGAATCGACTGTCTTTGCTTATAGCCAGCAGCATGGTGATGACCAGCATTGTAGTGCAGAGAATCTGTGATATGCAGGCTTACAGGACACCTGGAAGTATTGAGGATGGTCCTTCCACCAGACTTGTCATCTCTGATCGGAAGCTGTGCCTCCTAACACCACATACGTGTACAAGGAAAAAAACCAAAAAAAACCCCCCAAGAAACAAGGACATAATGAAGAATGGATGTGCACTTCAAAGTAGCTGTAATTTTGAAGTGCTTAAATGTCCCTGGGTTCTATAACTGCATTCTGAGTGGGAGCTGTTGCTATCTTGAGTCTTTTTAGTGTTTAGGCAGGAAACAGAGTCTCTTGCAACTGCATGCAGGGGGTGAGCAGATTAGAGCTGTTGCTGGAGGTCGCTTTGTCCCTGCAGAATGCATTTGAGGGCTTCTTTCTGGCCATCCAGGTTGAGACCAGCAGGGAGAGAAGTAGCCCACCTGGCATGGAATTTAGGTCTCATGCCGGAAGTCTGGCTGGCATCTCACTTGCTATCACATTTTTAGAGGTAAATGCAGCTGAATTTAGAGGTAAATTCGGCACTGCAGTGCACCAGCCTCAGATCACCCCTCCCCTTGCCCTCTTCCCTCACCGCCAGCACGTGGGTTTTCTCCCTCTTTCACCTTCTCCCAGTTATGGGCACTTTTCTTCTTATCTGGAAGGAGAGGGCCACACCTACTTGAACTTCATCATTGAACTTGGACCTGACAGGGGCTGACATCCCTCTCCAGTGACTCAAGGTCTGCTGATTTCAGCTCCTTGGACTTTGTTGTATTAGTACATCTCCTTTCAGCTGGCCCAGGGCACCCACACATCCAAGGTCAAGAGTCACGAAGGAGGTGACAATACACTGAGATGATCTCACACCTGTTACTCTTTCAGCGGTTGCTGCTGTTACCTTCTGCTGTCCTCTCCTAAAGCTCTTCTTTTGCATTCAGATATCCTGATTTTCCCTCAAAACTAAAACCAGAAGCATTTCATAAAGCTGAGAAGGTAAGACCAGGTGATTTCTCAGGTATTTTCCAATTCTGACTTCCTGGGATTATTTTATCCCAGACTTGGTCCTTATACCAGGTTCTCATTCTTGGGGGGAACAGATTTATCTTGTGCTCCCTTCCTTTCTTCCTCTTACGGTTTCTTTCCCCAGAGGGGTCCCTGAGCCGTAGCGTACTTCAGAGGAAGGAGAAGAGCTTTTGAAATGAGACAGACCTGACTTCAAATCTCAGTTCTGCTATTTATTGGTTGAGAGATCTTGCCTAGATCGTTGTCAATTCCTGAGCTTCTGTTTCCCCATCCATAAGATGGGGACAGTCCTCCCTGTGTGGGAGGCTTGTGGTGAGGCTCAAAGGACACGGTAATGCATTAGCATAGTTTCTTGCTTCTAGTAAACCTCAAAAAATGTCAGCTTAATCAGAGGTATTTCAGTACAGCTTTGAGCCCTCATTGGGTTGCATCTGAACCTGTGCCTAAAGTCTAGGGACAGATCTTGTCTATACACACAGTTAAAGAAGCCCAGAGCTGTTAATCTTTTTTTTCTTTTTTTTTTTTTTTTTTTTTTTTTTTTTTTTTTTTTTTTTGCGGTACGTGGGCCTCTCACTGCTGTGGCCTCTCCCGTTGCGGAACACAGGATCCAGACGCACAGGTTCAGCAGCCATGGCTCACGGGCCCAGCTGCTCCGCGGCATGCGGGATCTTCCCAGACCGGGGCACGAACCCGTGTCCCCTGCATCGGCAGGCGGACCCTCAACCACTGCGCCACCAGGGAAGCCCAGAGCTGTTAATCTTGATTTCAGAGTTCCTCTTCAATAGCAGCCCGCCCTCACCTCGCCTTGGCCAGATCGCCCTCTGTGGTTCGGCCATTTGAAGGTTTGCCCTGTTACATCCAACCTCAGGTCTCACCCACCTCCGGCCTGTTGAGTCCATCCTTTGTCCCATCGGGTAGTAGATGAAAACTAACTCACCCCCAGCAGCTTTTTCACTTCAAACCAGCGTCTTCCAAGACCCAGAGAAATGTCCTCACAGGTGGAGCCAGCTGACTCGGGAGCAGGTGTCCTGGCCCCTCAGCGAGACAGTTAAGTTTCAAGCACGTGTTCGTCCAGGCCCACAGCACTGGCTTTCTTCCTTGACTGTGGACTGTTAGCTCTTGTGGGGCATTCATTTATCCAGCCATCCATGCATTCCACAAATATGTATGGAGCATGTCCTACGCAGCAGGGGTATTCTTGGTGTTAGGGACCCACACAAAACAAAACAAAACAAAACAAAAAACAAACAAAATTCCTGTTCTCTTCAAGCTTGCATTCTAGTGGGATCAGGGGAGTGTCAATAAATAAATAAGCATATATTATACCAGGTAGTATTAAGTGTTATGGAAAAAATAAAGCGAAAATAATGATAATAAAGCCAAGCCAGAGTGAGAGGAAGTTGGGGAAGAGGCATTGCTGTCTTAGGCAGGATACCAGGGAAGGCCCCCCTGATTAGGTGTCATTGGAGCAGGACCCGAACAAAGGGAGGGAGGGAGGCTTGAAGGAAAAAGGGAACAAAGGCTCTCAGGTGGGGATGTTCTTGGGCTTCAAGGCACTGCAAGTGGCCACGAGGATTGGAGCAGAAGGAACGAGGGACAGTGGGAGGAGGTGAGGGCAGAGAGGAGTGGTCAGATTGCGCAGGCCTCACAAGCCACCCCGAAGACTTGGGCTTTTATGTTCTGGTTGGCTTTTCCAGAGAATCCTGTACCCTTCCTCCCTCCTCCCCAGAGAGTCTCAAAGGCTTCATCCCTAAAACATCCTGAAATAGAAATAAAGATGGATGTTCGTGCCCAGTAGAGTATTTGCGATTCATTCCAAAACCCGTATTGGATACTAGGTACCGACACTCTGGAGGTAAATGAGACTTGGCCGCCCTGTCCTAGGAGCCCGTGGCCCGGCACTGGTTCAAGGCTGCTTGGAGAAGATGCATCGATAAATCAGGCCCAAGTGAGCAGTTGTCCTAATTTGGTCATTGTGGTACCAATTGGCTAGAGTAGGAATTTCCCCTGGGACCTCCCACAGGTCACTGGTACCAATTCTCTTGGAATTCATCCACCTAGACTATTGCCAAGTCTGGCCTTCTGGGTAGAGGGGGGACCAATCCATTCAGCGAACATGTGAGTGCCTATTCTGTGTCAGCGCCAGTGCTAGACACCGGGGAAAAGGATGCTGAGATTCAGCTCCTGCCCTCAAGTTGTTTATGGTTTCACTAGGAGGCCTGCTAGTGACTAGACAGCACCCCAGTTATCAGTGTTCTGATCAGAGTGGGTGTGAGGGACCAAGAGGTGGGGCGCTTGAGCTAGTGAGCTCCCCGTCCTTGGAAGCATGTGAACAGAGTGAGGGGCAGAGCTGGGGAAGCTTCCTGGGGACACGCTGTCTCCACTCTGTCCTAGAGTTGAGGGCTGGTCTGCTAGGTGAATATCGGGGAGGGTGAGAAGCTTCAGGGAAGGTCTCCAGGTAGAGGAGAAGCATACACGAGGGCTGCCTCTTGGAGGGACTGTGGCACTGTCACTCGCTGTGGCTGTGCAGGTGAGGTGAGGTGAGTCTGAGAGAGAGGGACTCACTCAGAGACAGAAGCTAGGAGGATTAACCAGGAGACCTTGAATGTCGAGCTGAGAGGGTTGAGTCCATTCTGAGGACAGCTCAGAGCTGGTTACAGAGCTTTAAGCAAAGATGGATGGTCTGATAAAGTTGCAGTCTTACAAAGCAAAGGGCCGAATTTTATTTGACCCCCTGTTCTCTAAAGTGCATATTTTATATCTACTCCTTGTAATATTATAGGATAACAGTTTCCTCAGCTGTAAAATGGGTTCATACAGATCAGCCGAATGGGAGGTTGTGAGGGTAGATACATGGCCTGTCCACCCCCAGGGCCCTGGGTAGTGGTAAGTGCTGAGAGCACGTCACGTGCATCTTGTTGCACAAATTGCTGGTGAATGGTTAGAACAGGAGCCTTTTTTCTGATGAGAGGAAGTGGCTGGCAACAGTCCATGCTATTCTAGTAGAAATTATGGCATTTAGATCTTGATCTGTTTTTTTTCTGGTCAGAAAGCAAATACCCACTTCTGAAACCCTCTCTCTGTTGAACACTAAAATACGAGTGTTCTCTTTAAAAATGTGCACATTCATTAAACAGATAAGACCTGAGCCCTCACCATGCCCCAGACACTGTGCTAGGCCTGGAAGCATCAAGACCAATCAAGCCCAGTCAGCCTCTCGAGGAGTTCATAAGCTCATGACGAAGACAGAGGAACCAACAGTCATGGGAGCAGGTGGTGGGCAAGAGCCCCAGCATGAACAACGCGATGTGGGTGCAGAGAGGGAGCCTGCCCTGTGCCCAGGCAAGTCAGGGAAGGCGTCCAACAGGGGCCATGTGAGCTGGGCACGAAAGGATGAGTAGGAGTTGGGTTCTGGGAGAGGATACAGAACAACACTCTCATAAACTCAGTTCTCTGTGATGGTGGTGGGGAGGAAATAGCCAGAGGCGGCGTCACGCACAGATAATGCCTCAGCTCTGCTTTTAAAAGTCCGTTAGTCGCCATCCTCCCACCTCGTTCCCAACAGTGACTGAAAATAATCACATTGACTAATTTGAGTTCATCTCTCCTCTGACGCTGTGGAGGTGTTAGTGAGCAGAACAGGATAAGGGCTGGGGGGCCAGAAAAGAAGGAGAAAGAGGAGAAGGAGGAATCCATTTCCATCATCCAGAAACACTGACTGAACAGCATAGCTGTCTGGTGGCAAAATTCAACTTTACAGAGACCTGGGTCTGCTTCTTCGCAGTGAAAACTGCAAGAGATTTTTAAAACTGTATGTGTCCTTCTATCTTTCTCTTAGAAAAAAAAATATATAGGTGTGTATACATCTATCTATATCTATATTTATGTTATGTATATGCACATTCCCATGTGTATATGTGCATGATATATATGTAAGTGCATATATACATGTATGTGCCCATTTATGTTATATAGAATTTATTCTAACCTAGCACAGAGCCTGGTGCCCATGACCTCCGGTCACACTTGCTGCTTGGAGAGGGATGTGTGGTTTAGAACTGACCTTGCTGACCTGCACACGTCCCCAGATGTGCCAGAGTCTCTAAAGGTCATGGCCTTGGATGCTCCCAGGCACAGCAGGAGGGAGCCTCGGTGTCGGCTACAGAAGAGGAGACTGCAGCTCAGAATGACGAACCGTCTCGCCCAAGGCCCACAGCTCTGAGGCGGTCAGGATTCAAACCCTCTTCTAACTGTCCCTCTTCCACTGTATGTGCTATGCGTCACCCTATCTATAAATAGGTGAAGCTCCCAGTCAACCAAGGAGGAGATTCTACAACTAAGACTTGCCCTTGGAAGGGTCCCTCAACTAGGGCTTCAAACCGCAGAGCTGGGAGGACTAGTGGCAACTCACCAGAGTCAGGGATGCACGTGTCCGGAAACCCTCTGTGGATCCTCCCAGCACCGGCAAACACTCTGCACGTCGGTCTGCAGGGGAGGGAGAAGGGAGGGAGGGAGGGAGGGAAGGAGGGAATGACTGGCATCGGGGTTAACTTGGGTTCTAGTCCAGGCCTGGCACTGACTCACCTTTGACCTTGGACACCCCTTCCCTTCTCCATCATCACTAGGAGGGTGTTGGGCTTGATGGTCCAACTTCCATTTCTGAACTGGTCCCCAAGGAGAGTCCTTGAATCCTGCTGACTCCCCACGTCGTGCCGGGGGACCCCAGTGTAGGACTCGAATTCGTATCATCACCACCAGGAAGCTCTCAAAGGTGAGAAACCAAGGCCCTCACCTCCTCATGGATGGCCGGGCCTCCACCAGCCCTGGAAACAGAACAGCTGAGCCTGTACAGAGAAAAAAGGTTGGCTCGGCTGTACCTCGTCCTCCCAGCCTTCTGCTGGGAGCCCCGAGTGTAGCTGCTGCCTTTGTTCAAGCCCCTCTTCCGGCCCTCCAGCCTCCTTGCACCTCTGTCGTCCAACCCACAGAAGGGTTGGAAAAGAGGAGAATCGGCTTGGAGTGTAGGGCTTCGCCCTGATGACTAGCTTCCTTTCCCTCTTGGGGACTTGAAAGCTGCCAGTCCAGAAGTCCCAGGAGGGAGACTGCACCTGACCTGGAAAGCAGGAAGGAAGCCAGGGGTCAGGAGCACGCTGCAAACTGGCAGAGAGAAGCGTCCTGCAGAATCGTTCATGTGATCGCAGGCTTGGCCATCAATGCCCCGCAGGACCCCTTTCCCCACGTGTCAGCTCTTTCTGCCCTGACTAGGCTGCCAGCCAAGGAAGGAGGGCCATGGCAATCTACCAATTTTCTTCAGTTACCATAATGTGGATACAAGGAGCTGGACGTGTGATGACATTCGCAAAAGCCCACGTCCCTAGTTTTAAGGGAGGCCACCTGGCACGGTGTAGAGTGGGCTTTGGGTGAGATTTGCTTTCACTGGGGTTGTCGTGAGATGCTGTGTCCTGCCGTGGTTAGTAGCACAGACTGCAGCTGGACAGCCCGGGCTAGGACCCTCCTCTGCTACTTCCAGCTGGTGAGCTCGGGCTGACCAGACATGTCATCCAGCTTGTCCTCATCTGCAGAACGACAGCCCACAGGACCTGCCACACGAGGCTGCTCTGATCAGGGATGTGAGTTCATGCACGTGAGGGTGCGGAGTGGTACCTGGCCCATAGTCAGGGCTCAGTGAGTGTTCGCCGATTTTATTTTGATCTGAAGCCTCTAGAATTGAATATTCTATTCCGTTTCTGGGCTGTGCTGTGGGTTCAATCATTTACTGGCTGTTTATTAAGCATCTCCTGGGTGCAGAACTCATCCTAGATGATGGCGTTTCAAAGCCGGAGTCGGCAACATGATAAACACAGTGAGACATCGCTCCTTCTTTGCCATTGGGACAAGTGAAGCCTTGTAGGAGACCAGAGGCTGGAGAGTTCCCTGAGCCAGGCGGCTGCTCAGAGGAGCTGGGGGGCCTGGAGTGAAGGGGGTGGCGAGGAGGAGCTGGAGGCCTGAGCCGAGGGCTGGACAGTGGGTTGAGAGAAGGAAGGTGGAGTTGACTAAGGATGATGAGGGCGGGGTGCCATTCTGAGTGGGAGACCGACCGGGGGAAGCGCTAAAGAGGGTGGAATTCTTGAGAGTGGTTTTCTGGTGTTGGTGTGGGCGGTAGGCTCTGCTTTAAGCCTTTTTGGTGCGAAGTGCCTGGGGCCGCCAGGTGGAGATCCATCCCCTTTGCCCAGCTCCGGTGTCAGTGGAGGAAGAGGGCTCAGGATGCGCCAGCCAAGGGCCCCCGTCGCACAGGATGGAGCAGGCCTCTCTGCTCCCAGCAGAGCGAGCACAGGACCCTCTGTGTGCGGCCTGAGAGCCCTGGCCGGGCCTCCTCCTTGAAGGGCCTGACAAAGACTTGCTTGTTCTCGCCTGACATCAGACCTCGCCCTCAGGATTTCTCTGTTCTTCTGGGGCAAGATCTCACACAGTGATAATAGAGTGAACGGGAAGGGAGGAATCAAGGGAAAGCTGTCTCAGGCGTCACCATGCCAACCCGCTCCCCTGGCTGAGCGTAGGAAGAGGGCGCGCCTGCTGTGTGCGCCCCGCGCATCTTCCAGGTCACACCCTGGCAGGGACTGCCCTGAGCTGCGGGCGTTTCTGGTTGGAGCCGAACGGGAGCTGCTCGTATTGGTTCCGAGAGATGCTAGCTGCCTGGTCCGTGACGGACAAAATATTAGTGAGTCACATTACTTAATTGCTGCATACAATGAGTGGATTGTTTTCTCTCTCTCTCTCTCTCTCTCTCTCTGTGTGTGTGTGTGTGTGTGTGTGTGTGTGTGTTTTAGCTTAAGTAAGTATTGCATTTAAACACCTGGGTTTTCTATGTTAACAAAGATTTATAGTGAGTTCTGCCTTGGACATTTCGTAAAAGCTTACTGTTTAGAGGCATCTGTGAGATCACCTGCTCCTGAGTCTGTCTGATCCTTTTTTCAGATGAGTGAACGGAACCCGGGAGAATGGGAGACAGGAGTAAAGCTTTTATAGGCACCCGGGATTCGGATCCTGCGTGACAAGTTCTCAGCATAAGACCCCTAGTGAGGGCTTACTCAGTGCTCTCCCTGCTTACTTTCTGAGCTTTGATGTGTGCCAGATGGGGTCAATAAATGAACTCACTTGTAAAACAAAATGAATGTGAAACCAGTCCAAGGGGAGCCCCTAGTTTCATTTATCATAAAACAATCAATCCTAAAACAACCGTTTACTTGTGAGATACAGGAAGAAAAGGAAATTTGACACCGGAACTTCACATCCTCAGTCTAGTGCAGTGGTTCTGAAGCTCACGGCCAAAGCCATAGGCTAGTAAGTGAAAGGGAAGCCCGTGTCTCCACTGTCTCTTCAGTGTGTTTCCCACACTCCATACTCCACTTCATCAAATGACCTGGGGTTACTTTGTTTAGCTGGAGTCTCAGCTGGTAGGAACTGCGGAGCAGTCCCAGACCTGGTGCTTGAGGAGCAATTTGCTGTCTTCAAGTGGAATTAGAAATAGCCTAAACAGTACTTGATCTGTCTGTGAGGGCTGGGAGCCTTCTAGCAGATGCAGGGCACAGCTTTCAACTTTAGTCATGTGTGGCCACAGACACCAGCCGGGAAACCCCGGCTGCAGGGTAAAGTTTAAACCAGGGTAGTGCATAGTTGAGTCATCAAGAGCACGGCCGGGTTTGAATGTAAATCTGGAGATGAACTTGGTAAGGTTGTTTGTTTGGTTTAACTGTGGTCTTGCTGGATCGATCCAAACAGGGAAGTTCCACTGTGACTCTGCTGCCTTCTCTGTGTATGTTGAGTTCCCTGCAGGAGCATCCTCTGCGAAAGCGTGTACTTCTGCACGCTTGTCTGTCTATCAATACAGGGTGGGGTTACCGATCGCTAACGGAGGATCTCCCGCTCTCCTAATTTACACTTCCAGAGTGTCTGCCAGATCCAAAATATAATTCGAAGTGGACATTTCACCAAAATGAGCTGTCGTAATTCATTTTGATAAGCTTGGATAAGATTTCAGCATTTTCTTTCTTTCTTTTACTCTTTACCTTTTGCAACTGGAGTCAGGTTGATTCAGCCACCAGACAGATGTTTCCCTGCGTGGAAAACGTGATTTAAGAAATTAGGGGAAGAGGCAGGGGAAGATGATTACTAAGCCAAGTGGCTGAATCTATTATTTTTTCTTTCCCAAATGTCATGGCTCCATTTCCAGCAAAGTGGTCAAGATCAATGCTTTGGAAATGACCTTGAACAGGAATGAAGTGAGTTAGTGTGTTAAGTCAGCACTGGGTACCACAGCTGCGAATTTGAACCCTTTTTACTACTAAGAATATATTCAGGGCATTGAAATGGATCCCCCTGCTTTGTTCTTTTTCCAAACTTCTGCTTTTGTACTAAGTACCTACCCTGACCAGGTCTGGCATTTTTAACGTGAGATGAGCGCGCCCCTTAGTGGAGAAAGTACTTAACTGCAAGCTCTTAACATTTGCCCAAAGAAAAGCTCTCGGTTTTTACAGAAATATATCGCTTTAGTAACTCTTAAAGCCAAACTACTTGTCCACGTTGGAGGGTTATTGTGAGAATTAAATGAGATAATTCGTGGGCAGCACTTAAAATGGCATTGAGTGCAGGAATGACAATCAGCAGCTGCTATTATCACGCTTATCTGAGAATGAGGATTCGGGAAGCAGGGGGTTGAGTGACGTCATTTTTGGCGTCTTCCGGATTTCAGCTTCAGGGCCCTCTGTGCCCACACTGTTACGTATTAGGAAAGGTGAGTGAAGAGTAGTGGACAGGACTTACCTGGGGCAGGACCCACTGCCCCGAGGCGGAAAGCAGTGACGACCACTTCAGAATACAGGCCTCCTCACCGTGCAGGAATTTGGATTGAAAAGAGCATCCACAAGATGCGATTCCACCTGCACTTGATGAGGAGGCACTGTTCCTTTGCCACGCCTGTCCCTGACCTTGGACTTCTCCCAGCTCAGCCTCCGGATGCTGAGAATTCTCCACAGGCCACCCTTTGTGAAAATGACTCCTAGTGGCGGGAGATGTCTCTTTCAGAAGTTCATGTGGGCATCGTTGAGGCCGTATTTTGCTTGTCTGGTGACTCAAGTTTTCTTTCTTTTAATTGTCAAGCATAGGATGAGACCCCTATGAGTCTGCTTCTTCATATGCCTGAAGCTGGTTACACCTTTATCAAACAAGATGTGAAAGTGGGGAAACGATTTGCCTCCCCTCTCTCCTTTCTTCTTTCTTTTCTTCCTTCGTCCCTTTCTTCCTTTCTTTCATTCCTCCTTCTCTCTCGCTTTTTCCTCCTCTCCCACCAGCCCCTCCTCTTTCCTTCCCTCTTGCTCTAAGTTGATGATTGACAAGAGGTCCTTGGATACAGATTTTGGCATCCACGCCATCTCTTGTCCACTCACTTTTTCATTTATTCGGAAACATATTCCCTGAACAGCCTACTCTGGATTCAAACATAATCCAGTCCCAGTTCCGGTGCTGGGGGTATTCATCCTTTAAGAGGAGAGGCAGGCAGGTAAGCAGGGGTGACAGGACCGTGGGAAGGTGCTGGAAGAGGGCTCCCGGGGCCGTGGGGAGAGGAACAGAGGGCAGCCCGTCCCCCCAGGACTGGCACCGGGAGCACGGCAGGCCCCAGGCTGGTGGTGGATGTAAGTTTGCCTGGCAGAGAACCACCTTTATAGTGGGTTTAAAAGCCACCTAGGAGGGGCTTCCCTGGTGGCGCAGTGGTTGAGAGTCTGCCTGCCAATGCAGGGGACGCGGGTTCGTGCCCCGGTCCGGGAAGATCCCACATGCCGCGGAGCGGCTGGGCCCGTGAGCCATGGCCGCTGAGCCTGCGCGTCCGGAGCCTGTGCTCCACAACAGGAGAGGCCACAGCAGTGAGAGGCCCACGTACTGCAAAAAAAAAAAAAAAAAAAGCCACCTACCGACAGGTCTCAAGGCCAGGCGTGTGACAGCTGTCCCTCCAAAGGCCTCTCAACTCCACTCACTGAGAGTATGATCTCAGCCGTGGGGGACCTGGGGTTCCCTTCGTCCCAGCCCCAGGCCTCGCTGGCAGTTTCTCCCTGGCCTCCCTCCCACTCCACAGCCCCCTCCTGCATGAAACCCTCCACATTCTTCCAGTCAGAGGATTCCTCTCCTTTCTTCCACCCTCTTCCCAGATACCAGTCCTCACTAGAATTTTCCACTCGTTACAGCTGTCTTTAAACATAGCCTCTCACCCTCACCGGATGGTGCAGGGACCGTGTCTTAGGTAGCTCTAGTTTCTAAAAAGAGCAAATGTTCATGCAGTTGCTCCTTTGACCACGCACCCACTTTCCTGTACTCTGTCAAGGACTGTGCTGGGTGTGGAGGCTGGACCAATGATTAAGACCTGCGTTCAGGAAGCTGAGCAGACACACATGAATATTATATTTTTGTTAGAAATGCATACAGGATACACAGGGTGTATAGATTAGGGCCATAAGAAGGAAGAGGCCAGTTCTAACTTGGGAGCTAGTGGCAAGGGAGAGGAGGGGTGTTGGATTTGGGTGGAGGTGGGGATCGACTGAATCAAATCACACATAAAGTGAAGTGTAGGTGGATAGATCACCCGGCAGAGCCAACAGAGTTTTGCCAACTAAACAGAATCTTCAGTGTTACTGGTAATTTCTAGAAATGTTGAAAGAATTTATTACTTATTTCAACTGAATGCTGCCATTTCCTGGGCAAAGTAAGTAGACTTCCAAAGCCTTGGGAATTAACAGCATCATTTCACCATCTCTTGGAATTGTTTTGAAAGCCAGTGGACATAGCTTTGGTGTTTGCAAATTATCCCCAACCTAGTGCCTTAATGTTACAGTTTTATTATTATCGTAACTGCAGTGAGATCTGATTTGGGCTCTGAGGGCTGGGACTGCGGCGGCTTTTCTGGAATTCCAAAGGAAGAGTCTGAATTAGAGAAGGTCATATTAGACCTTTGAATACACGTGATAGATGAAAGCTGGCTGCCCAAGCATTGACTAATACAGGGGCTTTGGGACCCGCTTTATCAAATACATGAAAATTAGTTGTAGTTAGCCTGTCTGCGTATTTCATGATGTTTGATGCTTCGGAAGTCCAAAAGGGCTTGAGAACAATTTCTCTTTAGTAGTTTAAGTGTTCTACCTGATTTCTGAATTACTGCTTTTTCACAGAGGTAAACTCTGGAGTACTCCCTGAGTGCAGCAGTGGCCAATTTTGAGATAGCATGGTGCTGGGAATCTATCACCACCATCCTTCCCAAATAGCTGGAAATCCAAAGGGCTTCAAGGAACAAGCCAGGGATGCTCTGTGGAAGTGCTGTCAAGGTGCAGTTCTGGTTCTTAAGTGGAAGTCTCATCCCATTTCTAATTGCCTTAGCTCCTGGTGTGGCTTTCGGTTGCCTGAATACATTTCTGGAAATTGTTGGACATTCTCATTGCATTAAGACCTCAGGATGTTGGAACGACGGGGAGTTTCCCAGGTCGTCTAGCCAGTCCTGGTGGGTTACAGATGCGATAAGGATGAGACTCAGAAGGGGGGGGGGAGTGACCTTCCCCAAGGTCTTGTAGCAAACAATTGGCTGAAAACAGGTTAGGACAAGAGCCAGTGACTCCCGTGCATTTGGTGGCATTACAGAGACCTTACAGTCGCGGTAGCTTCCATGACCTTGAGGCCCTGGGGTTACACAACAACTGTCTGACCCGCCCAAGGCACCGAACTGCATTTCTGCCCTGGAGTTTCCTTGCTTCTGCTTTGTGGATTCAAAGTTCCTATATAATCAGTCTTCAGTAGATTCTCCTGACCATCTCCCCCTCTACTTTCCCCCCGAAACACACTTTCTATTTTAGAGGTTCCTGCTGTTCCTCATTAGGACCAGGCTCACTGACCAGGCACTTCCCCATCCCGTGAAAGGACTACTTCTCCCCTTTTCTTACCCAAATAAGAGTGTCTGACCCAAATAACAGATGGCCTGAGAGCCTCTCCTCCCACGGGCCTGGAGGAAGAATCTTATGTTTGGATGGAAGAGAAGCTCCAGGGGATCATGGGAGTCATGTTTATGAACAGATGACTTCATTCATTCCATCTGTAGGTAGGGAGTTCCTACTGTGTGTCAGGCCCTAGTCTGGGATCTGGGGGTATATATGTTCATGGCGATAGAGATCAAAAAGAAAAATAAAGACAGTGAGTGGGGAGTAGGGTGAAGTATGATGTTGGAGAGGGTGGTTAGGTTGGGCTCCGCTGGAAAGTAAACCCTGGACAGAGGCCTAAAGAAAAACCATGCAGATATATTGGGGGAAAG
The DNA here is from genome assembly GCF_025265405.1 of Mesoplodon densirostris. Classification (NCBI taxonomy): domain Eukaryota; kingdom Metazoa; phylum Chordata; class Mammalia; order Artiodactyla; family Ziphiidae; genus Mesoplodon; species Mesoplodon densirostris. The sequence goes on along the minus strand of NC_082674.1, from coordinate 12,578,952 downwards.
CATTCTAGGCCTAAGGACTAGCAACGATACTGTGGCAGAAACACATGTGATAAGTTCAAGAATGAAGAAAGGGGAGAGGCCAGAAACCAGAGTAGCCCAGTGATGGAGGGGAGTTGTACGAGATGAACTACCTTGGGGTAACATCACCTCGGGCCTTGTTGACTGTGATAAGAATCTTGTATTTTACTCTAAGTGACACAGGAAACCATTGAAGGGATTTAACCAGAGGAGTGACATGCTGAAACTTTTGAAACATCATTAGAGCTGCCAGATAGGTAATTGACTGAGTGATTGGGAACTGGGGAATCTGTTTAGGAAGTGAGTATGATAGTCTTGGCAAGAGATGGGATGCCCTGTGGGTTGTCTAGGCCTCCATGTCCGAGAAACGATCAAATTCAAGCTGCGTCCTAAAAGGAGAACTGAAGGGTTTGTTAGCTTAGATATGGGGTGTGAGAGAAAGGAAAGCCGAGGATGACACTGACGTTTTTAGTCTGAGTGTCTGGAAACATGGAATTGCCATTTACAGAAAGAAGAAAGACTGAAGAGGGGCAGATTTCTAGGAAAAAAAGCCAAAACTTTAATTTTGGATATGTGAAGTTTGAGGTGTCTATTAGAAGTCAAGCAGTCAATGGGATAAATGAGTCTGGAGTTCAAGCGAGGGGATCAAGGTGACAGTTATAAATTTGGAAGTCATCAGCATACATCCTCTAAGATGGTATTTAATAGATATTGATAGTTGTGTCAGAAAGGGGACTCGGAGAGGGAGAAGGGTAAGCTGAGACAAAGTGAGAGAGTGGCATGGACATATATACACTACCAAATGTAAAATCAGATAGCTAGCGGGAAGCAGGCGCATAGCACAGGGAGATCAGCTCGGTGCTTTGTGTCCACCTAGAGGGGTGGGATAGGGAGGGTGGGAGGGAGACGCGAGAGGGAGGGGATATGGGGATATTTGTATACATATAGCCGATTCACTTTGTCATACAGCAGAAACTAACACACCATTTTAAGGCAATTATACTCCAATAAAGATGTTAAAAAATATATACTGCCTGCACTCAAGTCATGTCTGTATATTTCTGTGCGCATCTCTTGTTGATGGTTTTGAGTGTCCATGTATCTTCTTGGCCATGTTAGAAATAAAAAGTTAATTTTCAAAAAAAAGAAAGGGGACGCTTCTTCATGGCCAGGAGGACAGAACTAAGACCAGTGAGTGGAACAAGAAAAATCACGATAGTAATCGTGATTACGGCAACTACCATTTGTGCATCTGGCTACTTACATATGTTGTGTCACTGTCTCTACAAACCAGCCTTGAAGAGGTTGAATTCATCTCTGTTTTACTCATATTGAAACTCAGACTCTGGGAGGTTAAGTAAACGTTGTTAAATACGTTGATTGAGACCACCCAGCTAATAAATAGCTAAGCTGTGATCCAAACCCAAGTTCATGTTCTTGTTGCTATACTAAACATCACAGCTCAGCTTAAGAAGTTCAGTAGGGTGGTCTTCTTTTATCTCTGAGAAAGACAACTCAGCTGAGCATTTCTGCGAGCTCACCCTCCACCTTCAACTGAGCCTGTCCTGCAGGTCGGGCGTTTCAGATGCTGGGTGAAAGACTGCATGTCGGGGCTGCCCTTGCCAACACAGAACACACACTGTAAAGCAAGAGAGAACAATTTGCAAAAAAGAGATGACACAGGAAGATAAAGTCATACATCCGCTCTGAACACTGGCTACAGTTTAAGCCAAGACATTACCCATAGGTGCTGGTTGATTTCCTTTCCTAGTTTCAGAGGGCAGATGACAATCCCCACCCTACTGGAGACAGGTGGAGAAGGGGAATACAAGGATTTATTCCACGCTGGCGGAGGGGCAGGCTTCGGGCGGTTTAGCTGTCATCTCCTTCAGGGCTCGCCGCAAACAAATAAGTGCTGGGGGCTCCACCTAGGAAAGTAAGACCTGACGGGTGACATGGCTCGTCCAAGGACCTGCAGCCAACACATGTTACAGGCTTTCCAGACCCCAGAGCTCAAGCCTGTTGCACCGCTTTCCTTTAGAAGGGGAAGGAGGAGGCTGGGATGCTGAGAGCAGCTGGCGTTATCCTCCGCCCATCCCCGCCTGCGGTCTGGAGACGGCCGGCAGAGGGCGCCGCGCCCCTGGCTCTCCCAGCCCGCGGCCCGAAGCCATGTTGAATGAGCAAATGTCTGCAGCCGCCTCCGCGAGATGGAAATGTCTCCCTGGCAGGAAATCCGCGAGGAGCACCGCGGGGTTGTGCAAACAGCCTCACAATGTCCGCTTGTGTGTGTGCACTCGGCTTCGCCCGCGTCGCCCACAATGCTCTGTTTTTTTTTGGATAATGGGCCTCTGTGGACCCATAGGGCTTGTCATGCAAAGGGAGTGACCTGTGTTTGTCATAAATGGGCTCTTGTATGATTAATAGCCACGCGAATGCGCCCGCAGTAGCCGCGCGGCACCGGCTTCACCTCTTCGCCGAGGCGGTGGTCTCAGTCGCTTTCTTCCCTCGCTCCAAAGCTGCCGTGCAGAATTTATTGCTAAAAGGGAAATGACTTGTTTGCATTGTGGTTGCAGTTTTTTATATGCGAGACAGGAGGTGCAGAAAACTAGCATTTGTTGCTGGAGGCTGACTGCATGCCAGATATTATACTAGGTGCTTTCCCTGCATTATTTTATTTACTCACCAACGTCACTGCTAAGGAAGTATTATGATTCGCATTTCACAGACGAGGAAAACCCAAATTCAGAAAAGTAGAAGACTTACCCAAGGTCTCCGCAGCCTGTGCTGTTGCCACTAAAGAACTCCTTTTCTCCTTCAGCGTGGTCCACGGTCCACACACCTGGAAATGCCTCCCTCATCTTGCCTGGCTGTCCATACACTCAATTAGCGATTTTAAAATAAATGAGGGATTTCCATTCTTGGGTGTCAGTGTGTGTATTGTACCTCCTGGAATTATATGCAAAAACATGTGGGTCTGTGTGTGGGTGCATTTTTCTAAGAAGGCTGATATTCATCAGATTCTCAAGGTCATCTATGATCATAAAACAACAGAATATCTCTATTTTGGGAAATGTTTATTTTCTCCAACCTGTTTCTCTTCCCAACGACCCTTCCTCTGTTCGGCTTGTTTGCCGTTGACAATCTTACTGTCACTGCTATGTGGTGACTGCTTACCGAATCTTCCATTCCATTTCAGTGGCCATCAGTGAAGAGGCTGCGTGCTGGACCTGTGCTTGGAGCTTGGCTGGGGAGGGGTGGGGGTGGGGTAGTTGAAATGGGCCTTTAAAGAATCCACAGTAAGGAAGAGAGGTTATTCATTCAGCCTGAGGGTCAGGGAGGAGGTTTCTGGGAGGAAGTGCAATCTGATTTGGGCCTTGAAAGATAGGCCATCCAGAGGCAGAGGAGAGGGGGAGGGCATTCCAGGCAAAGGGAGCAGAATGAACACAAAAACAGAAGCAAGAACCAGGCCAGAGCTGTTGGCACTGTCCATACTCTGGTGTGACCAAAGTACAGAGTGTTCAGAGGAGCTGAAACTTGAAAGAGAGCTTTGGGTCAGGTTTTAGGATCTGAATACCATGTGAAAAATTGCACCCATCTTAATTTGATGGCCAGCTTGGGAAACGTTTACACTGAAACATGCCTTTTTCCTTCCACCCAGCAGCTCCACATCGCGCTGGGCCAGGGAGTTGCCTCAGAAAGCAGCTCCCTGCAGGTGAGCCGGCCTCCAGCGCACTCAGCACACTCCCACCTCTCCCCCCCCCCTCCCCTCCGCCTTCCCTGTCCCAGCTTACAGTGACGGTCTTCAGTGCTTGCTTGGGGTTCAAGCTAGGGGTTTTATTTTAAAGCTGTTACTTTGGTTTGCGATTAAGCGTACTTTGAAATCGAGGCATTTGCTCCTTTCAGAAATGGAGACCAAAGCAAAGCCCCTCCTGCCTCTGAGATTTCAAGGGATGTTTTCTGCCCTTTGGCCGACCTTGACACTTGAGATGTAATGGGCCACGCCAACCTCCCTTGGCTTCAAATTCTTTAGGTTTTCAGTATGTGAAATGGCTTTTGGTGGTCTTTTTGGTACTTCTATAATTTTGACACCCCCCCCAAATAAATTTGAACTGGGAATTAATATACTTAATGCTTTGACACCTCCATCAATTCCAAAGCCTCCTTTGGTGCACAGGTGGACCTCCGTTTAAGAAAACTCAGTGTCTGAAAACCTAGACTTACAAACCAAGTCAGTCCCTGACACTGGGGCGGATGGGGTTCTTCAGGGGGCTTTCGCTTCCCAGAAGTACTCCATCCGTGGGCACCATGCCTCCCGGTGCCTTGACCTGCGAGGTCATATTTCACCACTTGACAGTGAACTCTGGAGGCAGAGAGACCTCAGGCAGAAATGTGTGGAGCAGCTGCCAGGGACCGAGAGCCAGGCAGGGACTGGGGGAAAGCCTTTTTCTTTTCTTTCCTCTCTTTTTTTTTTTTTTTTTTTTTAGGTTATATTGTGAGATAACATATAGACTAGACTTAATTCACCAGCGTTCACTTTACACAGAACATTTCCCGTAACGTGCGCTCAGAGTCTGCTGTGTGATCCGAGGTGCTTGGGGTATCTGGTGTTGGATTGGGGGAGGCGAGAGAGAGCCCAAGATAATGGCTGGAGGTGATGGGGAGAGACTGCGGCCAGGAGAAAGGCTTAGAGAGAAGTCACGGCCAGGGGAGACGTGGAAGGTACCTGGAGAGAGTTTGGTGAGACACCAGGTCTAAGGGGGGGCAGCAGGTGCAGAAATCTCGGGGGACACTCAGGTTTCTGGCTCATAATTTAATGGACGATGATGCCTTTCTGTGAACAAAGAAGGAGGAGGACACTTGGGAAGGGCAGAATTTAAGGTTATTAAGATCTTCCCAAAATTGCTGTGCTTGCAGGAAATTCACTTAGAGGTACCGGCCAGGAGTTGAGGAGGGAGGTCCAGTTTGGGGCTAGAGTGGGACAGGGAGACAAGGTGTGAAGACCGAACATTGGAGACGGGCACTTGAAGGTTAGATGGAGGAAGCGGAGACTTAAGAAGGACCATTCAGGGCTTCCCTGGTGGCACAGTGGTTGAGAGTCCGCCTGCCGATGCAGGGGACACGGGTTTGTGCCCCGGTCCGGGAGGATCCCACGTGCCGCGGAGCGGCTGGGCCCGTGAGCCATGGCCGCCGAGCCCGCACGTCCGGAGACTGTGCTCCGCAACGGGAGAGGCCACAACAGTGAGAGGCCCGCGTACCGCAAAAAAAAAAAAAAGAAAGACCATTCATAGAGATGAGAGGGCAGCAAGGAGGCCCTCCAGCATCTCGGCGGGGGAGGGCTTGGCCAACAGCACGCAGGGCAAGATTCCCTGCATCCCCTCGCTCGGAGCTAGAGGACCCTGGCTTCTGTCAGTTGAAATACCCGAAAATCAAATTCTGGAAAAAGGAGATCTGTAATCCAGAGAAATGAGAGTCTGTTTAATCTAAATCACTGATGGTCAAAACAGCCCAAACTTCGGGCGACTTCTCCGTGTTCCCTTTCGGGTTCTAGACTGAAGCGAGGCCATGGGAGAGAGGTGGAATAAACAGCTTTCCCAACACTACTCAGTAAGCGGAAGGCACTTCCAAGACTGCTGCCCTGCAGGGGTCACTCTCCCTTTGAAATGGGGCAGAAGTGGCCTGGGTGGGCTGTGACTGTCAGCCCTCCTTCTAGGGAAGGGGGAAGCTCATCAAGCAGTTTCCTTCTCACCGTGTTCTTGATTTCACAAGTGGAAGGGAACAAATTCACTAATGATTTCCCAGTGGTGGGCTGGTCCAGAACAAAGTCCCAGTTTGATTGTTTCCATACTCACTGGTATTGGAAATTGGGGGGAGGTGGGGGGGGCACATTGACTTTCATTCCCTAAAAAAGAATCTAATTTCACTCTCATTTCTTGGAGACTTTTTGCTGCTGTAATATTGATGTTTATGGGGAAATTAGCTGTGATGAGGTAATAGTCTATTTTAGAAAACTGAACTCAGATATTGAAAGGACTATTTTAAACCTGCACTTAATCGTTCAGCTCTGTAATGGTCTCTCGGTATTTTTTTGAGAATTCCCATGGATTGCCTTACAACTCGACTCTAGCAGCTTGCATTCCACCGGGAACACCCAGCCCTTTTGAGGGACACCGTGGTATTAATGATGGATGAGGATATTCAAGGCATTTTCCCATTTGAGTGCCATTACTTGTAGTGTTAAAACGTTTTGAAAACACATTTTAGCCATTAACTCATTTTTATTGTCAGATGAAAGTGCTTAATAGACTCACTCTAGTTTCCCTCCTTCGTCTTGGAATGAAATCATCTGTTGGATTCTTGGCACGACTTTGGGCAACGGAACAGAGAACCTTATGACTTCATTGCAGAAACGGCAGCTGGGCAGGGAATTCCAGCCCAGCCCAACTATCTAAAATCGCTCACCTGGTTTTGCGCCCAGAATTTATAGTCTGAGCTACTTCATTCCATCAATGCATTCCCCGCTCCCTGCAAAGAAAAGCAGGTGCTTCTGTCATTTAAGGAATGTACCCTTCCTTTTGCTGAGAAGTTTGTTTTTTGTTTTTTGGGTTTTTTTTTTGCGGTACACGGGCCTCTCACTGTTGTGGCCTCTCCCGTTGCGGAGCACAGGCTCAGGACGCGCAGGCTCAGCGGCCATGGCTCACGGGCCCAGCCACTCCACGGCATGCGGGATCCTCCCGGACTGGGGCACGAACCCGTGTCCCCTGCATCGGCAGGCGGACCCTCAACCACTGCGCCACCAGGGAAGCCCGAGAAGTATTTTTTTAAGCCACCTATTTTGTATCTGATATATTACAGGCTGATGGTCAACCGGTTTTGCTTATCATTCAAAACAATCAAGGAGTATAAATGAGGTATCATGGGTTGTATGATTACTAGGAGAAAGTGTCTCTGGGTAGTGTGAATACCAGACGTATCAGGGTTGTACTCTCCCTGCTCAGACAGCTCCCTGGATGGTTCATGGGAGGCAAGCCAGAGGGGTCACTTGCTTTTGGGGGACGGTGTGGGGAGCCTGCAAGCCTCTTTCGTCGCTGACAGGAGCTGCCAACCTGGCTGCCATCAGGATTTCTCCTCTGAACCTTGTTGACCAGGTTGAAGGTCAGATTGTCTTAATAGCCCTCCTAGGATCACATCCAGTCGCCAGAAACACTCCTAAAGCCAGAACTGGACTTCTTTCCTCCACTCTGTTGGGGAAATCTCAGGGCTCCATTGTAGTCAGGAGATCAGACTTATCATAAGACTAAGTGAGACAGGTCACAGCATGCAGCTGGAGGCACCAGCTTCAGAGCAGAGACCAGCAGTTCTGCTCCCAAGCTGGGCCGAGTAACTGACCAGGTTAGTGACTCCTAGACTTTGGAATTTCATAAGATGATAAAATTTCAAAATAAACTTTGGGGACTTAGGATGCAGCGATCACTATCATTTTGTAAAATAAATAAAAGACACTGTAGCATAGAGATGTTTGCATAACTTCAGCAGAAATGCAAGGCTCATGCCATAGCCTTAATTTCTCATTTTGCCTTGGACTGGTTGATGCTTTGGTACCACTGGACAAAACAATCTTAAGGATTTCTTTGCCAGTGCTAACTGGGAACCAGGCCCTGTGCTAAGTGCTGGGAATACAAGGAGGTGTAAAAACAGCCCTGCACAAGAAGACCTTATATTCAGAGATGGCGGGAAAGTGTGTAATTATGGTCCACACTGTAGGCACTGTGACACAGTAAACACAGCAAGTTAGGTGAGCAAAGAGAAGCTGAGCTTACCCAAGGGAGTGGGTTTTGTTTTATTTGAGGTAGAGTTGAAGAGGAGGGAAGATTTACGGGGGTTCTTCTGAAGATCCCGATTTCCAAACTCATACTTGAAAGGGGATTCTGGAGAGGCAATGGCCGAGAGCCAGTGCTTAGAGGTCAGATGGAATTGACTTCCAGACCCAGCTCTGCCACTTGTGGGCTTGAGAAACTTTTAAAATCTCTAAGATAATTTCTTTATCTCTAAAGTTGGGATAATAAGAGTTCCTACCTCATAAGGTGGCTGTGAAAATTAAAATATGATAATACATAAAAAGCTCTCATCCTTATGGCCTGCAGATCATTACAAAATGTTAGCTGTCATAATTGTAAACAGAAGGAGCAACATGTGCAAGGGCTCTGAGGCAACAGAGAGCAGGCTGCTTTAGAGAAGTGCAGGGTGTGATGAGTGTAGGGCCCAGGGGTGCGGAGGAAGAGAGGGGAGAGAGGAGACGGGCAGGGGCTGGAGGCCAGGTTTTCTGGATCCAGTGCACACATTGGTATACGTTACATCCTGCGGGCCCTGGAGAGCCATGGAAGCATGTTAAGCAAGGAAGTAACATTGTCAGATTTGTGTTTAGAAAGCTGGAAACGAATGGGCAGCAGACAAAACTGGAATCAGGAGGATCCGTTTATGGGCTCTTTGCAGGATGCCGGCGAGCTCTGCTGAGGGTCTGAATTAGGATGATCAGGGTAGGGAAGGAGAGAAGTGCACACATCCCAGTGGGGATGTCCTGTTTAACAAGCTGTTTAACATGTTCTAGGGAGACCCTACTACCATGGGGCAGAAACCCTCCACTGGCAGTGATACATCGCACTTTATGGTATTTTTATTTAATAAATCTTTATTGGAGTATAATTGCTTCACAATACTGTGTTAGTTTCTGTTGCACAACAAAGCAAATCAGCCATATGCATACACATGTCCCCATGTCCCCTCCCTCTTGAGCCTCCCTCCCACCCTCTCTCTCCCATCCCTCTAGGGCATCGCAAAGCTCCTAGCCTATCTCCCTGTGCTCTGTGGCTGCTTCCCACCAGCCAACTATCTTACATTCCGTAGTGTGTATATGTCGATGCTACTCTCACTTCCCCCCACCTTCGCCCTCCCATCCCATGTCATCAAGTCCATTCTCTATGTCTACCTCTTTATTACTGCCCTGCAACTAGGCTCATCAGTACCATTTTTTTTTTTAGATTCCATATAAATGCGTTAGCATACGGTATTTGTTTTTCTCTTTCTGACCTACTTCACTCTGTAGGACAGACTCTAAGTCCATGCACCTCGCTACAAATATCTCAATTTTGTTTCTTTTTATGGCTGAGTAATATTTCATTGTATATATGTGCCACATCTTCTTTATACATTCATCTGTCGATGGACACTTAGGTTGCTTCCATGTCCTGGCTATTGTAAATAGTGCTGCAGTGAACATTGTGGTGCATGTCTCTTTCTGAACTATGGTTTTCTCAGGGTATATTCCTAGTAGTGGGATTGCTAGGAAAACTGGACAGCTACGTGTAAAGGAATGAAATTAGAGCACTACCTAACACCATACACAAAAATAAACTCCAAATGGATTAAAGACTTAAATGTAGGACCAGACACTGTAAAACTTTTAGAGGAAAACATAGGAAAAACACTCTTTGACATAAACCACAGCAACATCTTTTTTGACCCACTTCCTAGAGTAACAGAAATAAAAACAAAAATAACTGGGACTTAACTGAACTTAAAAGCTTTTGCACAGCAAAGGAAGCCATAAACAAGACAAAAAAACAACCCTCAGAATGGGAGAAAATATTTGCAAATGAAACAACAGATAAAGGATTAATCTCTAAAATATATAAACAGCTTATGGAGCTCAATATCAAAAAAACAAACAATCCAGTTAAAAAATTGGTGGAAGACTGAAATAGACATTTCACCAAGGAAGACATACAGGTGGCCAAGAGGTACATGAAAAGATGCTCAACATCACTAATTATTAGAGAAATGCAAATCAAAACTACAATGAGCTATCACCTCACACCAGTTAGAATGGGCATCATCAGAAAATCTACAAACAACAAATGCTGGAGAGTGTGTGGAGAAAAGGGAACCCTCTTGCACTGCTGGTGGGAATGTAAATTGATACAGCCACTTTGGAGAACAGTATGGAGGGTCCTTAAAAAACTAAAAATAGAACTACCATATGCACCTTATGTTTTTTTTTAATTTATGTATTTTATTTATTTATTTTTGGCTGCGTTGGGTCTTCATTGCTGTGCACAGGCTTTCTCTAGCTGCGGCAAGTGGGGGCTACTCTTCGTTGTGCTGCGCAGGCTTCTCATTGCGGTGACTTCTCTTGTTGCAGAGCATGGGATCTAGGCAGGCGGGCTTCAGTAGCGTGGCACGCGGGCTCGGTAGCTGTGGCTCGCGGGCTCTAGAGTGCAGGCTCAGTAGTTGTGGTACACGGGCTTAGTTGCTCGGCGGCATGTGGGATCTTCCCGGACCAGGGCTCAAACCCATGTCCCCTGCATTGGCAGGCAGAATCTCAACCACTGTGTCACCAGGGAAGGCCCAACCTTATGTTTTAATGTCTTAGAAAAAATGAATTTGTCCCATTTGCTTTTTGTGTTAATGGACAGAGCAAGAGATTGACAGCCAGGACACCTTCCTTCTGGCTCTTTCTTTGGCCGTAATGTATTTTGGGTCCTTGGGCAAGTGCTTTTTTGTAAATAAGAGCTTTAAAAATATGACCCCAGTTCTAATATAGAATGTATTCTGAGGACATTTGGGACTCCCATCTGGAAGACCCTGGGAAGGACACTTACTATACCTGACCCACATGTTCTGATCTTTAAAATGGGTCCAATATCACCTTCCCTACCTTCGACACATGCTCATGTTGAGGATAAATGAGGCCAGACACATCTTTGAAAAAGATGTGATGTTATATAAATATACATCATTGTTGTATTCATGATTGGTCTGGGGCTTATATGCTAACTATGTTGCAGAAGAATATTAGGCTCAACCAGGACTTCTTAATCCCCAAAATATGGAGTTATAGATAAAAAATCTAAGTCTTTGATTTCTAAAGTCTTTGTACCAGGGATGTTAAACATTTTAGATTCTGAAAGGTATTGTCTCATTCAGAGTGCTAAGAAAACCCATCCCTTCTGGTAAAGGCATTGAGTATTTATCATCTTAGACCTTAAGAAAAATATTAGGAAATAGAACCATATAGGGCTGCTGTTCTATTTTTTCTCACTTTCTGTTCTGTATTGATAAAAGGTGGTATTGGCTTAGAAAGTCTCCTTTCCGATAGTTATAGCTACAAAAGAAATTTTCTAAGTGCTTGTTCTCTAATCATGAAAATTGGGCATGGAAATCTTGTTGTACACAGGCAAAGGTCAGAATTCACAATGCCCACACCCTGAGTCCTTTGTTATGTCTTACTTAGAGTAAACAAATAAATTTCCTCACCAACTATGGCCACATCTTTTCAAAGTCACTTCTAGTTGATTTTATTTGGTTTTACACTCTGGGACTACAACTAATCTTATTATTTTTTTTCTTCCAAACAAGAACCGCGTTCTAAATAGGAAAAAAAAAAAATGTGCATGTGCGTGTCTGTGTGTGTGTGTGTGTGTGTGTGTGTGTGCGCGCGCGCACGTGCGCTTTTATCCCCTTCTCTTTTTTGGAACTGAAATGTTAGCAGAGGACGATTTCTTTAGGAGGGTCATCACTTTCTACTGAGCAGCCTTAGAGCCAGCTCCCATGGAAGTGGTTTTGAGCTCAGAGCCAAGAAAGTAGTCATAGAAAATACCATCCATACATCCCAAATCATCACCCCTGGGAGATGAGAGCCTCCCTTGGCAGGGACATGTGGCAGTCTTTAAAGGCACTATTAACACTCCTACAGTGACTAGAGAAACGCCCTCCTTCTAGACAATTTGGAAACAAATGTGAAAGGATCCATTTCAAACTTGTATTGCTGTACATGAACCTTGAGGAGTAAGCCTTCTGTATTGGGAAGGCTTCACCAGTCACCCAACTAGTGTCTTTTGTTCCCTTCTCACTCCTGATTCCCCAGCTGGAGGTGTCCTCTCTGCCAATACAGATTCCCAGGGTCCTTCATGCCTGGGTGGAGTTCACTTCTTCTATGATGCTAATTTTTCTGGAAGATTCCACCCTACATGGTTTTCTGTCTTCTCTAAATTCCTAGAGAAATATGTCTTTCACTGTACATGCCTTGGGAGACTACTAGTGTAGAGCAGGCCACTTTGGAATCTAACAGAAACTATAGACTCTCTCCCCAGAGAAAGGAGCATATACATACAATAATACATTATCGAGCACACACTTTCCACAGACCACGGACTCACAGAGTCCCCAAACGGGGGCCTCCTAGGGATCTGGAATCCCAGGTCTCCTCCTGTGGGGAAAAGAGCATGGACTTTGAGTTCCTAGATGCTCAAGCTCTATCTTTTATTTTCCTGTAGTCTTCAGAAAGATGCTTAACCAACTAAATTTCTTCTTCTTCCAATACATGAAGAGAATGATAGCGACCTGAAGGATTGCTGTAAGGTTTGAGTGAACTTCAGTGTGTGAAAGCTCCAAGCACAGTGCCAGGCACACAGTGGACCCTCAATAAAATGTGCATGTTCTTGTCCCTCTCATATAGCATCATCATCTTCTTCATCATCGTCATCATCATCACTCTGGTTGGTACTTACTGTGTATCAGGTCCATACTACTACTTTCACATTCAGTTAACATTTCTGAGCCCTTTACCATTTATCAGAAGCTTGTTATGTGCTTCCAGGTCGATTACATTCTTAAGCTGAACTTGTGCCGTCTCCCTAAATAGCATGTGTATCACTTGAGCACTGCAGCCACGGCTTCTGTCATTGAAAACCCCACTCCCACAGGCCGCAGGTATTCAGGGTATTCAACCAGTGACTGACTACTTCCCTCAGGGCAATTATTCAAGGTGGTGTTTTTATTAGAAAACCAAAGGGAAAAGAAGAAACTTCCCATCAAACTGTTACCAGATTCCCTTTGGGGAGGATAGGAGTTTGATTTTTCCTTTTATTTAGATAGATCACTGTCACCAAGAGAGTCAGTGTTGAGGAAGATAAACCACGTCTCCTGGGACCTGAGTGGGCAGTGATCCTGACCGACCCCCTCTTTTGACTGTTGGAAAGTCTGTGTTGCCCCTTTGACCTTTGGCATTTCATTCCTTTTCAGTAGAGATATTTCATGAGTCCCTTTGGCATGGTTTTCTTCATTAGATATTTGTGTTTTCCTTGGACTTGATGCTATATTTATGAAAAGGGGTAAACACAGACACAACCATTTGGTTAAAAATTGAAGTTTTTGATGATTTTTTGAGTAGTTATTAAAAGGGTGATCTCCTTACTGCTATTTTCAAAAGCATTTGTTTCTGCTTGGGATTTTCCTGTTGGGAATAGGAATTAACTTATATAGAGTTATCTGAAGACCCCAGCCTCTAACTGTCACACACTTATATAAATATTGTTCTCTTGAAAATTTAGTTTTCTTTCATAAAGATTTATATTTTTAAAATTAGCTTCTGTATTTAATTTTAATACATTTAAGTTTTCTAATCCCTAAACAACATATCTTCCTCTTAGATATATTTTGAAGATAAAGTAAGAAAAGGTATCTAAAATACAGTCTTTGGCATGTAGGAAAATCTCCTGTGGTGCTAGCTATTAATACCTTTAAATATTTACCTGATTATAGCTCGACATTAAAGGAGTTTACATAAAGAGTCATGGATTTTGGGAGACCAAACCTGAAATATCAAGAAACATGCAACTTATATGATTCTGGGGATGTAATACTTCTTTGATTCCATGAATAACTTAAACCATGAAACAAGTTGTAATGCTGAATAATTATAGCTAATATTTGTGCACTATTTTATAGTATTTTACACAGCAGTTTTACACTCATTTCAATAGTCTTTGCAAGAATCTCATGTAGAAGAGATTATACTATTGTTGTTGTAGGTAAAGAACCGAGACTCAGAGCTACAATGACTTGCTCTAGCGTAATGGGCGGGGGGGGGCGAGACGGTGCTTCATATTTGTGCGGCTCTTTCAAACTCTTCTCTAGGAGCTCGTCATTTACCACTTACACTATGCATCTTCTGATAATATCAGTAGGCCACATTTTTACTTTAGCCTACTCTGTGCTACAGATCCTCAAGACTGTGTCCTAATCTTTATCAATAAGTCCCAACCTGCAATGCTCTGGGAGAACAACCCCAGCAAATAGCCAAAGCCGTCAGGCCAGATGCCCACACACCTTCACTTTGGTAGAGAAGAGACAGTCCTGGAGAACCCGGTCATGGAGGAAGACAGGTGTCTCTAAGAGCAAAAGGCCATCCCGAGTGGCCACAGATGGAAAGAGGACCACCTTCCAATGCCAGTCTCCGAAGCAGGAAACATCCCAAGTAAGAGCCAGAAAGAATGTTTGCAAGGCCCATCACCTCGTGAGTACTTATCCAACTGTCATCTCCTTCCCTCTGTCTTCATCTGAGAGACGAAATGTCGTGATCTTCCCTTGCTCTGCCCCTACCAGACCCTCCTGGAGGGAGTGAATTCAGATCTCGCAACACTCACGGGCACCACTGCAAACTATGTCGTGTCCCAGGGAGGTTTCACTTTAAGATGATCTCTGAAGATGTCAAGGGAGACATTGTGTGTTTGTTAAAATAAGCCTAAACTTTATAGTATAGACAGCATACTAGTTTTAAATAATCAACATGCTTTATAAGTTATTGCTTGAGCTCCCTTAGGCCTGGAATCCTTCTTAGCACCCTCCTTTATGAATTCTATTCCTAGTATTTTAGTACTTTCACATCTGTGTTTTTTGCTGTACTTCTCTCTTCCTTCATATTGGTTCTCCATCTCCTCTTTTATTATTGGGGAGACCTTTCCTATCCCTTGAACTTAATAAGCAGCTTCTTTACCTGTAGAAACTACGTAGAATCATCACCTGCTGGATGGCCTTATTCTCTCTGATATGAGCTCCCAATCCATAGTGGAGAGTGACAAGGATCTGGCAAGTTCCTTGGGACTGACCCAGCAGCAGGTCACATTAGGAGTGTAGGCATGGAGTTACCAGACAGAACATGGAAACCAGAGTCCCCGGCCTCCCTAAATACAGTCCTGGACTGCCAACCAGGCTTCTCTCCCCGCCTTTTAGCTGTGAAAACACTGCTGTACCCGTGGGAGCTCTAAGACTCTGCTCATCCTCAGGTATAAGTGTCAGTCTGCTCTTAGCTGGAGGAGATTTAAAAAAAAAAAAAACTGTACTTCTCCAGTGTAACCCGTTTGTCTTTATTTTCTGAACACCAGATCTTGAAAGAGACTTTTGTTTCCCTTTGCTTTGGCACTCAGAATCTTAGATCCTAATTGATCTCCAACAGACGTGAAGATCTTCTTGCCTGGATGACCTATAGTTCATGTACTACTTGCTCTCTACCTCCATCTTACTATTCTCCTTTTATTTTCCTCTTCCCCTCACTTTCATTATGTAAGCATTTGCATTTTCTAATAGTGTATAATAACTTATCTTAAATTCTTTTATTGAACAAGATCAAATATGAAAAAATAATCCTCACAGTGATTAACTAAGCCATCTCATTAGTAACATGGTTCATAGAAATATATTTTGTATGCACTTAGGAGCTGTTTGAAGAGATTGGAGAGGCTCTGTCATGAAGAATGTAGCTGGGGGTGTGGTAAAAGCTCTTTGGGTGAGGGTCTTCCCAAGTGGAGCCCGAGGTCTAATAAAAAGCAACCATGGGGCTTCCCTGGTGGCGCAGTGGTTGAGAGTCCGCCTGCTGATGCAGGGGACACGGGTTTATGCCCCGGTCTGGGAAGATCCCACGTGCCACAGAGTGGCTGGGCCCGTGAGCCATGGCCGCTGAGCCTGCGCGTCCGGAGCCTGTGCTCCGCAATGGGAGCGGCCACAACAGTGAGGAGCCCGCATACTGCAAAAAACAAAACAAAACAAAACAAAACAACCACGGTCCATACCCAGTGCCCATCTGTGTGATGCTTACTCACTTTGCAGACCTTGAACCAGAATATACTTCCATGAATTCTTGTCCCACTAGAGGGGAGCGATAAGCATCATTTTTTTTTTTTCATGAAGGAGATGAACTATTTCTGTGTTTATTCAAGGAGGTTGTACTGAAATGCATGTTTTCTAGGTTCCATAGGACTGGACTTGACCCCTAATACTACATAATATCCCATAATTATCAATTATTGTTCCAGACAGTTCCTGTTTGGGATGTGAATCATCTAGAGTACAAATAGAATATTTCCAGTTAGTTGACCTGGGTTGTTGTTAGAATCATGCTTCAAAATAGTGGACTGCATCAGCCAACCAGCTTAAGTAACGTTTTGAACAGATAGAACTCTGCAGCCAGCTAGTATTTGGATGTATTTCCACGTGTGTTTATTTCAGTCTGTTACTAATTTTAAAGGCTTAATGTATTTCCCACCCAGGCACTCTGACAGTAAAATCCTACACAAGTCAGACTTTTAGGAGGAAGCTAAATCCATTCAGGTCTCTTGTGACATGTTAATAGCACAAAGCTAGGGAAATTAAGAATATTTAACTTCCGTTAAGGCATTTTATATGAAAGTTAGGGCTGCTACTAAACAGTAGAATCATCTTCCTACAAGAAGTGCCTCCAGGTCTGAGTTGGAATTGTTCATTAAATTGGAAACAGATTATTTCCTAGAGACCCAGGAGGATTTGTGAATGTTGCCCAGTGGCAGGGATGGGCTATACCAGTTCTGAGTTTTAATCTGGCAGAACCTGTCTCATACAGGGCTTTGCTCAAAAATACCTTAAAAGAAAATGTGCATAAAGGCAAGGGAGGAAGAAAATGACAGAAAGAATAGGGACGATCCTTTTGGAAGAGAGAAGCATGGTGTTTGCCTCCTGTTGTGTGTGTGTGTGTGTCTGTACGTGTGTACATATCATACATGCCCAAACATTCATATATTTCAAGATAGGCAAGGTCTAAGAGGTATCTATTCCAACCTTCTGCCCAACTCATTTTTATAATATTTTTCAGGAGTAATATACCATATTTCTACTTAAACACCACCAGTGACAGGAAACACTATTTCACAGGGCAAATCACCCAATATGCCGACAACCCTAATGGTTAGAAATTTTTTCACGACACTGAATGAAGATCTTCCTCATTATTTCCTCATTGGTTCTAGTTCTCTTCCCTAGAGCCACATAAAACCTACCTCATTCGTTTTCCATAAGAGAATTCTAAGTAAGTATTTGAAGGCTGTTAAGATAAGTATCATGATGATGATGGTGGTAATTATCATGTAATGTGCCTTGAGCACTTCCTATAAGTACAGTGCTAAACACTTTATATTTTTATTCATTAATATTCATGATTGATGAAATAGATACATTTCAAAAATTCTTTTTACAGATGAGAAAACTGAAGCTTAGAGAGTAAAGTACCTTGCCTTGGATAACAGAGCTAACAGGAAACAGAGCTAGGATTTCAAACAGCCCTCCCTAAGCAGACTCTTTTCTACCTTCACGTTAGTGATTTATACCATGAATGATGTCTGCAAGTGTATGAGTTATTTTCTCAGAAGGGAGGATTATGGAGACTAGATTATACCACCTTCTGCACTTAACGGAACTGCTTGTTATGTATTTTCATGCACAACATCATCCTTTTCATATATTCCTCTTTCACCACATCTTTCTTAGAGTGGCATATCTTTTTAAATGCCTGTAGCAACATAAATACTGTCAGAAGCCATGTGGATAGAAAATTACATCCCTGCAGTTCCCTTTTACTGGTCCAGTGATTTTTCAAGTTGATCCTTCACAAGCTGAGGTGTCTGAATCATGAGTTAGAAAAATGCCTTCCAAAGAGCACAGCACCCAGCATCAAATCACGGCTCCGTAAATGTGTGTAGAATAAATGAATGGACGATGGCCTCTTGAAGAAGATGGTTTAATGTCTAGAGCTGAGGGCAGTAGAAATTTTGCTATTTACTTAAATAATAACTACATTTTCCCTATTTTTTCAGGTTGGGATTGCAGATATGTAGCAAATTTGTATTTCTCTGTAGACTTGATTCACCCTTGCAAATGCCTCAGGCTGCAGTTTCATTGAGAAAACTTTATGGTTATTATACCTTTCCATTTCTACACTTCATGAAGTACCTAATTTTGTTACCATTGAAATGTCAAATTGCAAGAGCCTCTGACTTGCCTGGGAAACCTGACGTCCTGTACAGGCTAAGAGGGGTTCCTGGGAGTATAAACCTGTTTTCTAAACTCTTTTCCTCAGGAACTTTAAGAAACTTACCTTTTTGGATAGGTATTTTAATAATGCCCTCTCTGTTCTGCTTGTCCATTGACATGGTATGTTCCCACATCAATGGAACAGAAACAAAGTGAAGCTGAAATATTAACCATACGGATTCATGGGATTAGTGAAGGGGAAAGGAAAGAAATTTGTAGAATATACCTAAACTCTGCCTCCTATGGCTAAAATACCTAATTCTTTGAATAAAAAATAGTTGCTAAGTTATCACTCATCACCTGGTATAAAGGTCCTTTCTATTGGGCTTTCTGATGTAGTTATAGGGGTTCAGTGGTATTTATGCAAGTTATTAAAAAATGTCCAATCTTTTAAGAAGCTTGGTTTTTATACTGCTAATGGTATTTGGTTTTGTGTTGCTTCTCCTAGGTTTGCTGGGATGGGAAACCTGCTCAAAGTCCTTACCAGGGAAATTGAAAACTACCCACATTTTTTCCTGGATTTTGAAAGTAAGTTCCAAAAATTAAAAGATTATGATGAAAACTTTTCACTTTCTTTATAGCTTGTTGATAGGGAAGTTATAAGATAAAGATTGTGTGTGATGCTAAAACCACATCCAAATGTCACTCTGCATTTCTCTGAGTCTTCAAAGATCATTTCCTTCTTTCTTTACATATATTTTTTAAAACACCCCAAAGAATATCTTTTTAATATGCCCAGACTTTTCTTTGATTTTAGAAGCAATCAGTTATTGTAAGCCTAACATAAATCATCAACATGTATTTTCCTAATAATTTTCAAGATTTTTTGTCATATTCCAAAGAAAAATAGTATACATAGTAATTGACACAGATTAATATAGAACAGATATCACTAGACTTGAAAGAAAAAGTGATATATACAAGAAATGAGGCTTACAGATTTTGTATTTTTGAGTCATCTCTATCTGTTCTTTTATATTATTTGATAATACAAAACTGTTTCAGGAGTTTTAGATATAACTTTCATTTGAAAGGTTATTTTTCTTTTATCAAAAACTTTAAATTTTTTCCTAAGGCAAAATAGCTTATGAATCATGACTAAATACATACAGAGATTCTTTCTTATCTTGTTTATTTTTTGATTGAATATATTTATAAATGAATGACACATTCATGTTTAATCAACTAGGCTCACATTTCTACACTCACTCTTGTGTTCTCCTCTTATTGAATTGCAGCTCCACAATGCTAAGCATAGTTAAATGTCCTTTGTCAAGTAGTCATCTGTTACAATCTTTAATCTGCTTTAAACTGTAATATTTCAAGTATTTTATTTATATTAAAAATAAGTTGGAACTTCCTTACATATACATTAAACCTTCTAACAGAGATTTTCTAAGTAAATGCTAGAAGACCCTTCTAAGATACAGCAAACCAAATGATGAAAGCTCCTTGGATGTATCTTTTTAAAATCTTTGGTATGTCTAAAATACCTACTTGAAAAGGAAAAGTGTCCCCAAAGCTCTTGCATTCTGAAAAAGAGTTTTACTGTAGATTATATTCAACAAAAGAGATCTCACTTCTGATTTAACTCGGTTTGCTGTTGTTCTTGATATTTGACTGGGTTTGGCTGGATTTGATTGGGTGTGGTTGGTTTGGGTTGGGCATGGTTGGGTTTGGTTGGGTTTGGCTGGGTTTGGTTGGGTTTGGTAAGAGGTGCAGCTGGGAACTCAAGAGCCAGATTGATTTGATACTTCAAAAAGAATGGGCTTTGTTTGATTGTGTGACTTTTGCTACTCCTCTGTAATATACATATATTTGTTGTTGTTGTTACAGGAATATTTATTAATAACTTTAAAGAATTGTTACAAAATACATTACCTATTATTCCAACACCCTAATTTTACTACTTACATTTTTAATTGACCCCTTCCACTTCTTGTCGTATGCACTTTACACTGTTTCATTCAGCATGCTCAGAGGCCCAAATGGTGGTAAAACACCCCATTCACTCACAACTTCAGGGACATATAAACACCTAGGGGAGTTACATGCCTGTTCTTTTTTGGAAGCTCTGAAGTCCACATGCATGTGTGCGTGCTTCTCACGACTACCAGAGTGACCCCATTTGCCTATTTCGCTGTTCTTGAATTTTGGCTTTCCATGCTTCCACATAGAACAGGGTTGAGTCCTTTGTCAAGTCTAATATCAAAATCCTTTAAGGTGATAAAAGTAAAATCTACAGGAATTTAAAGCAGTAGTTTTCAACGGATGTTCTCTGGAGCAGCAGTGCTCTGAGGTGACATCTCAGGGGATCCCATTCCCCACCACCATAGCAAAGGGGCTTCACTTCCTCTCTGCTACAACCCAAGGACTCTGATCTGCTCAGTCTTGTACTTTGGACATTTTCTTAGTATGTTATTTACGGGAAGGTCATGGTGGCTGAAGAGAACATTTAAATATCTTGAATTTTGATAACCGCCTATGGTACCAAAATTCCATTTGTAGATATACTATAATTTCTTCAAGAGGGGGAAGTGTGGAATGGATTCCCATGTCTGGTGGCTCACTACTAGGACTAGAACTATAGTATTTAAGGAAAATATAAAACTATAAATTTATAGAAATATATAAAATCTTGTTTATTTTCCCCTCAATACCAAGAAGAGTAACAATATTTCACTGAGACTGAGAAGATAAATCACTGGGCTGAAGTCACACAGAGAATGATTGGGGAACTGAGATGGGAACACAGATGTCTTTGGCTTTCTTCCTCCCTCTGCTTTGATTCCCTTAAGTGCTCATCACAGACAGCTTCCAGGAAGTGCTACAGCCATCATTCTGTTCCTGATTAGAGAGGGAAGTCTTAATCATCTACAAACTAAGATGTCTCATGAAAAAAAAAATTGGTTTCTTGATCCTGCAAATCATATTTCCTAAAGTTGACTTTCAAGAAAAAAGAATGATGGACTGGAAGGGTGGGGAAGATGGGCTGTGGTCATGAATTTTCCTTGAGTATATAGATTTCAGCTCAATACGGTAACAGTATATTGAGAATGGTTATGAGCCTTCATGTAAGCCAGGGTGCCATCAGGGAGACAGAGTTAAACAAGAGCAGCCTTTGCCTAATGAAGCCCCAGGCAGGTGTGGAGGACAATACAGGCACCCAGTTCAAGACAAAGTAAAATAAGGGGCTTAGGAGAGGCACGGTGTGGCCTGGGAGTAGAGGGAGAAAGCATACATCAAGTTTCAGGAAATGGATGACTACAGAAGGAATTGGAGAAGTCTTCCTGCAAAGGTGACCTTTGGAATGGACTTAAAACAATGAGTGTTTTTTCTACAGATCTAGAAGACTTTTCCGAAGAGAATAGTTGAAGTCCCTGAGGGAAAACTAGAGCAGGCAAGAGCTTGAGGGGATGGGAACTTCAGGTGTGCTTATACTTAAAGGGAGGTTGAGTAGTTAGAGGATCTAGGAAAGAAAGGCCACACTGAGGAGGAACCTCATCTTACTCAGTTGAGATTCCTGATGACAGGGCTTGGGCCCCACCCAGTTTGGTGACCCAGCACTCAGCCTGCATTGAGCCTGGACTATTGGACAATGAATGAGCCTGAGTAACAGATGCTGGCCATGTGAAGAAACAGAATAGAACAGGCTAGATCAGGCAGCCAGGAGACACAGACATTCAAGTAGGAGGGAGTGTAAATGGATTCAAATGCTAAAAGTAGTCAAGAAGGAAAAAGCTTGAAAAGGGGATGACAGATTGGGCAGTTAACTGCCCAACAGATTCAGGATTTATTACTTTGAGTACAGAGGCTGGATTACAAAAGAGTTAAGGAGTAAGAAGTAGAAGGAGGAAGGAAGGCTGAACGGTATACGGCAACAGCTCAAAGGCATTTGGCACCTCTACTTGGAGTGTTAAATATTCTTTTTGAAGTCACTGATGGAATATAATTGAACTGGGTCAAATAGATATAATTAGGTTGGGTCAAAATATAGTACAAAATCAGACACATCTGTCCTTAGGTTTTCCAGTTGTGTAGATCTGATTTAAATTTTTTGACCTTTGCAGCAGGTTTTACAGTTTATGGTCACATTTCTACACAATCACTTAACATCTTTTTATTGATGTTTTTTCATCCCACTACTTTTTTCTTTCCATGAACAGAAGTTTTACATTTTGATGAAGTGTTATTTTATCATTTTTTTCCTTTTTTACTAAGTTCATGCTGTATCTTCTTTAAGAAATCATGCCTATTCCACGGTCATAAAGATATCCTACTACATTTCCTTATGAAAGTTTTAGAATTTTAAGCTCTACATTTAGGTCAATGATCAGTCCTGAACTAATTTTTGTATATGTTATGAGAGAGGTGTTGGGTTTATTTTTTTTTCATGTTATATAAAATTATTCTAGCACAGGGAGATTGCTTTAATGCCCTTATCGTAATTTAGTTAACTATAATATGTATCAGGCTACTTCTGGACCTTTTATTCTCTCATTGCTTTATTGATCCCTTTCACCAATTAATACCAAAGCGTAACAACTAATAAGTCTTAAAGTCAGGAAGAGTAAGTCCTTCAACTTTGTTCTTTCTCAAGATGTTTTGAGTATTCTAGCACCTTTACTTTTCTAAATAATTTTATCAATCTTTTATAAGCCTTTAATGTCCACAGAAAATCTTGCTGGGACATTGATTATAATTACATAAAATCTAGGGATCAATTTGGAGAGAATTGACATCTAGGTAATACTGATTCTTCCCACCTATGAATATGGTCTATCTTTTCATTTGTTTAGATGTTCTTTAATTTCATTCAGCAGTGTTTTACAGTTTTCAGAGGTCCCACATATCTTTTGTTAAATATACCTTTAAGCATGCCATATCTTGACCATAACAGCATTCTTATGCTTAGTGTTTGCAATGGTATATATTTCCCCATTCTGTCTTCCTTTATCTTTATAGCGTGCTTCTCATAAACAACACATAGTTGGCCCATTTTTTTGCATCCAAGCTGATAATATCTACCTTTTTATTGGCATGTTTAGCCCATTTACATTTAATTACTCTTTGTATTTGAGTGTATCTTGGTGTTGTTTCCATTTGTTCCATTTCTGCTCTTTGTTTCTCAGTGTTTTTCTGCCTTTCAATTAAATCAAATAATTTTTAGTATTCTCTTTTGTCTTTTATGTTGACTTTTTAGTTATGCTTCTTGGTGCTTACTTTAGAGATTATTATACACATCTTTAACTTATTGCCATCTGTCTTCAAAATGTATTCTTTACTTCATGAAGAATTTAAGAGACTTATCACAGTACACATCCAATCACCACCCTTCCACCCTTTGTGCTCTTGCTATATGTTTTGCTTCTATGTACATATGTTATAAACTCCTCATTACAATATCTTTTTTTGACTTTAAACTTGCAGTAGTCTCTTAAACGTGTATGTGTTTGTATTTGTAATCTTAACAGATCTTTTACATTTTCTCACACATTTTCTTATTCCAGTGTTCTCCATTCCTTCTGACATAACTAGGTCTCTTTGGTATTATTTCACTTCCCCATGGAAAGGATTTGGATGGCATCTTGTGCTTATATCATACATGACTTATTCAGTATCTGGCATAGACCTGGGCATGAAGTATAAGCTTAGGAATTTTGAGTTCTTCACTGATGCTAATTCAGTAACTATCTGCAGAACATCTCCTGCATCCTAGCATTAGGAAGGACCAGCAGAAGTGGGGGTGGTGTCTTAGTGGAGCAGAGAGGCATGGGGGGAAAGACATAGAGCACATAAATATAGGAACATTAGAAGAACATGAACTTTTTTTCAAGGAGTGTATAACTTTATTGGGGAGATCAGATGCAAACACATTGACAAGACAGTAGGACAGGTAGCAGAGAAATCTGTAATAGGTAGAACAGAGAGCAAGTGATAGGCTGGCCAAAAGAAGTACAGGTTCTAGGCTGGGCCAGATGTGTTTCTTGGAATATAGCAACTGAAAAATGATTTTCTTATAAGAAAAACCAACCTTTATGAGCATAATAGGAATGCCAGAAACAATAATGGTGGTTGATGGGGAAGGAGGTGGGGTTAAGAGGGAAATTCTAAAGCTTCCAAACCACTGTCCTCTCAGAAAGGCTCTGAATTTTTTGACCTGTTAGGACTACAGTCTCCTACTCTTTAAAGCAAGGGAGGGGGCGCTGTCAGAGCAGGAGATCATCTGGGCTTTCTTTGTTGACTCAGGCCACTTCCTGCTGCTACTGATCTCTTCTTTCATCTCTCCCTCTCTGGTACCCTCACATCTGCTGAGGTTGTTCACAGGAGGCTAGATAATCTTAGAAGAGTAAAGGAGGAAAATAAAGAATGTTTTTGGTCACTTTACAAATGAAACAACACAAGCAAAAAGCAAAGGAGCAGAACAGACCTGGGAAGGAATTTGTTTATGCCATCGTAGGGATTCATTCGCAAAGATTCTTTCAGTTTCTAGCACTTTTGCTTTTTAAGCGCTTTTCATCTGTCAACATCCTCATTACGATCCTACAGGTCATAGACCCCACAGGAACATACAGGGAGGAGATGGGGCTCTTGTTAGCTTCCCTCCCTTTCCCAAGAATTAATATGAGACCCAGAGAGATTAATAGGCTTTCCCTGAGGTCTCATGTTTAGTGAGTGGTAAAACTGATGGTAGGATCTCGGTCTCCAAAACTACACCCTTGGACCTCCCCCTTCCCCCATGACATCACAGGGATCTCACAGCATGTGAATGAAATAAACAAGCCTTCAAGTATCTTAACCCTCCCTGTTCTTTGCAGTCCCTCATCTGATTGTTCCTTGGGACAGGGCTCTGGCATATGATGACTAATGCTCCTGTACAAATAAATATGTCAACCAGTCACACTTACTTACATCTTCCAATGGACCTTCACAATTTTACGTTGTTTGTGTAAGCAGTTAGTATTGTGCTATAAATCATTTCCATTTTACATGCCCAAATGTTAATATTAGATAGTGATGTTTCTTAGTTTATCCTGAAGGGGCGAGGTGTGGAGAAGTGAGGAAGTGGGTGGGGAAGAAGAGCCATAGATTTAATTTATGGCTTTGGCACATTCTTTCTGCTGTACCTTTCTTCTGTGTTTATACAACAACCAGTGGGGTACAGAGATAGGCATGTATCCTATTGATGAAATGCCAGGGCTTCCTTCGAAGCCAAAGACATCTCCAAATAAATTGTGTCTTCTTCTCACCTTATCTTTGGTTAATTTGTTTGATTCTCTGTCAGCTTTTCCACACAGTACTGAATAGGTTGTTAGGAAAAGGTGTGTGGGTTCCCGGTGCTTGTAGAGACAGGGCTTGTCCTTGGCTGATTTACAGAGATAAGAACCCTTTGATTTGACAGCCCTGCTCTGGGTTGAACCCTGCTGCCTTGCCCTGGGGTATGTTCACCAAAGATGTTCATTCCTGACAAACAAAGCCCATGGCCACCTTCCTCTCCATCAGCACAGTGGAATGCCAAGCATTCTGCTTTCAGTAAATATCACAGTCCTCCACTGTGAAACCTCTACCTGACCCTGGTGACTCCAACATGCTGACAGTGAATATCCACTGTCACTAGCAAATTGAGCCAAAGGAGGATAAATAGATCCCCTGTAAACAGAATGAATACTGTTTAACTTTCTTAATTGATAAGATGGTACTTTTCCATTAAAAATTCTGGGCACTTGGAATTCAGCAAGTTCTTGACAATAAATATATGTGTTCAAGGTCACAGTGCACATGATACATTTTCATACTTTCTACAATAGCAAGTCCGGAATAGGGGGTTTAAATCATCACCCGGGGAAAAGCCTGGATAGGCTTGTTCCAGGGCTCCTACGAAGTGTTGGTTTCTGAAATTGCCTGTGTAAATCACAGGGTTTTTTAACAGCTTTATCATTAGACAGGAACAGCCCAGCTTTCTGTAACCATCCTCCTTAATTTTGATGAAATAACTGGTGATGATTAGAAATTTAGAACATGATTCTTAGAAAAAATATCACCAAATAATTCACTGACTGCAACTGGAAATAATGACGCATTTCCATCATTAATATTATTGGTGTGCATTTGTGTGTGCGTGGGTGTGTGTATACCTTTGACTAAAGGTCAATTTTTGTGTTAAAAATAGAAAAACAAAACCCATAATTCAGAGTTCCTGTTCACTCAGCAAATGCTTTAGGAGGCTGCTGACAGGTTAAATATAGTAACCTTTTCAATCACTAATTCTTCAAGGTCTTTTTCAAGATGTCTCTCCTTGACATCCGAAGACACAGTACATTTTAAAAACATGGTAACCAACTGAATCTGAATCTGGAGAATGCCAAAAGTATAGACCCCACAGCCTCTCAAAGGACTACTCCAAAATGATAACAGCCTTAGAATTGGGAGAATAAACATTAAATGCAGTTTTTCACTCAT
This sequence comes from Mesoplodon densirostris, assembly GCF_025265405.1. NCBI lineage: Eukaryota > Metazoa > Chordata > Mammalia > Artiodactyla > Ziphiidae > Mesoplodon > Mesoplodon densirostris. Next base: position 12,552,303 of record NC_082674.1, on the reverse strand, counting down.
CCAATATTCTATTAATGTGTTATCCACACTGAGGAAACGCTGATGCTGTAGATAAATGATGGAATATTTAAAAACACAATGTTAATGAAGATGTGAATAGCCAATCTGATTGTAGGTGAATGCATATTATCTTCATGGTAATAGAGAGACATGCAGCACTGTTAAAGAGAGAGACAAGACAGAAGAGAGGATCTAGAAGTAATAGGACCTTCATTTATTTTGCTGCTTCCCACAGCCCACTTTCTCTGTCACCTGGTCAATTTCCTCATTTATTCATTGAGTCATGACATGTTTAGTGAGTGTCTCCAATGGGTAGGGCATATGGGAACACTAAGGACAAGAATACAGACCCTGTCTCCAGAGATCTCAGAATTCAAAGACAAACAGAAAAACCATCACAAAACAATGTGAGAAGTACATTTAAATCATATGTTTCAACTATTCAGCACATTTTTCTACCAGCATCTACTGCGTGCCAGGCACCGTGTTAGGTCCTGGAAATGAAACAAATAAGGCCTGAGTCTTACAGGCTAAAAGATCAGATTCTCACTAATTAGTCCTAAGTGTCTGATCATTTAGCTGGGGGATCCAAGTGGGATGAATCATGAACTTAGGGATTTGGGCCAATACCAAATGTCACTTAGGGTTACACAGTCCTTTCCCCATTTGAAAAAAGACGAAGACAGACAGATGAGGCCTTCTTCCAGTTGGTCCTCTCTACCTCAGAAATTGATGCCACTTGTGATTTGAGTCCCCTGAGACTCTTACAGCTGCCTGGCCCAGAAGACAGGGACTGTGCTGCTGGCACCAAGGGCTTAATTATTAACTGGAAGAAAAGGTGACTTCAGTTCCATGACAGAGGAGAGAGGAAAAAACTAGGGCTTGCAATAAGCCTAACAAATTATGGAAGAAAATGAGCCAACGCATTTCTAAGTCAGAATCATTCCCAAAGAAGAAATGATGGCTTGGATTTCTCCCACCCCTCCCCACCCCATCCCTGTCGAACGGGGCCACATGAGAAACATTTCCAATAGGACACTAGGATATCTGCCAAAAGAAATGTTTTCCCAGAGAGGGAGGCTGGGGACTGAGGGTCCTGTTTCACAGATCACTCTGGCTGGCAGGGGGGAGTTCCTGCAGGCCGGAAGTGATTCACCATAGCCCCCAACTCTGCCACCTCTGGGAGAGGAGTGGTATCGTCCTGCATGTCACTCATCCAGCTCTTCGTGGTCCCATCAACGTCAGTGTGAATTTGTATTAGAAAGCGTCACTTCGCCTGGGATGGAGAGATGCTTGCCTGTCTGTGGCCAGTACCACTTTTAGGCCACTCTACTGGAAACTGTCCTACTTTTGAAGCACTTAAGAAAGGCCTCTGTTTTTAAAAACTGAGTTTGAAATCTTTCTCCTTTGGTGTTTCAGTAACCATCAAAAGAATGGGGGGGCTTTTTGTTTTTGTTTTTCCAATGCTCCTCTTCTAGACCACTTAGCTTTAATTCTGTTTTGTTTAAATCTTATCAAGTGGTGACTTGCTAAGATGGAGTCATATGACAGCCAAGATTAGGAGCCTTTTCTGTTCTCCAAGTGCCTTCCTCTCCCATACTTCTTTTTATTTATATTCAAATAGACTTACCTCTCAGAATCTTGGTCCCAGACTCTCCTTTTCTTTTCCTTCTCAAATATAAATCTGTATAGGAAATTGTCTTTGTGTTTAGCTTGTGAGTTTTCGATACATTCATCCAAAGGGGAAAGGGTTAGAGTCAAAAGTATTTGATTTTTTGTTCTCTAGGATCTTTGCATTTTTGTCATATGTTTTCTTCCCTGACTTTCTTCTTACTTGGGAACTGCCAGCCTTACCCTGGAATTCTGTTCATTGAAACGTGTCCCTCAGTTACAGGCTTCCTAGCTTGGGGGTTTTAGGTTTCTGTTTAAGACGCCATATTGCTTTGAGAAAAGTTTGGGAAAACAGGAAAAGATGAAATATATAGTGTATTGTGACAAACATTTTACCTGAGACAACTTACCAAGTGTTTGGGGGAAGCAGGAGAAGTGTAGCCAAGGATAAAGGAGGAGCATGTTTCTTTCTCTCCTCTGCTTCCAGGCTGGATTCAACAATGTAACCTGGCAGGTCCCTTTCCTCTTTCAAGTCCAGCCATTCTTTGGCGACCTGCCAAGTCTTCCTCCTGCTCTTCATGGATGCCCTCCCTTGGGGCTTCCAGCCAGCCAGCTCGAGTCCCAGCCCTTACATGGAGCAGTTGCCGCTTCTCCCGACCGCGCTCATCTCTCCCTTCTCTGCACCCTGGTGCACGTGTATTTTAGTTCCTCCTCATCTGCTAGCTGAAATCCATCTCATTTGTAGAAGGAACAGGTTGCAGGGTTTCTGAGTAATCTCTGAGGGCCTATGATTTCTTTTCTTTTAAAGAGAATTACTATACACTGGTGAATTTCACCCTTCATTTACCAGGTAACTCCACCAATTTCTTAGGCCTTAGCAGGATCTGAGAAATAAAATGATCTAAAAATCTCCATGGGCATCACTTCTCGGAGGTCTGGCCTTGCATTAGTATAGGTCCAGCAGATGGTGACTGAAGCAGGAGCAACCACATCTAGCCCACTTCTACTCTGATACTCAGCCTTTCTGAAGACCCAGTTGGCATGGTCAGTGCCTCACTTAAAAATCACCTATTTTGTGAATTCTGTTTTTTCTAACCCCCACCAAGATTAGTCAAAACTGGGATTTGATCTGGGTAATGTTAGACCAGGTATGACTCCATCCCACCTTTCATTAGTGAGCTCCGCTGGGAGAATTCAGAGCCTTAGGACTTGGATTTTTGAAAACAGATTTTTAGGAGAGGACATCTATCCCCTTCTCTGTTAGCAGTGCCTTCATTTTAGATGGAGATTAATTTCCTAACTAGCCTGGGCAAGACGCCTATTTTATAGGCATTGTGAGATAAATAAAACCCAATCTTTACCACCATTCAACTTCCACCCACTAGCCCCCCACAAAATACTCCTGCAGACAAGAGCAAACATTGGCTCCAGGAATGTAAACAAGTAGGAATTCACTGAGGGGCTAAGGGGATGTTTCTGTGGCTGTTTGAATGTGTTCTTCATTATTTAAGCTTAAATGTGTTGCTTATTTTTGTGGATAAATTTCAAAGATGAACAGTACAGGAGCCTTTAAAATGAACTCCTGGCACTTCTTGAGTTCGTGTTCAAAGAGAAACCCCAAGGCTTTCTACAAATCATTGTGTTCCAGAAAGATACATCCCTGTCATGGCTCTGAAGGATTCATTATCTAGTATTTTAAGCTTTTGTAGTATGGAGATATAAGGGAGACTATTTTCTTATCTATACTCAGATTCACAGACTTTCAATCATAACAGAAATATTCAATAGCTTCTATTAAAAGTGGATCCCAGGCTTCCCTGGTGGCGCAGTGGTTGAGGGTCCGCCTGCCGATGCAGGGAGCGCGGGTTCGTGCCCTGGTCCGGGAGGATCCCGCGTGCCGCCGAGCGGCTGGGCCTGTGGGCCGTGGCCCCTGGGCCTGCACGTCCGGAGCCTGTGCTCCATGGCGGGAGGGGCCACAACAGTGAGAGGCCCGCGTACCGCAAAAAAAAAAAGAAAGTGGATCCCAAAAGATAATGTTTATTCTTCCTATCGCCCACTGTACCACTTGGCACGTAGTAGGTATGCAAAAAATGTGACCTATACAAATAAAGGAGTGCCTGCAATGATTCCAACACGCTTTGCTTAATGTGTGTGAGATATTGATGACTATTTTGAACTGAGTAGTGGGCAGAATTTCTGTTAGTTTTCCTTTCTTAGCACCTTGTTATGTTAAAGAGTAAATACGAAGCCTGCAGGAGTTAAAATAGGATTGTCTAGCCGGTAGAACTGAATGCCGAGCCTCTTCTCAGGTATAAACACAAGCCCTCTGTGTCTTTTGGTTTCCCATCTGCTTAGATGCCCAGCCCACAGAAGGAGAGAGGGAAATATGGAACCAGATCAGCGCCGTCCTCCAGGATTCCGAGAGCATCCTCGCAGACCTGCAGGCTTACAAGGGCGCGGGGCCAGAGATCCGAGACGTATGCCAATAATAATACTGAACTGACAGCACCCTTAGTGGAGAAAGGAAACCCATGCACGCACACACACGGCAAGATTAAGTAATAGCCCTAGTGCTTCCTAGCGTACTAGGAAGAACAAGGAGGGTAATGTGTCCTTAAAAAATGTATGAATGGTCCTTTTTATTCTAGTACGCTGATCCGAGCACACAGTGCTGTAGGCTGTGTAAAGTGTTAGCCATTCTCTTCCCCAACATACATTTGATATTGCAGGACTCACATTTAAACAATAATTTGTCAGTATGTTACTTCATATAAGGGAAACATACATATGAAATCTACGAACAACAATTGAAATATGAGTCGTAGTCTGGGTTTATATGAACTTTACAAAACTTTGTAATAATTTTGGCAGCTTCTACTAGTATCACAAACAAGAGTCATAAAAGATCTCGCTTTAAGTAGTCTGCTCGTCTGTCATCTTGAAATGACACGTGAGATTTTAAAAATAAATGCAGGGAAAACAAAAAACAAAACAAAAAAAGAAAATTGTCAGTGTGGCTTCTGAGACTCCATAATGCCTTCAAGCAAAAAACTACACACTCCTTTTGTTTGAAATAATTAGTTTTTTGGAAGTATCAGCACACACACACATACTGCCACCACCATTTTCTGAAAAAAAAACCAAAACATAACAACAGCAACAAAAACACTGCTAGCGTCATAATCCTCAAGCTGCTGAAACCCAGACAAAACAGCATTTCGAAGGCACTAACAGCCTATTAAGAGGTTATTTTTCTACTTAGGGGTCACCGTTTAATTTAGGTAACTTAGGTACCATCACAGACTGGCAGGAATGTAATACATATTATAAAGAAAGGAAAGTATCCACAGAATCTGCACTTCCCAATGAGCACTAGTTCTACTTTAGAAGAATCAAACGGTGATGGAGGAGGACTGAACTGCTTCCAATTAGACGTGCATTTTTTTTGCATTGACGATAAGGGAAACAAGTAAGATGGCGTGGTGTCTAATTGTCGAGCCATTTACATTATGTTCAAGTGCTAAAATCGCCATCCTAATTGAGCATCTTGGACGACACTCCAATGAACTTATGTCCGTTGAGGAAATACACATTAGCAAAGTACAGCAGGAATTGTATCTTTTGAACTCAAATTCTTTCTCAATCTTAAGTCATTTTGATGTGGAGCTTACTGCTTCTTTTTAAACAGACAATTCCATAATGTTTTGGCAGGCCATTCAAAATCCCAATGATATTCAGCTTCAAGAAAAAGCTTGGAATGCAGTGTGTCCTTTGGTCGTGAGGCTAAAGAGATTTTATGAGTTTTCTATCAGGCTAGGTGAGTATGTGTTTACGGTTTTCATGTCTCACGTGTGAAATTCTGTTACGGCGTTTGAGAAAGTATCAGGAAAGGTTCAGGGCGTTGGAAACTACCCCACGTCCGCGCTGTGCATCGTCAGAGGCCACTCGTACAAAAACACCTGCCATGTCCGTTTCTGTCAATCCACCTCAGAGTTTCTTCCCCTGCATTTATTGGTGCATTTAGAGTGTCTTTACTAGTGGGTGTCCCTTTGATTTTGTTCTCAGCTAAGACTGACTCAACAGGTTTACCATGTCTGATCACATTTCCGAAGGACAGAGAAAATACAGGTTACCTGCTAACCCAAAAAGAAGTTAGTTGGCTGGAATCATGTGTTAAGTTTAATATAGTAAAATACAAGAAAGACAAACATAACATTCTATCCTAGAAAGTTCTAAGGATTCTATCTAAGGCATTCTATCCTAAAAAAATCTGTGCAGGCGCAGGATGGCTTTGCAGAAGCAAGAAGAAAATCAAGTCTGGTTGACAGTAGGCTCTATGTGACCACCGATGTGATACAACCCCTCCCCGAATGGTAAAGCTGTCTGAGGTTTCCCTGGTTAACATAATAAATCTGGAACGAGGAAGCGTGTGGTCATATTTTACTCTACTTCTGCCTTAAGTGAGTGCCACATTTTACGAGTTAAACAGAGAAACTGAAGTACGCTGGGGGAATAATAGCCATGATGTTGAGAGAACTTGAAACTAAGACTCAAAGGAAATAGTTCAATGAACTGAACCAGTTTTTCAAGAAGAGAGAGCTTCTGAAGACACTCAGGTTGAAGAGGAATCGATTTCTCTGTCTCTTCCAAGTGTGTGTCTAGACCCAATGAACTGAAATCCTAAGGAGCCAACTTTCAGCTCAGCAGACAGGAAAAATCCACCTATCAGAGCAGTCCAAGGTCAAGCGAGCTGCCTCAGAAGACAGTTTGTTCCCACAGACAGAAGATGCTAGCGGTGTTCTTGGAAAGAAACTGTAAAAGGACTCTAGGGATGATAGAGCAGGTGCTGGTGAACTCTTCTGTAAAGAGCCAGATATAAATATTTTAGGCTTGTGGGCCATTCTAGTTTCCTTGCAACCACTCAACCCTGCCATTGTAGCACAAAAGTAGCCATAGTCAATCCCTAGGGGAATGAAAATAAAGCATGGCTGTGTTTCGATAAAACATTATTTGCAAAAATTGACTGCGGGCCAGATTTAGCCTGTGGACCATAGTTTTCCTACCCCTGCTCTAGAGGACTGGTTAAATGACTCAGTGCTAGGAGAAATACATGGAAGGAAAAACTGGAAGGAAGTTTTAGAAACAGAGAAGTGGGAGTAATGAGACTCTTTTCAGGACAGTAATGGAGGTAGATATGGCAGTGGGTTTGTAGAAAAATATTCCTGGGATTTGATGAGAGTATAAATGCAGAGAAGAGCTGGAATGGACCAGAAGTCTCTCCCTGCAAAGCAGGTTATTTAACCCATGCACTCAGGGCCACCTCATCCCATCCTGGCTTGTGAATGGTTATCTCATGCACATGATCCAAAATCACCTATTTGTGGTTTTCTAACAGTGTGAGGAATTGGGATGACAGGACATGTGAGGGTCCAGCTGAGCTTTGGGAGACATTTACAAGACTGCGTGGCCACGGGGCTCTTCTCCAGTGGAGGCGGAGCATGGGGGGCTCCTTCTCCTCACCCACACAAGTCACATCTCACACAGTTCTGGGGGTTATCTCAAGCAGGTTATCTCTGAGAATGTCAATTGGGGCTGCAAACTGTGCCTTTTGTAAAGATCTCTGTGGGCTACCTCAGATATGTCTGTATCCCTTTGACTTTCAGAAAAAGCTCTTCAGAGTTTATTGGAATCTCTGACCTGTCCACCCTACACACCAACCCAACACCTGGAGCGGCAGCAGGCCCTGGCAAAGGAGTTTGCGGAAATTCTGCATTTCACCCTTCGATTTGATGAACTGAAGGTTAGGCCGCGAGCACTTGGACAATTTAACAAATTCCCACTGAGCACCTAGGTGTCCAGGTGCTCCGCAGTGCTGTGCGGCGGGGGCAAGAGAGATGAGTGAGCTGTAGCTCCTTCCCTAGAGACACGTGTCATGTGGTGAGAATTTGAACTCCTTGTGGTCCAAGTGATTGAAGATGGTGGTTTCTACATGGAAATTCAAAATCTGCCCAATGCAACCAGAAAAAAAATTTCAAATGTCTCCTCCTCTTTGGGAACAAGTAGACTTTCCCTGAAATCTAGCCTAGGGTAAAACCAGGGCATATTTTTAAATAGTGAAGCTTTGAGTATTTATTTTTTATTATTATTATTATTTTTTTGCGGTACACGGGCCCCTCACTGTTGTGGCCTCTCCCATTGCGGAGCACAGGCTCTGGACGCGCAGGCTCAGCGGCTGTGGCTCACGGGCCCAGCCGCTCCATGGCATGTGGGATCCTCCTGGACCGGGGCACGAACCCGTGTCCCCTGCATCGGTAGGCGGACTCTCAACCACTGCACCACCAGGGAAGCCCCGAGTATTTATTTTTAACCAGAAGTTACTTTGACTCTTGGGTAACAAAGAGAAGTCCTGGTATCTGTGCAGAATCTGGTGTCCAGGCTTCTGATGCATATCCTGCACCTGATGCTGAGAGATGACCTGCTTTCCTCCCTTGTGAATTTCAGATGAGGAACCCGGCTATTCAGAATGACTTCAGCTACTACAGAAGGACCATCAGTCGTAACCGCATCAACAACATGCATGTGAGTCCCCGGAACTCCCAGGTTGACACATGCATGCTCCAGGCATCGGGAGGGGCACAGGGAGACGACAGAGCCTTTGTCTGTAATTCAATTTCCAGAGGACACTGTTTTGAGATGTTGACCATCTCTTTATCAACCGCATCCTCTCATCTTCTTTTCATCAGCTAGACATTGAGAACGAAGTCAACAATGAGATGGCCAACCGAATGTCCCTCTTCTATGCAGAAGCCACGCCAATGTTGAAAACCCTCAGCAACGCCACCATGCACTTTGTCTCCGAAGTAAGCGACGTCGGGCGGCGAGGTGCCTTTTGCCCGATTGCATGTAAAAGCTGCTAACAGGGCTAATACCCATTTGTGTCTCCCATTTAGAACAAAACGCTGCCAATAGAGAATACCACAGACTGCCTCAGCACGATGACGAGCGTTTGTAAAGTCATGCTGGAAACTCCGTAAGTTAAATCAGAGGTGTATTCATGGTCAAGAGTTCACCTATCTCTGTGATGATGGTGATGGTGGTGACAACATCTAACATTTGGGTCAGCATATTAACATTTACTTATATATTAACTGAATTAACTTCATAAAGAATTCTGGGTGAGAGGTGTAGTATCCCCATTTTACAGCTGAGGAAGATGAGGCCTAAATTGATTAACTGACTTCTTCCCAAAGATTGCATAGCTTGTTAGATGGCAGAATCAAAAGTCAAATCAAAGATGCAGGAGAAGTTGTATAAGGATCAAATGGAAGATTGAGTTAAATGACTGGGTATGTCATAAATATATTGGAGAAAAGATTTGAGAGAAGATTTAGAACCAAGAGTGGAAGTGGTAAGGCTATTGCAAAAATGATAATGAAGATGTCTCTTTCTCTCTCTCTCTCTCTCTCTCTCTCTCTCTTGTGCATGCAACAGTTTCCTTGCACTTAAATTGCTAGATTTAAAAAATGGTTGAGGTTGTTGAGGATGAGGCAGTATGGTAATGAGAAAACCTACACTCCAGTGTCAGGGTTCCACTTATTCCACATATGTCTGTAGCCCCTTTTGTGCCTGTAAACAAGTGGTCTAACCTGCCTGGACCTTGGTTTCCTTATCTGATGAGGTTCCCATAATACCATCTATGATGCAGAGAGTTTGGGAGAGCCAAAGATATCAAGAGTGCCTTATAAAATTCGATGCTCTGTTCAAATGTAAGATGGTGTTAATTTCAGATAGTTCACTTACATTTAAGTTAAGATTTATTCCAAGATGGAAATAGTAATCATCATCATTGCGGGGACAAACCGTAATGAAGTAGATGTTAAGAAAGCCTCTAGAATTGGCTTGAATTATCTGAATCATCAGCAACCCTGTCAAGGTAGGTGAACAAAATTCAAACTCCACAAATACTCTCAGCCCAATGAACGGTATGTAATTTCTGGTAGGTACCTTTGCCAATATAATTCAATCTGCAGCCTGGATCTTAACAAAGGAAGTTACCCAGACTGGAGACATGGTAGCTGCTCTATAGAAATGAACTTGATTCGTTTTCTCCATAATGAAGCCATTATTCTGTATAATCTAGGACAGCCAGAGAGACCTGCTATAAAACATTCAAGATTGATGGGCGGGGGACTTATGTGCATGATGAGCTGGCTGGCTGAGGGCAGAAGAGAATTTACTGCCCTCTAATTTACCTTGTTTTCACAATGGTCAGATAGAGTCAAGGAGAATTACCATCACTGGTTTCTTTAAGAGCTTATTAACCTGGTTCTGCAGGTCTGGAATTGTTCTCCAGGGAGGACTGGAGGAGGCTAACGTAGCCACATCTGTGGAGCCAGAGATGAACGTGCTCTGTCACGGAGGTAATATCTCTGCCACGTGTCCTCTCTTCCAGGGAGTACAGGAGTAGGTTTACAAGCGAAGAAACACTGATGTTCTGCATGAGGGTGATGGTGGGGGTCATCATCCTCTACGACCACGTCCACCCCGTGGGAGCTTTCTGCAAGACATCCAAGATCGATGTAAGAATAGTTACGAACTGTGATTTCCCAATAAGAGCTCATAAATGTCGTCAAACACACCTTGCTTCCCTCTCGTCCGCCCCTCCACACTCCCTGCCCCCCGCCCCGGGAGTGGACTCTGCCAGATGCAAGCCCCATCGTGGCAGCTCTCTTCGTAGCAGGAAGTCCAGTCCTGTTCATATGCTTGCAGCAAACACATCCAACCTCAAAGACACAGCAGGAATGTGGAGGTGCTGATTCCCTCAGCCTGTAGAGGAGCTGAGAGGTCAACAGTCCCTTAGCTGCAAGCTGCCCCTCCAGCTTACCCAGTGGGCCATATAAATATATATTTTTATATATGTGTCTCATCCTAGATTACAAGACACTGCGGTCAAATCCCAAACAACGTTCCGACTTCCTCTCCCACCATCCCTGCAGATGGCTCTACCTGATTCCCATGCCTTTTCTTGTCCTTGGAATATGCTTGAGCCCTTTTCTCTGCCCAGAGTGCCCTCCCTCTTCTCTGATGGGGGGATTCTTTTAAGACACTCCTCGCATGTCACCTCATTTGGAGCACATCTCCTGTGCCCTGCATGGTGCACAGCCTTGCTTCTCCTCCGGGCCCAGAGTGCCTACCATTTTGGATTTTCTGACTCCCTCATGGACTCTGAGTTTGTTGACAAGGGCAGAGACCAAGATCTATATACCTAATGCCTGCTTCATTGCCTGGCAGCGTCCTTGGTACATACAGCACGGCGCTCAATAGATACTCCATAGAGTTTTTGCTGAATGAATGGATATGATTGGAAAACAAATGATTGTGGTGTGCAAGTGATTTCCTGTTGGTTGTGGGATAAAACAGGCTCCTCTCAGCCCAGTGGTTGCCTGCAATGGCACCCAGTAGTGTATCCCTGTATTAATTTAAAGGCTTTTAAGTACGGAATAGGACCTCTTGGTACCAACTTATTCTGACGCGGCTAAGTCGGGGCGTGCACACTCTACGCTCGTTCATCCATACAGAACAGCATCTCTGATGCTCTAGTTCCGTGCAGACAGAAGGTCCATGTGCCCAGAGGGGCCATGAATCTAAAGATTGTAAGAAAATTTATCAATTAATAATGCAACTTGGATTACTCATTTTGAGCTTTTGGCTCCCTAGCATAGCCAGCCATGGGTCTTCGTAGAGGCTTCATTATTTTTAATGTAATTGTTTCTATTTATCAAGAAAATAAATACTTATATAACAGTTTTGGGAAAATACAGGAAATCAAAATACAGAATATTGGGACTTCCCTGGTGCCCCAGTGGTTAAGACTCCATGCTTCTACTGCAGGGGGAGCGGGTTCAATCCCTGGTCAGGGAACTAAGACCCTGCATGCTGCACAGGGCAGCCAAAAAAAACAAACCCAAAACACAGAAAATTAAATGTATCAGTGGTAACCTCACCATGGACAGATGACCACTGTCAATATGTCACATATATATGTCCCTTCATTTTGTATAGATGTTTGTGTGTATGTATGTATATACTTAACAGATTAGCACCCTGCCATAATTTCTATTTTAAAACATTTAATTTGCATAACATTATATTATGGAAGTTTTTTCATACCAATAAACATTTTTACTGTATTCTTTGTGAGGCTTTAACAATTTTATGCTATAGATTAAGTATAAATAGCTCTATTAATAACCCATGAATATCATTTGAATAGGGATTGAATTTATTGCTTAGTACTCATAGGATATTCTCATTTACCACAGTCTTTTGTTAACTTGTCACAGAGTCAATAATTAAAAATACACTGGGTACCATTATGTCTTGTAGCCCTAACCTTTAAAAAGCTTGTCCTTGCTTGTTATTTACTGAGTCTTTCTGCTGAGGCTATAAACGTTATATAATATTAGATCTATCCTTACCCAGTCTTGATGAAGTCCATTTGTTCATGCATGTCTCACTAGGAAGGTTTGTTCGTAGAAGTTTGTATGCATCTCTAGGAAAGTTTCAGGTTTACGGAGCACAACATGTACATGATGGGCCATTTTTCTTTGATGACATAAGGGTTTCTTTCCAGATACCAGTCTGCTTCTAAGCCAGCAGTTACTTGCACTGTTTTATAAATCCTTAGGGTATCCGCATCAACTGTGAAAAAGCAAATATTGAAATAGATCCTGTTACCTGCACTTACAAAGAACGTGTTCTGTAGTCCAAAATGGAGGTACTGAGCTCTAGAAACCCAGGTGAGGGAGAAACTCATTCTGCATAGAGGCAGAGACAGAGGGTGACGTTTCAAGTGGATCTTGAGGATTTTACCAAATGGACAGAGAGAAGGAAGAGTACTCCAGGCGGAGGTAATCATCAGAGCAAAGTCATCGAGGCCCAGAGGGAGACGCATCATTTAGAGAACGAATGCTATTCGTGGGTGCCAGGAAAGCAGGCTGGAGTGAGATGACATTTTCAACTGATTTCCTTAAAATCGTATGGAATGATCCAATACAGAATCACTCCTAAACCGTGGTCCCCAGCCCAAACCTCACCCAGAATTCCAGACACCCCCTCCTTTGGACACCTGAGGCGTGGCCAGCCTCAAGTCAAAGGTTATCCTTTCCCCCACAGACCTGCTTCTCCTCCTCCTGGGTTCCTGTCTCAGGTATTTCACCTTCCTCCAACTCAGTCTCAAAGCCAGAAACCTGGGATTGTCCCTCAGAACCTAGGAACTGCCTTCTTCCCTGTTCATCTTCACGCCTTCTCCACCACCGAGTCCTGTGACCTGGACCTCAGATGCACCCTCCCGTCCTGCCCTGACCCTCCGTGCCCACTGCTGCTCTCACCCCCTCACCCCCAGGGGCTCCCACGGGCCCTCCCGTCTCCAGTCGTGCATCCTCCGATCCCTTTCAGTATGAATCACATGACAAGATTGTTTAACACCTATCATGGGTGTTTTCCACAGGTAAAGGCCCCCAACCCCCGAACATGCTGTTAAACCCACATTGAATCCGGCCCTGACTACACCTCTGACTGCATCCTGTTATTCACACCTAAGGCTTTCATCAGCCTGAAACAGAACTCGAAATTCCCAAAGAGGATCCACTGCTCTTCTGCTGCTTCTCTCATCTATGCCCCCGTTCCTCCTGGGGCACTTTTTACAAGAACACGTATCACAGGATGATAATGAGCTGTTGGTCTCTCTTCTCCCACTAGACTATGAGCTGTTTTGGGAGAGGGACCAAATCTCTTCATTCTGAGCTTGATCCCATCCTGCACCCATGACAGGCATCTCTGATTGACCACGACATTCTTTATGGATGAGCGTAAACATGCCCCCAAATGATTCTCAACCCTGAGAATCTGGCTGCCCCCATCAATCCAACAGGGTTTATCAGGCCTTTAGGAAAAAACTTTCAACATACAAGAACATTTTTATACGTGACCTTTATAAAAGAGGCCTTTAGTACAGTATACCCAAATCAGTGCATGAACATCTGAGCTTAAAATGAGTGATGGTGTTCTTTCCAGAAAGATCCTTCCTTCGCAAAAAAAAAAAAAAAAAGAAAAAAGAAAAAAAAATTTGTTAAGTTGTTGAGTTTACAGTCAAACAGCTGAAGGAGAAAAAGCATTCTGGGCAGAGAGATGACATAAAATGATCAGGTTTGCAATTCATTCAGTCAGTCTCAACTGAGCACAGGCTAGAGGAGGAGCTCTCCCCTTGGCTCTGGAGTCCAAGACAAGAAAATCAAAGTCTCAGGTCTTTGTCCCCAGAAGTCAGACACATAAAATGTTCGATTGCAGTATAATATGAAAACTGGCACAGAACCTTCTAGAAGCCCAGAGAAACAACTCACTGGCCTGAGGGGGTAGGAAGGTGTGTTGGACATTTCTGAGTTTGATTTCTATGGGAAGAAATAATGTGATATTATTATGAACAGATGTTGTTATGGACAGATACTACGATGGAATTACTGGGGTATTAACAAACTCTTGTGCATTCTTCTAGATGAAAGGCTGTATAAAGGTGTTGAAGGAACAGGCCCCAGACAGTGTGGAGGGGCTGCTGAACGCCCTCAGGTGAGCCTCAGCCCTGTGGGGCAGCCAACCCTTCTGAACCATTGCAAATGTAGGTGCTGTTTGGGTCCGAGGGCTAGAACACCAGGCTTAACCCCTTTGCATCTGTTAATACATGTCATCTTCCCAACTGCCTGTTGAGGTCAGCCCCATTTTTATCATCCCCTTTTTACAGATGGAAGAAACTGAAATTTAGAGAAGTCAACTCACTTGGCAAAAGTCACACAGCAGATGGCTGAGCCAGGATCTAAACCCAGGCCTGGGTGACCCCGCAGGTCAAAGGCCTAACTCCCAGCCACAATGCTTTGTGGTTGGTGGGGACTTGCAGAAGAAGAAGCTTCCCCGGTCTCACTTCCCCCTGCACCTGTGGTTCCCAAACCTGGCTGCACAGGAGAATTATGTGGGTAGCTTTTGAAAACACTGATGCTCAGGGTCCAATCCAGGCCAGATGAGTTTGAATCGCTGGGCTAGGGCCTCAGGCATCCATTTTGTGTTTGTGGGTTTGCTCTGAAGGTCCCTGGGTGAGTCATATGTGCAGCTGCCAAAACTGAGGCTTTGAGAGCCTCAAAACATGAGAGCCCTGCTCTCCCCTGTCTGGATGCCCTTGTCTTTGGCTAGTGCTCCTGACATCTCCTCAGTGCTAACGCGTCATGCCCGAGCACCTGCTCTCTTCCCAAAGACACATGCACTTAATCCACTTCAGGGGAGGTAGTCTTGTTTCTTAGCTGTGACATATCCACAGGAGTTTGTTGAATCATGCCGGTCGGGATTGTAATCTGGAAAGTTGCTGGTCCTTGCTGTCTCATTTGTCTTTGATTTCCCTCAGTTCCTCTCAACTTCATGCATGTAGTAAATGTTCAATAAGTATAAGTGAGATGGAGCAGTGATTCTCTATGCACGTACAACACATATGTTTCATGCTTTCATGTAATCATCACAAGTCAGAGTGATAAGATCTATTACCCCATCTAATAAATGAAGAAACTGAGATACACCTGAAATGAATAATTATACACTGAGGCTAATCCTTTTTCATGATGCTGCTAAGTCATCATTCTTCAGAACAGATGTAGCTTTAACCCAGATCTGTGGGTAAACCAAGGTTTTCTCCATGGGTGCCCATTTCACAAAAGGCTGGCTTTCCACACTCAGTAAGAAGACTTTGGCTTCTGTTGTTTGTTTGTTTGTTTTGCTTTCCAGCATCATTCAGTCAAGCAGAGCTTCGAGAGCAGGGCACTGCGGTAGGCTGTGAGTTCTATCCGAATCTCGGCATTTGGCGTCTCCTGTAGACACTGTGAGGAAGTCAAAGAACACAGGTTTTTGAGGCAGGCAGGCCTGGATCCAAATTAGAAATCACAAATTGTTCACAAATCATACATTGTTATATTTGTCATCTGGAATGGGTCTTTTAACGTCTCTAAATCTCAGTTTGCACATCTGTAAAATGGAGGCAATAACCTGTCCTACAAAGAGTTAGTGTGAGTGAAAAACTTCCATGGAGTGCTTGGGACGCGGTCAAGATTTTATGAACATGTTACTTCTCTTTTCCTTTCTTTTCATGAACTATTTCTACACCAGTTAATGTGAGGAGATAAATTACACCACTTTTCTTCAGTATATGGACCTGCCTTCGTGCCCCCTTGTGGTGCCAGTGAGGACAAGCATTCCCATAAAAGTAGAAAACCCTAACAGTTTAAGTATTGGGTGATGTTGTTATATGCAAACCCATATTTTAATATTTGTGACTCAGCAGGGGTGGCCTAGATGGCCAAGATCCTGCACTCAAGCACGTGAAGTCTGCCTCCCTGGAAAATGAGATTGCTTGTGTCTCCTCCGTGAAATTATTTGATTAGGTGGAAGATCTACTTGTTTAATAACCATAACATAAAACTCCTTTGGAAGGAAGGATCAAATATTAACTCTGAGACTACTCTGGGCATTGAAGTGTGGCTCTTTGTCTAAAGAACCAGTGCCAAGTTTGATTTCTAAATATCAGTTGTGTCTCCCAAGGTAAAGATGAGCTGGAGAGTCACGATCGAAGCTTTCTCAGAGTGCTGTTTGCACACTGACCGCCATCATTTTCTCTCCATCCAGGTTCACTACAAAACACTTGAATGATGAATCAACTTCCAAACAGATTCGAGCAATGCTTCAGTAAAGCTTTGCTCAGTGAAGAGGATCTTTGAACTGACCTCAGAAGATGTATATGTTTACATAATTTAATACAGATTGATGTTAATACTCGTGTATTTACATAACCGTTTCCTTCTTGTCCCTGAAATATATGGACCTTCATTTGTATCCTGACTGACTCAACCCAGCAGAGCATAAATTGACTGGAGAGCCTTATCTTCGATGTCTGAAACGAAAACCCCTTCTCCAAATGGAAAATTTTGGAGACATTGATCTTTGCTACTGGAGTTCCTTACACCTTTAACAATCAGAAATTCCTAATAGCTTGTGGTCATGTTTTAATTCTAGATGTGTAATCTCTCTAGGAAGTATAGTTATAGAAACACGAAGTATTTGATTTCCTGGGTCAGCTCAACTACAAGAAACACAACTGACAGAGAGAGTGGGATCCCAGAAAAGACAAATGCACGTGGAGACACAAAGCCAAGTGTTTGGAATTCAGCACACCCCCTCTCTTTCCTCAGACAGCGCAGCACAGGTGCAACTTTTTTTGTTGCATGTATTTTAGTTATCAGCATACTCTCTTCCTGTTTTGATTTGTACCCTCTAATGTTCCCTTTCCATTTTGCAAGAGGAAAAATCAGTGTGTTTGCATCAGTTCATGGGAGAGAAGCAAGAATAGATAGATGTGCTGTGGTGGATGGGTTGGTGGCTGTCGTGGAAGTGGGGCACAGGTGGGGAGGAAGGGCACCCAGGCAACAGGACAGTCATCTCTCTGCTTCAACCCTCTGTCTCCAGGGACAGGGATATGGAGCTCTGGCTAAAATTGTGGGTGAGGTTGCTAACACTCCTGTTGTCTGTGGAGCACTGGGTACACACCCCCTCCTAATAGGAGCCCTGTCCTCTGGGGGCCATCCATGTGGCAGCAGAGACCTAGACTCTTAATTAGTTACCAGAAAGCTAGAGGAACTTAGAGGGGAGATTTTCATTTTCTGGTTATCTAATATTTAAATGGCAGCTCCTTCACGACCCAACTGCTAGGTTGTTGCAATGTATAAACTCTGGCTTGAGTACCTGGATTAAGTCCTAGCCCTGTTGATTCACAGAGTGATCTTGGGAAATTCACTCAAGTTCTCTGTGTCTCACTTTTCCTCATCTATAAAATGGGCAAATAAAACAGATAATCTCCAGTAGCCCTACAAGACTATGAGCCAATAAAAAGACTGACTCTCACATCCTTCCTTTGTAAGTAGAGTCCAGTAAGCATCACCCCACCTTGCCTTGATGCTTAGCAATATGACAAGGGTCATTGTGTCTGCAGACAGAGCTTAGAATGGAATCTTGGAAATCTTCTATTCTGGTCTCCAGTGGAAAAATGAGACAGAGGATGAAGTCTAACAGGATCACCCCCATGTAGGACTAGAACCCAGGACGCCTCGTTCCTGACTCCATGCCCTTTCTTTTTCACCACGTGGCCTATGCATACATACTCTGGGGGCGATACTGGATGCTTTTAAATAAACCCTCAGCCTGAACCATATAATTGCTTGCCTATTTCTGATGGAAGGAAAGAGTTGCCCAGGGAATGGTAATTCCCAAAGTTGGGTTTGGTTATATCAGGGTTTGGTGTCATTCACAATGTCCCAAGGATTGAGCTGTCAAACCATTACTTTCCTGACTTTGGTGGCCGGCTGGCATTCCCTTGAGTCCTCCAAGAAGAGGAGAGACATACTTTGGTTTTGTTTATGTTTAATAAAGAAATCCATTCAAGTGACAGAACAGATTACCCAGTCTGTATCTAAATGTCAGTCAACAAGGAGAGGAAAGGGCCCTTTTCCTTGGAGCTTTTCAAGCTGAACAAGTACAGCTGCTTGGATGAGGGTTCTCTCATCAGAACAGAAATGCACTAGATGGCTTGCAAGACCTTTCCAAACCTAGGCATTCTAAAACCCTAGAGGAAGCCAGAAATGAGGATAACACTGGGTAAACAAATTCATTAAATATTCAGCTTAAGAAATGTTCTTTTACTTGGCAGCCCCATGTTATCTTTGGGAAACAACTGTCAAGACTAGAAATATAGATGCACTCAATGTTTATCGTCACTGGGTTTACTTTCTTCCCGTATCAGGGAAGGAGATTAAGTCTTGGAGAGGGGAAAGGACTTGCAGAGTAAATAGTTGAGCACGTTTATAATTTTTAATTAGACTTTCTATCAAATGGGACCAAACATATGGGAGAGGCTGCCGGCCTGCCCCGATTTAGCCAAGCCACCTTGTTTCAAAGCCAAGATTCACTAGTACCTGGATTCTCAAAAGCCCAGGACCTGAACTATTGTCTCTGACTATCAGGGGGATGGTTAACCGAATGTCTGTGATCACTAACAGGTGATGGGCCTTGAGTCCACTCCGGAGCTATTGTGGGAGACATTCTTTTAACAGACTGTCCACCAGGCATCAGACATCCTTGAAAATTCACAGCTTTTTGTGCTGCATGCACATGTGTCCACAGCCTGTGAGTGGTTCAGGGGAAAGTGCTAGCCACAGTATCCATGTCAATGTTAACTATCTTTCATATTTGATGTCTCATTGTTTTCAAATAAAAGTGTTTTCCATTACTCAGATATTTATTTTGGGGCAAGCAACAAGGTGAAAATTACATTTCTCAGATGCACTGCTACTTTGGCATTATAACTTTGTTCTTGGAAACCTTTTATGTGCCACTAGGAATTAGTAAAACAAAGTGACAATGAATGTTTTGAATTGTGGTGGCCCATTGGGGCTGGAGTATTAATTAACAACCAGAAAGGGAATCCTGGATACTATCCTTTAACTATTAGTTAATATCATGCTTCATCGGTGTTTGCTCCTAGCCATCACCATCGTATCAAGTTATTAATGGTAAACTGAGGTTTTTTAATACATCATCACATTTAAATAACAGTAATTTCATGCTTTCTCAAAAGAAAAATGAAGCTCTCTCAATCTTGGAATCTAATGGTGCAGTAGACATCAGAAACTTCTAACTCAATCTTGTATCCCAGAGAGATACAAATTTTTCTAGATGTTAATAATAAACATTGGAATTTTATCTTAAAGAAACAAAAAACTTTGGAACCCAATTTCCCCACTACATCTATAAAGGCTGTTGCATACACAAAGCTGTTTAAAAGTTGTTGTATATTGTTTGCTGAAGTCCCTGTAATTTTTTTTTTGCCTGCTTTGCCTCTTTTTGTACAGAAGTTTTGAGTGTGAAATGAAAATTAAAGTTTGGTACATATATTTAAAAATACACCTCTTTTATATGATGTTCAAGGTTAAGTGGGTAATAAGCACATGATCACAGATACTTGCTAAACATAGATATTTGCTAAACACCTGCTCTGCGGACCAGGAAATCACACCAGCTGCCCGTCACCTCTCTATGCCTCAATTACTTCCTATACCCAAAATCTGAAATACCCAAAATGAACTAGTCTGGTACCAGCTGTATTTATTCATTTCAGCAGAGACCCCCATTATTTTTTTAAAAAGGCATAAAATACAGAGATACGTGACTGATATCTAGAGTTGCATGAGACCTACTTATTCAAGGATGCTGAGAAATAAAAGAGCATTTATTTGCTCTTTTATTTTTTCTCTTGAGTACAGTACCACTTTATGGATTTGACAAAATTAGCAAATAGCCTATTCCACAAAAGTTCATTTTTCAGGCGACGTAAACTCTAAAGCAATTCTCTTAACTATTAAACACTGAAACTTTTCTAGAGCATTACTTTTAATCCCTGAACCTTTTAAGCTAATCACCTAAGACCTAATTGTGTGCACTCTCAGTGGGTTAGAGTCCCCAGTAGAGACCTTCCATGATGCCATATACAAAACACAAAGGGAGATGAATAGGAATGGTAAATTTTCTGTAAATTGACACAGACAAATTATAAACGGACAAAAGCTGGAAAGAGAGAAAATGAAAGGGGCCTTTGAACAAGAGAGAGAGAGAGAAGAAGGAGAGAGAGAGACCCTAATTAAATAAGTGATGAGAGTCAAAAGACATGAAAAAGAAATGAGTAAGCATAAGTGTGATTGTCAAGAGGAGCGCAGCTGGTGAGGAACTGAATATCCTTCATACCAACCAGAAATTTGGTTGTTAATCAGAGTTCTCTTGGAAGGATGGTAAAGAAGAGCTCAGATGGCACATTCCTGAAACCTGGTGAATATTTGCGATCCATAGTCACACCTGATTTCGTGCTTTAAGTTATCAGTAAGCAGACAGAATTTCTAGATGTTTGCTGTTTGAAAGGTGTGTAGGATAATTAGTCATCACAATGTAAATGACCAATTAAATAATACTGTATAATGTTGATTAATTTATTTAAACTATTATATTCATTAAGCACATTAATCTATCCAATACCAAAATCCTGGTCACTACTAGTAACCTCCAGCCTGACTGAGCACATCCTACAGGCACCTCTCACTCAGCAAATAGAAAGGTCTTGGCCATTCTGTCTGCTCCAGCTCACAGGTCAAACTCCAAAGAAGGGAATTTTTCTGCCCTGGTCACATCAAGTTCCTGGGACTTTATTTTCATTACTCTAGCTCTTCCCTTGCCTGATGTCCCAGAATTTAGAAAGTGTCTTTTAGGCTGAAAGTTCTTGTAAACTCAAAATAGTCTTTTCTCTATAAGATCTTCCAGTTTCACTATCAAATTGCACATTTCCAGATTCCTCTTTCTCTCTGCCTGCACTTTCTGTTCATTTTAAATTGTCCTTGTTTGCCCCATAACAGGCTTTTTCTCAAGTCAGAAGCTATATTTTATTAACCTTCCTAAGCCACCCAAGAGCTAAAGTTGTCCATGTTGTGCCTTGAGGACTGGTAGTTCTAAAAGGCTTCTTACACCTTGAAGAAGCTTGTCTCTAGGAAATATCAAAAGTACTTGGAGGAGGCTCTAAAATTATCTCCCTCCAAATTTCAATAGATTTGAAAGGATTTTTTTATTCCTTTTGTGTGATAGAAATAATGCTATCACTATGGGGAGAAGTTATAGAGGTGGTGGTGTTACATGTGAATAGGGGTGGGAAGGATGAAAGGATAGGGAGCTCTAGGCTGAACCAGGTGAGTATTTACTATCTCCAAAATGTTGCTTGGGCATTTCCACTCCTGTGATGCTGTCTTTAATGCACACCCTCTTCCTCACTGTCTATCTGAAGTTTACTTGGGCTTCAAGTAAACTTGATGATCCACTTCCTCCATGAAGCTTTACCTAACTCACCCAGTGCATGCGAATCCTCTCCTTTTGGCTCCTAACGCATTTAATTTATTTGATGTTAAATATAGGCCACTGCACAGTACTTTAAATTATGTGTTTGGTTTGTCCATTATATTTGTAAGTTCCTGTGGGCAGAAAATATGACCTACAGAGTGTCAAGCTCAACATAGGCCAGTGGCCAATAGAAGCTGCCTGCAAAGAGAAAATGTCAGGGTCCTGAAACTTGAGTGTGCTGAAAGGAGACCCTGATAATTAATTTCTACAGCTCACAGCCATCCACAGCCACAAACTACCAACTCCTCTGACTGGTCGACTTTATTCGTGGAGGAAATGTTTACCTACCTGTCAGGGTATTTTTAGCCTCTGTGGACACAGAGAGTTTGCAGCTTGCAGCAGATCTGCCAGGAGTCCAGCTGAGAAATCAAGCTGTTGTCTTGATCAAAAGTCAGAGTCAGCTAGTTCTGGCAAGGGCAGACATGCTAGTTGGATGAAGTTCTGCTTGGTCTGGTGCTAGGCTGCTACTCCATCAGACAGTTGACCTTGAGGCAGAGGCAGAAACGCAAGTGAAGCAATTTCCAATAACTTGACCAATCGATTCAGCACCTTGGACAGCAATCTAGGCCTGTCGCCCTGACCGTCCACCGCCATGTACCCTAGAATCCATAAGTCCTAT
Source organism: Mesoplodon densirostris (assembly GCF_025265405.1). Lineage (NCBI taxonomy): Eukaryota > Metazoa > Chordata > Mammalia > Artiodactyla > Ziphiidae > Mesoplodon > Mesoplodon densirostris. The sequence goes on along the minus strand of NC_082674.1, from coordinate 12,530,000 downwards.
TCGTTGGTTCAACTCTGTCTCTAGAACTCTGGTTATCAAGACAATATGTTCCTCATAAAATTAAAGTTTCATGGTAGCTGGAAAAGCATTTTTCTTTGTATTGGGACTTCTGAATATCACATAAGATGGGCAGGAAGTAGTTTTGGAAAGGCCCATATATCACCTTGTATTTTCATATTCACAATATTTTAAAATTCAAACCAAACTCATAAAAATAAATCTCTTCTTTACCCCTATTCCTCCAGCTGATTATTAAGACCTAACAAATATCCTTTCTAAAGAGCTCTCAAAATCTGTCAAATTCTCCTCAGTTCATTTTGCTTTATTTACTACAAGCTTTACCATCTCTTCTTTAGAAGGTCACTCAGCCTTTACTTTCTCCCGCCTCTAATCCATTCTGCATACAGCTACCACATCTTTCTGTGACATATGTTTGACAATGTTGTGCCATACTATTGCCTTTAGCAAGTTCCCTGAAGTATAGTCTTGGAGATGTTAATTGGTGTTCCATGAAAAGAAAATCATTTTCAAGTACTTGTGAAACAGGTTAAACAGATTATTTTATTTACTTATTCTTTTTTCTACTAGAATTTTTTACTCATTGTAAATCTCCACAGGAGGGTAGAGCATATGATATGTAGCAATTCTCAAATGTGTTTGTCTACAGAATTCATATTTCACAGAACATCTATGATTTCTCATGGACATTAGCATTCTGCAGAAACACTGCTTAATCAAACCTAACAACTTAATTTTCCCATCTCACTTACCTTCTATCAAACATGCATCCCATTTTTCCATGCTATAAAAAACATTCACAGTTTTCTGATATAACATCTATTTTCTTCATATTTATAACATTGCTAATAACACTGTTCCTTCTGCCTGAAATTCTGCTTCCCCTAATTTGTCTTGTGAAATCCTGTTCGTCCTTTAAGACATTGCTCAAATGGCTCTTCTTCTTTGGCTCTTTCCATGCTTTACCCAAGTGAAGTTAGTTACTCTTTCCTGCATGTTACCATGTTCCCATCTCCATTATACCATTCTCAGATGTAGGTGGTACCAGAGAGATTAATGGTGAACAGCTGTGCTTAGGTCTCATTTTTTTTCTCTTGCCCAAATATGTCATAGAAATAGTAATCCACATCTGAGACTTCTTTAAAAGAATCTTTTTTTTCCAATCAACTCTGTAATTTAAAAAATAATAATTATGTACCATTTGAAGATCTAACAATAGTCACTAGTCACTTAAGAAACCATCTCAACTGACATTTTTAGGCAAGTATTCTCAGTAAATAGTGTTGAATTTTTCCATATTTGTGAGGTTGGTTCATGTAGTCTATACATTTCTTTTGATTTAAGTAGTTTGCATTTTCATAGAAAAATGGTACATTTTATCCACATTTTAAAATATTTAGCAAAACCTTTTAGAAATTATTCATTATTTTATTATTTTCTCTTTACCTGTGGTTGCATCTACTTCCTTAGAATTAACATTTTTGAATTTGTGTTTCTTTTTTTTCCTTGACCAGACAAATACATGATTTATCTGTTCATGTTTGTATATACATGTATGCACATGTGCATGTGTGTGTATGTTGTAAGAAGTAGCTATTGAATAGCAGTTTATGATTTAAGAGAGGGAAGGCACTCAAAGTCCAAACAGCAGCCTAGGTTTTCATTCAGGTCACATAACTTACTAAATGTGTAATCTTGGGCAACTTTATTTGTGCCTCAATTTTATCATCTGTGAAATTATGTTAATTATAAACATGTGACAAAGGGCCTTGCACCTAGTGACCAATCGTTAGTCATATTTATTGTCTATTGTAGTAATTTTTTATCTTCATTATTTCCCACTTTGTTAAAGTTCCTTATTTTATTTTTTACCTTTCTTATTTCTTATTTTTATAATGTCTTCTGGGAATATTTAGTGGGTTTTTTTTCCTCTGTTCATGAAAAAACCCTTTTAGGAAATGCATTTTTCTATGATAATACCTTTAGCTTCACCTCATTATCATTTTTACTAGGTTATTTTATACTCTGAGTGTAATTTTTCTTCCATTTATGCATATTTTAGGAGTAATTTTAAATATCTAAAGAGTTAAGGATTTTGTTGGGTTTTGTACTCCAATTTTGTCATTAATGTTAGTACTATTGTATCATGATCAGAATGTGTGACCTATACCATTGCTATCATTTTGGAATTAATCAGGGTTTTCTTTGTAGCCTGATATCTTAGTTTGAATTCCCCCCAGAAGCAGAGCCTAATGCTAGGACTTAGTCACAAGTAGTTTATTTAGGAGATGAACCCAGGGAGCAGGGGCAGGAGAACAGAGAGAAAGAGACAGGGCAGGAGGAGGACCTAATAACAGATGCACTGTTGAGCAAATTACTTCTGAGGACAAGGAGGGCCCAGTCCTTCTGAAAACTCTCTAAGGAGCTGTACAGAAACTCCTAAATATCATCTCCTTGAAGACTGGTTGCTGGAACATCCATGCACAGTTTGCCAGCCCCCTGGGCTGCACTTGTGAATGGACTGAGCAACCTTCCTTCATTTCAGAGAAAGCCAGGAAACAGAAAAGTGGAGAAAGATAGTCCAACCTCTGGCAGGCCACTGACAGTGCGTATGCGAACTGCCCACTGAAGCTGCCCCTGACATCTTGGCTAGGCCTAGGGGATCTGGTGTGGGAACCCATCTTGTATGTTACACATACAAAATCATCTCCATCCATTTGTAAAGTGTGCCAATGATAAGGTTTTATTTTTTTTAGGCTCTTTGGGGTATAATTTCCAGCCTTTGCGTCTAAATTTTTGTCAAATAGTAGCTCAGTACTTCACAAGGCTGACAATTCTATTCAGGAACATGAGATCGTGTTACCATTACAAAAGACATAGAGATGCAGAGGTGTAGAACCTTCTTATTTATCAGATGGTAAATAATAGCTCATATTTATTTGACTAAGAGTTTCTGTAGGTCAAAGTGTAACTTGAAGAGTAAATAACTCTCTCATGCAGATTAAGAACAGATAGAATAGATGCAATCTGAAATCATTAGCATTAATAATTTACTGGAAGTGTACTTTTTCCTTTTATTACAAATAATAACACAAATTTTATAGAGTAACTTCTTATCTAGATAGAAACAATAATCCTGTAGGAAATTATATTTGTAATACTTTATGGTGGGAAGAGAAAACTTGAATGCCTCTTTTTAATTAAGAGACTTGGAATTTTTTCTTTAGTTTCAATATAACTCGTTTTTATACCTTATACTACTTCTGAAAAATCATCCCAAAGGATTTTGGATTGTCCCATGATATGATAAAGTCAGAATAAAATTAATTGTGGCAAGTAAAGCACATACATTTATAAAAACAGAAAGGGGAGCTAAGTAGAGTATATAAAGAACATCTAAAAATATTTAGGACAGATGATGGATTAACACTGCTACTGGTAATTTGGGATCTTATGTAACATAAGATGTTACAGATGGTAGGAATTATGGATATGAAAGGTCTCACTCTGACAGACTTTGCCAGTGTTTTTAATAAATGTCCCCTTCTAGCCTTAGACAGAGTTGGGCTGTTTGAGAAGCAGCCATGCATGGTATGTTGATTTAAACTACCTGTTATTAGCTCATTTTGTAACCTCAAGACAACTAGACTGTACCTGTGGAATTATAGTTTCACATGTACAGTTTTTTCAAAGGGGTGTCAAATTAGCATCTCTGAATTCTTGTGGTGATAAGTGAAGATCATTGACCCGGGGATAAAAGGGAGGAAGTTCTCTACGAAAATATCCTTTATTTCTTGCCCAGAACTCGGTCCCCCCCCCCTTTTTTTTTTTATTTCTCACTTACTGACTTACTTACATTGAGTATAAAACCCATGTGCTAATTGCCAATGATATGGTTATGAAAGTCAGAAAATTCATGTTCTATTGGGGGGACATAAATATGATTCAATTCGATAAGTATTATGATAGAGATAAACACAAAGTCACGTGACAGGAAGGACATGGGAAACCTAACCTAGCCTGGTTGGGGGGAAGTCAAGGAGGTTATCTTGGCAAAGGCAGCTGAGCTTTGAAGACTAGAAGAGCTTTGATACCCCCCAGAGGGGCAAGGGATAGAGGGCAACTGTTTCAGATAGAAATAGCATCACATGCAAAGGCAAGAAGCCATAACACCATCAGGGGCTTTATAGGGATGGAGCATATGGGTTTTGTTTTTCCTGGAGGTGGGAGATAAAAGATGGAAACCCAATGAGAGGTGAGGCCAAACAAGAAAGTGAAAGGCTATGAGGGTGATAGGAAGATATGGAAAGACTTTAAACTGAAACATAACACGGTCAAATTTCTGCCTTTCAGAGATTATTCTGACTGATGTGTGGGAGGATGACTTGGAAAATATAGACTGAAGAGAGAAAACCAACAATTAGTAGTGAGGGTACAAATAAATATAAATGCTTATGCATTGTACCAGGAGCTAGACCATAAGTTAATTATGCATATTAACCTCTCTACACGATCCCTACCATTTAATAAATCCCATTTTTACAGAGGAGAAAATTGAGGCACAAAGAAGTAAAGTAAGTGCTCCAGGTTCTCAGAGCTGTAAGTGGCAGGTCTGGGATTCTAAACGAGGCAGCCGAGTTCCAGAGTTCATGCTGTCAATCACTGTGCTATAGAAACTTGCCCGATTATGGGCTCTCACTGTGTGTATGTATAGGCAGTGGGTTCAGCAGTTAGCATACTTTATCCCAATGACTCTTCACAGCAATACCTGAGGGTAGGTGATAGTACTATCCCCATTTTACAGATGAGAAAACTGAGGCACAGAGAGGTTGGATTAAGTTTCCCAAGGGCACACAGCTAATAAAGGTCAGATGGAAGATTAGGACCCAAGCTGTCTCATTCCAGAGCCTATGCCTTTAATTGCCGTGGTCCTCCCCATCAGCAGGTGATTGCTGGAGTTCCATAGCGGCTCTAACTATTGGAGCAGAAACTTACCTGATATAAAGCCCTTGTGGATGTTAGAAACTGAAGGACTCAGAATGAATTAAAATCAGTCTGCCAAGATCGGAATCTCTTTACTTCTTTTGACGTGACTGGACTTGCTGATTTCCCTGACTAAAATCTTCCTCACTAGATTCTGAGCTTTGTGAAGAAAGGGACCCTAATTTGTTTATCCATATATTCCAGATACATATTAAATGGGAGATAAGCAAATTAATTAATGCAACCCAACCCGAAAATGTTTCGTTGTAGACAAAGAGGTCTTTGAGAAAAAAAAATGTATGTCTAACACTTAAGGATGTTACAGGGCAAACTTTTTCACAGGGAGAACATCAGTATTGTACCATCCCGGTGGTAGCTACTAACCACATGTAACTACTTAAATTTAAATTAGGTAAAATTAAGTAAATTTTAAAATTTAGTTCCTCAGTCTTACTAGCCACATTTCAAATGTTCGGTAGCCACATATAATGACTACTGTAGTGACACAGAGAGAGAGCATTTCCATCATGGCAGAAAGTTCTATGGAAGAGGACTTACATGGCAGAAAGTTCTATGGAAGAGGACTTACATGGCAGAAAGTTCTATGGAAGAGGACTTACATGGCAGAAAGTTCTATGGAAGAGGACTTACATGGCTGAAGGTTCTATGGAAGAGGACTTACATGGCAGAAAGTTCTATGGAAGAGGACTTACATGGCAGAAAGTTCTATGGAAGAGGACTTACATGGCTGAAGGTTCTATGGAAGAGGAATTACATGGCTGAAGGTTCTATGGAAGAGGAATTACATGGCTGAAGGTTCTATGGAAGAGGACTTACATGGCTGAAAGTTCTATGGAAGAGGAATTACATGGCTGAAGGTTCTATGGAAGAGGAATTACATGGCTGAAGGTTCTATGGAAGAGGACTTACATGGCTGAAGGTTCTATGGAAGAGGAATTACATGGCTGAAGGTTCTATGGAAGAGGAATTACATGGCTGAAGGTTCTATGGAAGAGGACTTACATGGCTGAAGGTTCTATGGAAGAGGAATTACATGGCTGAAGGTCCTATGGAAGAGGAATTACATGGCTGAAGGTCCTATGGAAGAGGACTTACATGGCTGAAGGTTCTATGGAAGAGGAATTACATGGCTGAAGGTTCTATGGAAGAGGACTTACATGGCTGAAGGTTCTATGGAAGAGGACTTACATGGCTGAAGGTTCTATGGAAGAGGAATTACATGGCTGAAGGTTCTATGGAAGAGGACTTACATGGCTGAAGGTTCTATGGAAGAGGGCTTGCAAGCTCCCCAGTCCTTGAAACGTCAGTGTCAAAACCTCCTGGACAATTTTCTGCAAAGCAGTTTTCTGGCTTCTATTTCAGACCTACTGAATCAGAATTTCTTTGCAAGGAGCCAAGAAATCTTCATTTTCCATATGCATCTATGTGAGTTATTTTAAGAAACACTGATTTAGACCTTTGGATTTCCATATTTTTGCCTAAAAACCCCTTTGTTCAAATAAAAACTTAAGTAGAATCCCAGCCGGTAAACAAGCATAGGTCGCGCTTGTTGACACAGTGGGGGTGATGGGTCGGGACACCTACCTGAGCAGGTGTGATCTCTGCCTGATCTCTGTGAAGCACTAAAGAACAAAGACACTGAACTTCACACTTTGAAAAGTACTGGTTCAGAGGTTATGGAAGCTTCCCAGGAGCTCTATGGTTCTGACTCCCTAAAGAATGGGAATATAGATGATGTGAAGATGGAGTTATCAGGGCCATCTCCGTAGCGCCTGTGATCCATAAACTGGGCCTGGAAACGTGGGCAATATTTTGAACATGCATGTCTGCACAGCTAATATGTATGAAGGTTTAAAGGTTGAAGTGTCCTGCAGGAAGCCAGGCTCAGTGATAAATCACCATGGTGTGGATAAGTGAGGGATTGGGTCACACTGCTTCTCCATCAACGTGCACGGCTCTCATCATCTTGTGGGGTTCTTCTCTACATGCTAGCTTTTGCCAGTTGCTATGGCCCTAAGTAAAGTCAAAGTTGGATCTTGGGCTTTGGGGACTCCACAATCTAGGGACTGGTATGTTTCAGAGCTAGGGAAGACACAGCTTCATGAGGTGGTGAGGGGATATGAATGGAGGGTTGAGAAATGATGATGTCAGTCAATCTCTGAAGACTAGATCTAGATCCAGGATCGATTTCAGCTCAGGTGGTGTGCATGACTACCACTCAATCAAAGTAGAGGTGTGATGGGAGGGGAAAGGGAATCCTTTACCAAGTGGATCTGGACACACCAGCTGGTTAACACAGCCCATGTCCTAAGGTCAGAATAATGCCACTTGCTGGGTTCTTGGGGTTGGTCCACTTTTTCACCGGAGCCCCCATGTTATTGCATTTGCCTGCAGCAAGTCTTGTACTGGGACTTTTATCAGTTAATGGAGTTTCTAAACTCACTTTGAGATCTGTGAGGAATGAGTGCCACGCAGTCGAGGGAGAGACAGGCATCCAATCATCCTCATTCTTTCACCCCATGTTCAATTTAACACAGTCACTGGCATCTACACTGAGCAGTTCCCCCAGTGAGGACAGATAATGACTGTAATGCTGCCATTAAAGCAAGATCCTTGCAGATGAAATTTTTTTTTTTTTCTCTTTTCCTCTGCGGTACACGGGCCTCTCACTGTTGCGGCCTCTCCCGTTGCAGAGCACAGGCTCCGGATGCACAGGCTCAGCAGCCATGGCTCACGGGCCCAGCCGCTCCGTGGCATGTGGGATCCTCCCGGACCGGGGCACGAACCCGTGTCCCCTGCATCGGCAGGTGGACTCTCAACCACTGCGCCACCAGGGAAGCCCCCGCAGATGAAATTTTTTATCCTTAATAAAGTGCAAGTGCTTTTGGTCCCCAGTGTTTCTTACTCTGAATGAGCCATGGTTGAGCATTGATAATCATCTGTGCATGTAGATATGTTTACTGAGTCTCACGCATTGCCATGGGTCCTTCCAGCTCTGACATTTGACAGCTTGTGTGTTGCAGTAACTATAGTGAGGACATGGAATGAATGAATGAGCAAAACACAGAATGTTATTCTTTTGAACCATTTTTATTTTCAGGGTTTCATTTGTAAACTACAGAGCAAACCATATTTATTTAACTTTATCAGGATGACACTTTATTAAATTAAGAAATTTTAATTAACTAATGAGATTTCATTGTCTACTCTTTTTATGTTCACATTAGGGAAGGCCATTTTGATGACAACTTTTATAGCTGCAATTAAATATTTCTAATAGATTTAGTTAAAATTTGCAAATAATAAGGCATATTTCATCTTTATTTTATTACTCATGGCATATCCAATTTAGCCTTGTGGCAGTCACCCAGCTTTCTGTGTCTTCTCTTGTTTCTTTTTACAGGTCTGTGCTTTACTTAAGAGAAAAGCTTGAGATACGGATCAATCAGGGTTGTTGACATCCATGAATTTAGCAATGGATCCATGAACAAGGGAAGCCCTCCATTCCCTGCTGTGGTCTGTGGAGTCTGGCAACCCCAAGTGACCGCCTCACCTGGGTATCTCACAGCTTGACCAGCATAAATCCAGAGGACGACAGCTCGGCCTGTGTCCCTGGGTGCTATGCCATTCAGGATGCCTTTTCACGGCACTCCTAGGAAAGGGCCATTCTGCTGATGCCTGCACACCCCAGTGGTGCGGAGCTTATACCTCCAAAGGAACACTGCTCAGTTAGCTGTTTGACAATGATTTTTTTTTTTTTTTGGCGGTACGTGGGCCTCTCACCATTGTGGCCCCTCCCGTTGTGGAGCACAGGCTCCAGACGCGCAGGCTCAGTGGCCATGGCTCACGGGCCCAGCGGCTCCGTGGCATGTGGGATCCTCCCGGACCGGGGCACGAACCCACGTCCCCTGCATCGGCAGGTGGACACTCAACCACTGCGCCACCAGGGAAGCCCTGACATTGATTTTTTAATGCATTCTTTATATTCAACTAAAATATATCTTGGTTTTACCTTACAGTCACTTGATTCTGGATCTACTTTTTGGATCTTCATTCATTATTCAAACATTTATTTACTCTCCATTACATTCCTTTGGAAGGAAAGGAATGGGTAGAAACTGAAACCAAACAAAGTGCGGTTACCCCCAGTTCCCAGAGGTCCGGAGACACTGACTAAGCCCTTTCTACATTTCTCTTCTTCCCCCCATTCTTCGGCTCTCCTTCACACACCCTGTTGTCCAGCTCCTTCACTTCCTGGTCTTTTGCCTTCACTTTGTGATGGTGACCAACCTACTGGTGAAGGCTAGATCCCTGCCTGCTTTCTGCTGTCTCCAACACAACATGCCTGTATCAGGAACTGCCTTCAATATCAAAGATATAAATCAGATCAGCCAAGACAAGAATGGAAGGAGAATCTCCTTGGGGGGAAGGTCAGCTAGACTTTCTGACCCAACCTGTCCCACTGAGTCACTCTCCCATTGCACTGATTCGACTATCTCCAGCTGGAGAGCGGCTCAGCTTCCAGAGAGAAGATCCAGCATCAGACGGTAACAGGTTTTGACACACCCCAACCTGGAGCCAGATACAATGCATATCCTCCTCTTTGCCATGCACCTTGCCCTGGGAGAGTTTTGGTTCCTTTAGCGGCATTTTTGACTAACCAACCATGACCAAGGCTCAGAAGGCTAAAGCAAGACAATACCGTGAACATCAGCGTCCAAAAGGCAGAACGAAGAAAGTCCACTGATTTTTTTTTTCCATGCTGATGATACATGGGTCACCTCTTCTGAGAGGTCTACTGTATCTTGTCAAAATCCAATTACTGTGATTGTCAGACATTGGTATGGGTGTTGGCCACACTTCTAGGGTAGGAGCAGCATCTCTCCTAAAAAGAGCAGACTTTCCATCCAGCCGCCTCAGGAAAGAGTTCTATGCCTCAGACAAGAAACTAGAACCAACAAGGAGGTTAACACGCAGCTTTGGTGATTCCTACTCTTTGGAGCCTGGATGCTCTTGGATCCAGACACTGATGATAGTAAATGCCCGGATGTATGGGCTCCGGGAGGAAAGTGTAAAGTTCATGCCTAACGTTTTAGGATCTGGAAAGGAGGTATTACAGCCCTGGGCACAGGTTGAAGATTCTGAGCTCATAGGGTGTGCTTTATACATTAGGAGTCAGTGCCCTGTTGGGGCCTTGAGTTGCCCTAAGCATCTGTGGGATAATTGTTGAGCTCCACAGATCTCTTGAGCCCTGGTCGGTGGCCACACTTTCAGTCTTGATCTAAAAACCTGCCTCTCCCTCTCACTTACCACTACTCTCCTGGCCTCCTCAAACCTAGGCATCTCCAGCTCCCAAAAAAGCCCTTTCCTTCCTTCCATGGAATAGTCCTCCGGCCTGTAAGAGTTTCTCTTCCCTGAGCACCACAGTTCTGACTGTCTATGCTGCTTATTTTCCTGCTGTTTCAAGGTGGCTGCCTTCCTGAGAGATTATTTTTGATTCATTTTCACATGGATCTATGTGGGTTTTTTCCCCAGCAGAGTCATGGACCTTTGGAGGGTGGAGACCAGAAATTCTCTGTATCTCTTCACTGTACAAACCCCACCTCTCCTGCCAGCTCACAGCTCCCAAGTAAGCTGTTAGAGCCACCCCTGGATGCATGAGTTAACATGTTATGTGGAACTTCTAGTAATACCAATGAATTTGGTCCAATCTATTGCTATAGTCTACCCTCCCTGGCTGAACACCCATAAAATCCATTCCTACTCATGTTCCCCAAGTTTCTGCCAATATAGTAGCACAATTTCCATTCTTCTGGGTGCAAGCTATTTCCACCTGGGCCTTAATATGTACTTATCTCTGGAGCATAAAAAGATGTGACTAACTATGGGTCTGTTGGCAACAGAGGGTGATTGTGGTAGGTTTTAAAGAGACTGATCGTCCACTATTAAGTCATCTACCCCAGGTAAGACTAAATAATAAGGTTTTCAGGTACAGGAATGTGAGTCTAACTTCAGTGTACAGGAGAACAAGCTAATTTCAGTGCCAAGGGAAATCCAGAGTGATTTGGAGGCTTAAGATTGTCAGTTTCATGTGCGGCCAACCAGATGTTCTCAATCCTAGTTTGAGTCTCCTAATCTTTCCTAATAAGTGTCCTCACTTTCGCATGAGAAACTTGGCAAGACTCTGAATTCAACTGTTATTGTAACTCAGTAACTTGCGTAATAAATTTTTTGTTGATTTTTTCCACAATATCAGCTCTGAAGCTGTAAGAAATGAGAACATATTTTAGGACCGTCTTGGAAGCTCTCTGCACCTCAATCTGTGATTTGAGCTGACAGTGAAAGGACTAGAGTTTGTCGCTTTCTTCCTGTAATTGCTCAAGTGCACTCTGAAGAATCCTCCCACACCACGGTCCCTCTTGTCATCATTACTGCCACAAAGGCCATGGGCTTCCAAGGCATGTCTCCAGTTGGCACTTTATCGCATTCAACCACAGGCGACAGCTGGACTAATGGTGATGCCATTGCATGCCATGGATTGCTCGCACCTCATTTCCTATTGGCAAAAAAATAGCGCTACACTCAAGTTCAAAGACACAACCAAGCCAATCCATGAATCCCAACTTTGTGTGTCCATCTCCTGAGACCATTCCCGATAACAATTCTGTCCCATTCAAGGTTGAATCAGGAGATAGATGGCATACAGTTATTTGAACAGAAAAAATATAAGCAATTATTAACTATAGCAGTTATAACTAATCTATAAAGGAGTAAAGAGTACTCTAAAGAATTCCCTAAGGTAGATGGAGAGCACCTAAGGAAGAAATAAACTTGGAAGGCAGAGGCCCTCTCCAAGGATGGGGTTCACCTCACTGGGGAAGGTGCCGTTTATACTCTGCTGGATGGCAGGGAAGTTCACTGTGATACCCCAAGTCAACGCTGGTCCACAGACACTAGGCTGAAGCTGGTGAGTAGGGAATTTCTGCTGAAAGTGGCCAAAAGGAAACACCCCATCTAGGAACAAGTAGGTTGAGACAGATGGGTGGGGACCCACAGCCATGACAGGCAAGCTGGAAACCTACTGTGTGCGGGCTGGGAAACTGGCCACTGGACTGCCTGGGGGACTCAGTGGGGATCTGCCCACAGAGCTACCACTGAAAATCAAAGGGAACTTGTCCGTAGAGGTACAACCAAAACTTGCCGGGGGTAAGCACTGGTGAATGTCCCCAAATGTGATGCTGGCAGCAGAATGACAGGAACAAGAAGCAGCACACCAGAAGCAAGAGGAGGAGCCCCTTCCTTCTGATGTGTCTCTTGAGAGCCCTGCACTGAGAGAACTAAATGCTGTGTGAACTGGCAAAGAGGAAATATTTACAGGGTCCTTCTCCATTATCACAGAGCAAGCAATGAAAGGTGCTGGGGAGCTGAGAGGTGACAAATTGACATTTGGTACAATAACATAAATTATTATGACAGTTATTAATATTTTATATGGTCTTTACATTTTGCTAAGTAATCTTTATATTTATCACCTTATTACATCCTTCCAATGACTAACTTCACCTAAAGGATAATAGGTTTGAGGTTCAAAGACACTGACTTATCCAGAGTCCCACAGCTAGTAAACAGCAGGGTTCAAATGAGAGTTTGGATGCAGCATGAATTCTTCTTACTGAACTTCTTGCCTCTCCCTGGGGGGAGCTAGAAGGAAGGAAGAATCCATTGATCATTTCAGGACACCAATATTTATTGAACATCGACTACATGCCAGGCACTGGGTCAGGTACTGGATATGCAGAGTAGACGTCCAGTCTCTGCTGTAATGGGCTCACAGTCTAGAACAGGTTAGCAAGCTTCATCTTAAAAGATAAATATAAATAAAAATATTTCAGGTTTTTCCAGGTGAAGAAGCAAAATCAAAGACACTATGTAGGTGCTTACATAGCCATCTACGATGTAAAAATCTTTTTTTTAACTCGTAGGTCATGTGGGTTGTACTTAAACGTTTATGACAGTAATAGAGAGTTTGTAGATCCCTGGTCTAAATAAAGAGATAAATTTTAAAAATACATGTATGAGTGCAAAGAGTAAGGGCACAAAGGAAAAGACGTGGTTCTGTGAGAGACGTATGGACGTTGGGGGAGATGAGTTAAGACTGGGGATCAAGGAAGTTGTGTCTGAGGAAAGCTATTTGGACCAGGATCAGAAGGGTGAAGTGTGGGCTGTGGGACGTTCTGGGCGGATATAACAGCCCCTAGGTGGGGGGAGAACTTGATGCATTCAAGAACTGGTCACACACACACACACACACACACACACACACACACAGACCCCCAGAGGGCGAAAGAGAGAGGAAGGTGGAGATTAAAGAGGAAGTTGGGGGCCAGGTCATCAGATCATCCAAGAATCCAGGGGCTTGTGAAGAGGCAAGCCAGGAGGTAGTCAGGCCTGGGAGCAATAAATCGAAATGAAAGAGGAAGAGGGGAGGGGAGCAAACGCGAGGGCAGAGCCCGATTCAGCAACCACGGGGGTGGGGGGGCCCTCCTTCAGGAAAGACCCGCCTCTCGAACTCCCAATCCTCACCAGCACACATGCCTTTCAGGTCTGTACTCAGATGCATGCAAAGAGAATTCAAACCATCTTTCCATGTCATCATTTAATCTGTGGCTCCAGGCCTGAGAGAAAGGGTAGGAAAGTAGCCTGACCACCTCCCCCTCCAGAAGTTGGGGCAGTTCAGGGTCTTGGTAAAGGCCATGGAGCAGGAAGCAGAAATTCTGGTCTTTCACCTTTGCATCTGGGCTTGGAGTTAATAGGTCCCAGAGACCAACTGTTGGAGTCAAGAGCACAGGCTCTGGTGTGAGACGCTCTAGGTTCAAGTCAAGCCTCTATCATCCTCCAGCGATGTAACCTTGGCCATGTAACTGACCTTCTCTGAGTCTCACTCAGCTCCCTCATCCCCAGGATGGGCATCACTCTGTTATCTAACTGGTGGGATTGCTGTGAGTGGTAAGTGGGTTTTGTGAAGGCTTAGAACAGTGCAGAGCACATAGAAAGCACTCGGTAAATGTTTGCTATACTAGCTGGGTCTTCTTTGGATCTTCCATAGCGGTATGATACAAACAAGACAGAAATTATTATCCCATTTTACAGTCGGTCAATAGACTGGAGGCCCAATAAAGTCAAGTCTCTTGCCTAAGATCACGGGGCAGAACGGGTCCTCAAGCTCATGCCCTCTGAGCTCTGGCCTAAGACCCAACCCCGTTAATACCATACCTCAGTGGAGTTACCTTGGGCAAGTCACTGCCGCCTTGTGGGCCTCAGTTTATCCAATAGGAAGATAATGGGGACAAAGGCTGCTGTGTTATCGCGAAGTTCTCTTCCTGATCTGACCATCATATGCCTACGATCCAATCTGGGAGCTTTGCCATTTTGGAAGTAACTGAGGTTCTGCTTGTGCATGGTTCCCGGTTTGCCTGGGGGGTGGGAGGGGCTGGGTGGGATCATGCCCAGCCTTCTAAGTATCACTCTTTTCCCAGGCAAGGCCTGTGTCAGCTGCCAGCTGTCATTCTGTGCTCCAAATGTTCCCTTGTCACATAAAATTCTCTTTCTGACACGGTTTCCCTTTAGAAAGAAAGTAAATCATAACTTTTCATTTAAGCATTTCTGCTTCTAGTCAGACCTGCTTTAGCCTGAAGTTGAAAAAGAGTATGTTTGGTTGGCTCACATTTCAACTCAGTCTAATAGATATTTGCTTAAGGGGGAAAAAGGTTGAAGAAAAAAGGGAAATGTCAAAACGGAATAATAAAATGGTCTATAAACAGAAGCAGGTTTTCTGCGATACGTTACCCCGATAAACCCGATAATGGTTCCCAAATGCACTGTCCTGGGTTGATGCCAGCCCGGGCGGCGGGGGGTTCTGGGTTATTTTTAATTTTACTGTAGCCAAACCATGACCTCATCCCGAAGGAATTCTCTCCCACCAAAGAGCTGTATCGAGTTATTTGTCGACCGAAATTCACTTGAATGTGGATTCATCGGAAACATGTGTGACCACAGAAGCAGCCGAGAGGGAAATCTGGGAAGAAGTGGGATTTTCAAGGAAACCCTTCTCTTTGTTTTAATGAAACAAGCTGGTCCTTCTGGGGCCTCAGGCCTTTGATAGTGTGAGCCCTGAGCCTGCTGTTCTCTGCGACTGCTCTGTGCCTTCAGCAGCCCCAGAGCAGAACCCCCGCCATGTCCCCAGCAGTTCATCACCCACCAGGTAGGTCCTGGGACAGCCACCCCTCACCCCTTGAGACGCACTCAGGTCTCTGGCAGGAGCCTTGGCCAATACCCACATAACTTAAAGAGGGTGAGTGCATAATTATGGCCTCGAATAATAATAACAATACCCACCCTTTATCAAGCCCCTACTAATGGACATTGCACTAAGTGTTTTGCATATGTCATCTCTCACCCTCACAGCAAATGTAGGAAGGATTCTATGAGGATTCTCCATTTCATGGATGAAAAACCTAAGGCTCAGAGAGGTTAACTCCCTAAGAGCACCTGCTTATTCGGTGGCTTAATCAAATTTCCAGCCCAAGCTCGTTTTATCTCAACCTTCTGCTCTAGTCACAGTGCTTCTGCAAACAGTCGTCACCAAACATAAGTTTGTGTACCTGACACACAGTGAGGCCAACAAACTGAAATGTCAGAGTCTGGAGCAGAGAAAGGGTTATTGCAGGACCAAGTAAGGAGTAGGGGTGGCTCATGCTCAAAAAAAAAAAAAACCAACTCCCCGATGGTTTTCAGGGAGAAGTTTTTGTAGGCAAAATTTGGGGTGAGGGCTGCAGGATGTGTGACTTTCTTCTGACTGGTTGGTGGTGAGGTAACAGGGTGGTGCTCCAGGGATCTTGTGCTCAACTTGAAGTTGCCATCCTCCACCTGGGTGGGGGGCCTTAGTTCCTGCAGAAGAACTCAAAGGTATTACGTATATTCCCTGAGAAGAAACCAGGATCCTGCTTTAATCGCTGCACTATAGTTTCTTAATTATTCCTCCTCTGTTTCTGTGTTCCCTCCCTTCCCTAATTAGCAACTGTTTTAATCTGCTCTTTGGAACTCAGGGAAGGTCCAGGAAGCTGAAGCCTTTATCCTGTAGTTAAGAAACAGGGGACACGGAAAGGCTTTTGTACCCAGGAGGGCCTCACAGGGTCCTGCTCGGTTTCAAAGTCTTCAAGAGATTTGGAGGAGAGAAAGATGCCCTCGTATTGGAAGATCAGGGAAGGCTTCCTGTAGGAAATGGCATTTGAGTTAGGTGTGACAGGTAGTATTTGGGCAAAAAGAGATACATTCTAGACAGGATGAATGTCACCAAAGAAAGGGGGAGGCATTGGGAAAGCGAACTGAATCCTGGAGGGTGTAAAGGACCTGCTTTGACTCCCAAAAGAGAAGAGGGAGAAATGAGATGGGAAATGTCCCATGGAGCTGCATCAGGGAGGTCACCTGGTTTTCAGATGCCTGGACGGGCTTGACCCAGAAGGATATGGAAAGTCACTGCCAAGTTTTTAAAAGGAAATTGTCATGAGTTGTCATCTAGAAGGGATGGCATGGGAGGTTCAGGGAGATCAAGAAATGGCTGGATGGAGGCAGAGCTCATGAGATGGAAAAGGAGGAACAGAAAAAGAATCTGGAGAATTTAGCATCATTTTGTGGGGGGAAGAGAGAGGGAAACATCCAGGATGAACGTCAAGTCTCTGGTATGAGTGAGTGAGTGGGTCAGGGGGAGGATCATTTACAAAACAGGAGTGAGTCTGTAGGCAAAACAAATACATCTTGCTTTTGAACATGTCCAGCCTGAGTTATGTTATTTCTGTCACCCCCAGCTCCCATGTGGAGGGACTCAGTCGCATCCCTCTCTGTTTCCCCCAGGCTCCTAGCATGAGCCTCAGTGCATAGAATGTGCTCAGGGAAAAGCACTGAAGTGACAGGTTGGTCCAATCACCCCCTTCCCTGTGGCTGAGCAGACTTGACCCATCAACACAGCTGGGATTGACCACACTCAACATCCAGATTGGACAGACAGTAGAAGCACCATGTCAGCAGCTGAAACCACTCTCTAAATCTAGACAGAACAAGAGGAGCAACCTTCTGAGATGTTACATGGCAGCATTTGGGGTAGGAAAAGATCTGGCATCAGCATAGGAACTTGCCTTTCGCCATTCCCAGCTTAGAGATGGACCCTTGCTTCCAAGAAGCCATCCTGGCCAAAGATTCCAAAGGACCAGGAAGAATAGCCTGCTCAGAGCAGATGGGAGATAGAATCATCTGCTTTGGTTTTCAATCAAGTTCTTTTTCCTGTGCAAAGCAACCTTACAGGCAATGGATTATTCTACTGCCTTCTCAGGAACAGAGACTCTGACAGATACTAGGGAGAATGGTTTCCTGCAAGACCAAAGAACAATAATCTATGTGTCTGGGAGCATCAGAATTTTGTCTAGTGTCTTTTAAAACTATCATCATAAATAGTGCATTGTTAATCAACTATACTCCAATATAAAATAAACAGTTAAGAAAATAGTGCATGTATCATGGAAGGCTTGGAAAACAAAGGAAGGAGCACCCAGGATACCCCATATCTACCCATGGCAGAGCGGTGCACGTCCAAAAACGTCCTCTGTGCTGAGAGAAAGCCCAAGGGCTTGACAGTGTGTGACCCCGGGCACTGTCCCTGGCTTCCTATGTCTCCCATCTCAGCCATGCAGGGTCTTTCTGTCCTTTCCCCGTCACCCCTTCAGGACTTGCTCCCTGGAGGGTGTCTGGAGAAGGTGCCATACTGGAGTGCAAAAGATGCTCAGCCCTAAAGTATCCAGGGAGGGGGGACGTGCATTCCCTTCCATCTGGTCTGTCAGGTCCCAGACATAAACAGTGAGAACATGGTGGGGTCGAAAGTATGGCAGAGCTTAGCCTGGTGAGAGGTGGCCACAGACACACAGAAAAGGCCAGCGTACTCACAGTTGAGAAGACTTCTCCAGGAGG
Source organism: Mesoplodon densirostris (assembly GCF_025265405.1). NCBI lineage: Eukaryota > Metazoa > Chordata > Mammalia > Artiodactyla > Ziphiidae > Mesoplodon > Mesoplodon densirostris. Next base: position 12,511,961 of record NC_082674.1, on the reverse strand, counting down.
GTGAGGGCAATTACGCTGCATCTTAAGTGATGAGTAAATGTTTACCGGGTAAAGAGATCTAGGGAGGATCTACTTTCAAAAGTGGTAACGCCCCATCTATTTGATTAGCCCACAGGTTAAACTGTACTTTTAAAGTCAGAGCATTTTTAAATTACATGCACATCTCCCCTGTTTGCTGATAAGGACAGCAGTACCCCTATACCATGACCTCAACTTCTTTTCCTTACTGTCCACTCCAGCCTTGGACAACCCAGAGGTGTTCCCCTCATTGTACAGAGGCAACAACTGAGCTTTGGGCTCAGTTTCCTTGCCTTGACAGACTACAACTCCAGCTCACTGATGGCCTCTGATTTGTCTTTCGGGCATCCCTCCATGAAGCAGCCACTGGATCCAGATCTGGGACCTTCACGTGGCACTGGGTCCTCTAGCCTGTCAGTTCCTTCATGGTGGGACTTGTTCATCTCTCTATTGAAAAGATAAAAAAAAAAAAAAGCAAAAAGCTGGAGTAAACAAACGTTTGTTGAACTTAAAGTAACTGAACCTTAACAAGGATAAAGAGTGAAACAGCAACAGTCCCCAGATGGTCTGTGTTCTGTTAGCATGTGAAGAACCCCCAGACATGTGGTCTGGCTTTTGCATATTCCATCCAGATGTTTGGCTTCAGGTAGAAGCAGACGAGGAAATCCTTAATGAAGAGACTAGCGTTTCTGAACATGTCCAAACTCCAGACCGCCCCGCTGTCTCCTGTGCTGCGGCTGCAGGGAACTCAGCATTCTGAAATAGACCGCACATCAAGGGCGCTGAATTGGGATTGCAAGAAAAGAGTGGTGGCAGTGCACAGCACCCCCAGACTTATACCCGAGGTGATGGAGGGTGAGCGAGGGGCCATGTGGCTGGAGTGGGTGAGCGTGAGGATAGTGGCCAGAGAGCTAAGAGCCGTCCCGGGGCAGGGCAAGATCCAGTGACCTGCCAGGCCATAGTAAGGATTGGGGCTTCCACTCTGAGCAAAATGGTGAGTCGCTGTAGAATTCTGAGCAGAGAAGCGACATACTTTAAATTGCATTTCAAAAAGAGCATTCTGAAACTAACAACATTATAAGTTAACTATACTTCAATGTTTAAAAATGGTTACAAGAAAAGGGCGCACTGACTTTTTTTGAGACTGGCCCACGAGGTGGGCAGGAGAAAAGGAGAGAATGGAGAGAGGAGTTAGCGGGCTACCGCGTCAACCAGAGAAGAGGTGGCAGTGGCTGGGACCAGGGGAAGTGTGGTGGCAGTGCTGAGGAATGGTCAGATTCTGGATGTATGTTGCTGTCTACTTCCCAACTGCCTGGCTTCTGACTTCAGGAAAGTGTCTGTCCAAGAATGCTGCCCTCTGCAAGGTATGGCAACATTTTTTTATTCTCAATAAATGAATGAATGAGTCAACAAACAACAAACAAATGAACCAGATCTGGAGGATCTAAATACTGGTTCTCAGAGAAATCCTTCCAGATATCTCACACTGGCCTTAACCCACCACTCTGAGGGACATAGACGCTAAAAGAACAGAAGCTGTGAATTACACCTCTACCTGTGGTATGGGACCAGAAGAGCTATTTTTGAAGAGAAAGGAAGAGCTGTTTGATTGGTGGATTTCTTTTTCTTTTCTTTTCTTTTCTTTCTTTTTTTTTTTTTTTTTTTTTGATGCTTTTTCCAATTTGTGCAAAAGAAATCACCAGAGGGGTTAAAAGTGGGAATGTTGGTCCCCCTGGATGGCATTTAAAAGAGAGGCCAGTACCTCTAAGGAATGCAGATGGCAGTGAAGGACCAGAAAGGCTGGCTGACTAGCACAGAAACCACCACTGGTCAGTTTCCTGGAGGAAATGGGCAGGCACAGGGGTCTCACAGGCGAAGGGGGAGGCGGGGAGGGGCTGATCTCAGTAAAGCCCCCAGGTGAGCTCGGTCTGTCCTGTCCGCTTCCCACACTCGGGTGCATGTGAAGCGCTCTCTTTCTTCCACAAAGCTGACTTCTGGCGGTGTGGGTACTTCATCTGGTCCAGAGCATAGAATGGCTCCATCCCCACTCTCTGCTTCAAACCTCACAGCTCCCTGTAAGGTAGGAGTCATTATCTTCCTTTTACAAAAGAAATGGAAACCCAGAGTTTCGAAGTGACATATGCACGATCATGATGGTAAACCAAGTTAAAGAGACTCCAGCCTGCCTGTCACATCGGAGCCTTCTCTCTTCAAATTTGTCTGGACCTCCCAGCAGGGCTGCAGACTCATCTGGATGAGGGCCTCATGAGGGCCCTTGGATGGTTGGATGTGAGTATGATGCAATGCGAAGGCTCAAGTGCTGAACCCCTTAGCCCCTGGGGTACCGAGGCCAGTGATTCCCTACCACAGCAGTAGAAAGCGGGTGGCCTGCTTTCTCACCTGCTTCCCTTTCTGAAGACTAGAGCTTTAGCAACTTTAACAAGCCATTTTGATGACTATATAACTTCTAGAAGAATGGCTCTTAACCTTGGCTACACAATGAGAATCACTAGGGCAACCTAAGGAAAAAAGACTAATGTCTGGATTTATTCCTAAAGTTTCTCATTTAATTGGTCTGGGACATTCTAGTGAGAAATTATAGTGAAGAACCATTCCTCTCATAAGTCATCTTTCAGTATCTACACACCATGCTGTCTGAGTAAGAGTTAAGATCACTGAGATCCTTAATTATTGCATGTATTCATTAAACTATTATAAATAATATAATGCTGACACCTAAAACTACAACAGTTCTTCCACCATCTTGGTTTCTTTTGGTAGTGTGAATTTTGAGGAAGAAAATTAACTGATTGAATTAGAATCAGGAGATTGAAAAGAAAGAACCATTTTAAAGCTCTTGATACCTATTGATAAGTTGTACTTAGAAAGTGTGTACCAACTTGTGTTTCTTTATTTTTTAATACAAATGCCTATGTCCTATGTCGAATCACTATGTTGCACACCTAAAACTAACACAATGTTGTATGTCCATTATATATCAATTAAAAAAGAAGAAATGCCTATATCCAATCTCCAAACCACCAGAGCTTTTCAATAATTGAATGGGCTTCCTTGTAAGGTAGTGAGCTTCTTGTTACTGGAGGCGATCAAGTGTATCTAAAGAGCACTTTGCTGAGCGTAACTGAGATGCAGCCACTCTGTGGGTTTGGGGAGAAAGTGCAGGACACAGAAAGCATCTCTGCTCTATCCCGCCTGGGGTCCTGGCTAATTATGACCGCAGGGAGATACTAGAGCCACAGGACCGCTTTCAGGCAATCGGTGGGCTGATCTAGGGTGGGAAGGCAGGTTTACAATGTAAAAGGCTCACGAATAGCTGGAGCAGGGATGGTGCGCAGGAGACGCTAATGGAACAAAGCTGGAGTCCGTGCCTATGAGAAGAGCAGCAATCAGGACGAGGGTGATGAAATGGGGAGAGTGAGCTTCACCTTCCAAGGGACTTCTCTAGGCTTGCATCGTCTTTCAGAAAGGAGGATCAGCCTGTATTTCAGGTGGTTTTACAGTTGACATATATTTAGAGGGGGGAAAAAGCAACCTGAAATAATTCTAAAATGCGTTGTCCATCTCGTCAAAACAGAGAGCACGAGATGGCAGGAAAAGCAAGGTGTGTGGAGTCAGACAGATCTGGCTTTGAACCAATGATCCTCCAAATAGACCCTGTGGGCTGTCTACAAGATGCCTAACTTCCCCAAGCCTCAGTAAAATGATGCTCATAATGTCTTTGTCTCCGGGTCTCTGCAATAACTAAAATGTTAATTTGTATGCAAAGCACCTAGTGTAGGACTTGGCACATAGTTTACAATCAATAAGGGGTATCCATTATTACATTATTAATTAAAACATACTTACACCCTTCACTTTACACAGAGGTAATTAAATGGTGCGAATGATGGAGATCATGATAATTATAATAACAATTATAAGAGCAACCACCTATTAAGGGCTGATGTGCTAGACATTGTATAAATATAACCCCTTATATTTACCTGGCAGTTTAGAGTTGTCTAAGCAGTTTTACCTTCATCAAAAAAGAAAGCAAATTAGCCAAAGTTTATCGAGTATATATTATAAATACAAAGTAGATGGATTACATATTATAAATGAAGAATCAAGAAGTTCTAATGATTTTCTTGAGGACACTGAGAGATAAATGTTGCTTTTAGTAAGGTCAGGTAAACGGAATCCCACTCTAGTTCCTATCATTCAAAGTATTCTTATAGCAAATGCTTCTGTGATCTATTTCCATTCCTTCTATATCATCATTTTAAGCATTTAAGATTATTTGAATTTTTTGGATAAGGCTCACCTATTCATGCTTTAATTCCATCTTTCCAACTTTTGGAATAAGATCTGATGTTGAAGACACTGTCGGAGCTCTTGGCATGTCTGGCTTCTGGGTCCTCCCCCTATGCTCCAGGAAGTTTCCTTACTGACTCCAGACTCTGGCAAATCCCTGGAGCCTGGGCATTTTCATGTCTGTGGTAGGGAGAGACAAAGAGCCTGCTTCCCAGGCCAGGTTCTGTTTACACTTCCTCGATCAGGGATAATGATGTGTTTACAGGAGACATTCTGTCTTCATTAAACTCACTTCTGGACAATCAATAGGGGGACTAAGATGATGGGCACATGTCCATCTGTGGCTCACACATCCTGCCTTGCCCAAGAGGGACCAGGGCTCAGCCAAGACTTTCTCATACTGACAACCTAGGAACAAGACATCAAACTTTCTACCTGAATTAAGGAAGGATGACCCTTCCCCAAGGAAACATGAATATAGGCTCAGTAAATGAATTGTCAATTCTTCTTCTCTGATTCCTGATACCCAGCCTGGGACAGGCCCTGCCTAGTGTATTTCATATACAGTTGAATCTGCCTTTCATCCCCATTAAAAAATCATATTTGAAGATGTTTAATAAACAAACTAGTGACATTTCTGTAATTAACTTAGGTGCTTATCTTTGCAGGCTCAATATAAAGAAGCAACCATAAACCTTAATTGCCTGATATGCCTTATAAACTACAAGGTTTGTGCTTTAATTTGAGATTTAGATCAGAACAAGCAGTAAGTCAGAAAGAGAAATACAAATACCATATGTTAACACATATATATGGAATCTAAAAAAAAAAAAAAAAGGTTCTGAAGAACCTAGGGGCAGGACAGCAATAAAGACGCAGACAGATGTAGAGAATGGACTTGAGGACACAGGGAGGGGCAAGGGTAAGCTGGGACGAAGTGAGAGAGAGGCATGGACTTATATACACTACCGAATGTAAAATAGACAGCTAGTGGGAAGCAGCTGCATAGCACAGGGAGATCAGCTCAGTGCTTTGTGACCACCTAGAGGGATGGTATAGGGAGGGTGGGAGGGAGATGCAAGAGGGAGGAGATATGGGGATATATGTATACATATAGCTGATTCACTTTGTTATAAAGTAGAAACTAATACACCATTGTAAAGCAATTATACTCCAATAAAGATGTTTAAAAAAATAATTTACACTTGTCTTTCCTTTAAAAAAAAGTGGAATATTTTTAGTTAGCTACATATAACATTTTGAAAGCCTCATGTTTGAAGATACTTTAAAGTGCAAGGTTAAAAACATTGTGTACAATACAGTTCATTTATGAATAATCATTAGTTCTCACTCATTTCTTTGGTTCACTCTACTTTCTGCAAGCTACAGTATAGTTCTTCCTTCTAATTTGCCTTAAATCTCTTTACTGTCTGGCTAATGCATAAGCGCAACCCTTGTACTGATGAAGGTCTGCAAAATAAATTTTTTAAAAAAGATGTTTGGAAGGATGGGTGACCTAGCACTGAGTGAGCAACCTGGGGTCGCCCTCAACCCCACCTGGGTATAGTCTCCAGGTAGGTCAGAGTCTAGAAGGCCCCAAAGGTCAATGGCAGCAACTGCAGCCATGGACAAGGTGGTAGCTTTTATTGCTAAGCAACCGTCTTAAGTTTGGACCAAAAGGGTTGTCTTACACGGAACAACTCATATGCCTCTTTTGATCTGGAAATTAACAAAGGCCTGGTCCACTCATCGGCAGCCAGGACTGAGAGACTCCTATGTTCAGTGAAACTCAGACAGAGCAATGCCAACTGGGGTTCTGTGCCTGACGGGCCCAAAGCTTTACACGAAAGCTTCCAGAGGAAGGCCCCTTGGGGGTTCGGAACAAAACCCAGGCCTAGATACAGATACTGAAATTTCAGCACGTAGACATGAACAATGCAACTAGCATCAAGCAGCAAAGGTCAAGAAACAAAGACATTTGTTAGCTTCTGGGCACCGGAAATGACACTCTGGTTCGAAGAATCGTGGCTAAGATCACTCGAATGGTAAGAAATAGAGTCGGGATGTTCATTTCAGTCTTTATGACACCAACCCTGAGTCCTTTCCCCCTGGCCGCCATCTATAGTCAAAGGCAAGTGGGTAAGGGCAGTGGAGAAAGTTGGATTCTTGCTGAGCCAGTTCCCAGAAGTCTTGTCTCCTTTGACATGGTACCAAAATATCACTCTTTTCCCTCCACAAAGAAAGAGTTGGAAAGCAGCCTCACCTGCAAAGTGAACAACCTTTTTAGTGCTTCACTCCTGGCCAGGAGAAGCAACAGGAATGAACACCTCCCTGTTACGAGATCTGAATCCCATTTCTGGCTCCACTACCAGCCAAGTGACCCTGAGCAAGACATTTCACCTACCTGGGACCCAGCACTTTATTCACAAGTTAGTAAAATTAATTTGTACCCTATGTACTTTTCAGTGATCATATCTTTAAAAGACAATATCCGGAGAGAGTGATGCCGAATCAAAGAAGCTCTATGATACATGTCATCTCTTTGTTCTAATCCTAGCTCCATCAACACCTCTGTGTGGCCACAGGAAATCATCTCCCCTCCCCAGGCCCCAGTCTTTTAAACTGTATAGTGGATTGAGCGATCCAAGTGCCTGGTTGGGACTCATTTAGCTCTGAGAGTTTATGACCCTTAGTCTCTGCTGGGTCTTGGTTTCTTGGCAAGACCCAGCACATTTTGCCCATTCGCCCCACAGTGATATGGACATCCTCCAAAGAAGAGATTGGACAAGTTCCCCCATTGGACCTGTCAGTGCACAGAGGCGGAAGGTCCAGGGTCACATCAGATTTCCTGGGCTACCCTATTGTGCTGGCGCAGGTCTGACCAAGGGCACCATGTTGGTCTATCTGATCAGCCAGTGTGATGATGTGATGCCAATCAGAGACCACAGACTTTGCTTGGGGATCAGAGAGAAAAAAGAAGTCCCATTGGTTCCAACGTACTTTTACTAGAGTTTGGGAGGAGTGGGGTAGGACAGGGATCTGTCCTTTAAATAGTATTAGCAATAAAAATACCAGATATCCGATAGGCTGCAAGTGTGAGTCACCTTTGAGATGGGTAAATACCCTCACCAGAAAGAATAATCATGGAAAAAAATCCAGGTTTTAGGGACAGGCAGACATGGATTTGAATGCCAGCTCTCCCACTAACTATGTGACCTCGCGCAAAACATTCAGCCTGGCGGCCTTGCAGCTTCCCCGTGTGCCGTGGCAGGGTGTCTGGAGAGGCTGAGCTCATTCTTTGTACATTTGTTTGTTTATGGTGGTGAGAGGAATGGCAAGTCATCTCATTTAGATGGCCCGGCAGATCTTCTCTGCTCAGTCAGTGAAGCAGCTGCCTTTGGTTAGGTAAAAAAATAAGTTGTCATCCACTGCTCTGGGAGGAGAAGGGAGTTATGGGACTTTTTCTGGCCTTGTTTAACAAAGCCGGTGTTTCAAAAACTTTGGTTAGTAAAGTGAATCAATGGGAAAGCAGTGGGCAAATTTTCACAGGGACCGAGGAATTTTCTAGAAAGGAAAAGTCTGGGCTCTTAACCCTTCTTTGGAGATTTTCTGTTATTGGATCATCTCTGGAAGAAGGAGGTCACACCTGCCTCTATCCACTGTCAAGGGGGTAGAGGGGTCCAAATGGACCAGACTCAAGCTAGGTGCCTTGCGAGGAAAAGGTGGGACCTTGCACTGCATGTGGCTGAGGATGGATGGTAGCCCCTACAGACCCGGTTTTGGTGGCCCAGAAAGTGGCATTTCATCACAACGACTGAGAGTGTGAGTAGAAACTGTAAAAGCTGTAACCTTGCGAGCACTGGGCTGGGGCAGGGTGCAGATGGGAAGGGCACCGTAGAAACGGTGGACAGCGAATCATCAGTCTGTCAAGGACCCGTTTTCTGCTGAGGTCCACTGTGGTATGGACTTAACTCCAACTCTCTCTTACTGACATTTGGAAGCAGGAAAGATCCCCCTGGCCTGACTATGACCTAAACCTCCTTGATATGCCGGTGGGCACCTGGAGATGGGGTAGGCATTGGCCTTGAGAGGGAAATAGAGACCTTCTCACTAAATTGGGCAAATGGACTTGGGAGATTAACTGGAAAAATCAGAAATATGTGACTGCATCCACTCCTAAACTGATGAAATAGTTCCTACCAGTCACAGGTGTAATGGGGTTAATGAATCTGCCTGGACAGATGTGTCAGGGGATTTTGCCAGTGTGTCAGCTGGGTCTGGCAGAGTGCCTGGCACATAGCAGATCCTCAGCCAACATCTGCGGCAAGAAAGCCCTGGAGAGACTATAGGTGGCAGGAAGGGGTAAAATGCTGCCACTTCAGTGGTGTTTCTAGAAAACTCCTCTCTCATTGTCAGCATTGTGCTGGGGTAGGAGTGGGGAAGGCAGGGCAGGAAATGAGCAGTCCAGGACTTCCAGAGGTCCCAGTGCCTGGAGAACAAGCCTCACACCCAGGCCACGGCTCTGAGAAAGGACACATCACTGTGAGGTACATGTCAGGCTCTTGAGTTGTAAGAGACACACTCTCTGGTCACCTGAAGTGACAGGGATTGTTCAAAGCTGACGGGAGTTGGGAAGCCTGTGCAAATGACAGGGCCCGGTAGTTCCCAGGGAGGCCTGGGTTACACTGCACATCAGAACAAACCTGCCCTCGCAGGAGAGGCGTCAAAATCCTCTTCATAAGTCCTGCACCTGCTTTTGTCAGCCACAGGCTATAGTCAGGACAACTTTGAGAATAAGGTATACAGGGATGTCAGAGGAGCCAGGCATAGTGGGCTGTGGTCTCAGGAAGGCAGGATGGGCTCCAGGAAGCTTTGGGGAGAAGGTTACCACACAGGCCAGAGAGGTCATGTGGCTTGGCCAAGATCACACAGGAAGTAGCTGGCAGAAGCCAAGGAACGAGCAACAGAAGCTTTCCCGTAGCCGTAGATATCAGGGGAAAGCGCCCCCGCGCCCTGCACTGCAGTAGAGGAGGTCAATGCACACATCTGGGGCTCAGATGAGCCTGGCTTTGATTCTTGGTTCTGCTCCGACCTGCTGTGCCCTTTGGGGTTACTCAACGTCTCAGAGCCTCAGCTTCCCTCCTTGGCTGACAGTGGCTGTTGGGATGATCAAACGCGATCAGGGGAGTGAAATGGCATCACCCCTTTAGGCGCGCCCAAAGGGGTGGGCCTGATTATCACCTCTACCCCAGTTAGGGGAACTGAGGCCTCGCTGGGGCAGCGACTTGCCCGAGGCGCGCGGTGACCACGGCTGCCGGCGGAGAGCTCTTCCCCGTTTCCGGACGCCACCTGTGCGACCCCGATCGCCCCTAGATGGTGCTGGTGCACCGGGCAGCGCGCGGCCGCCCCGCCTGCAGGCAAGCTCAGCTGCTGCCGCAGACGCGCCGGGACAAAGGAAGACAGGCGGGGGCGCGGCGACCCGGGGCCCGCAGGGACCCCTGCAATGCGGAGCTCCGGCTTTCTCGAAGACGGAAGCGCGACTCGAGTCCGGACCGGGCGAGACGGAGCGGGAGGGGCTGGGGAGGGAGGTGGGTGGGAAATAGGGGCTGCTCCAGTCCTCCCACCAGCCCCCGCCCGCCTGTCACCCACCCCTGCAGGGAAGCAGGTGAATTGAGCTGGCCAGGGGGTCTTTGGAGAGCATTGACATGAGTCCCTCCTTCATGCAAGGCCCTGGCGGTGGCTGCGTTTTGGAAAGCCCCCGTCGTGCCACTCGCCATCGCTTCATGCCTCTGGCTGCCACCCATTCATTGATTACTGAGCCACCGATTGTGGACTGCAAAGGACATGACAGCCATAGGGCCTGGGCACATTCCTTCAACGCCATGAGCTTAAATCTCCCCATCTGCGAAATGGGGGCACGGATGTCTTCCCCCCGGGCCCTTGTTCGATTCTGCAGTCAGGAAACCTTACCCGCTCTCCTACCCACGCCCACGAGCAGCGCTGCGTTCCGGGACCTCCCTGATGCGTGAGACATCCCTGCCCCAGGAGAGGCCCGCAGAGGCGCCCAACAGGGACAGACGCGCGCCCAGAGCTCTAGAGGGTTGTGAGAGGAGAGACTCTAGGGAGGATAAAGTGGGCGGGAATGCCCGGAAACCGCACGACAGCTCTGCACACCGTTATTACCTCTTAAAGGAGGGGCACCGAGCTTGGATTTAAAGCCCCTTTCACAACACATTACTTTAAGTTTATAGCGTTGGTATCTCAGCTCTTCGCTCCATACCACGTATCTCTCGGGCAAAGTGGGACTGGTTAATAAAACAGCCCCGAGTCAGACTGGATTTGAACCTCAGGTCTACTCTACTTTCTAACTCGCTGACCTTGAGCAGGCGAGTTCATTTCCCAGGACTCTATTCCCCCGTCTGTGCAAGAGGAGCTTTACAAAAGCTATGTTGCTGGGGTACCTGCAGCTCTGTAGTGCTGTAGGTTACATATGGTTATAGTGTGTTCAGCAGCCAGGCTAAATGGTGCAGCAGAGAGACATGGGAATCAGGAAACATGAATCCTAATCTTGTTGAGGGACCTTGGGGGAGCTTCTTCTCCTAACAATTCAGTTTACCCATCCATTCAAGCTGGACAGAAAGGATCTGGGAACACCTGGTGGCCTGTGTCCCCTCCGCCCCAGCCCCACAGTCTGTTTCTCACCACTACTCTCTTCTAGTCCATAAGGGGATGTATAGTGTGATGATCAACAGCATGAACTCTGGGACGAAGTGAGAGAGTGGCATGGACATATATACACTACCAAATGTGAAATAGATGGCTGGTGGGAAGCAGCCGCATAGCACAGGGAGATCAGCTCGGTGCTTTGTGACCACCTAGAGGGGTGGGATAGGGAGGGTGGGAGGGAGACGCAAGAGGGAGGAGATATGGGGATATATGTATGAATATGGCTGATTCGCTTTGTTATACTGCAGAAACTAACACACCATTGTAAAGCAATTATACTCCAAAAAAGATGTTTAAAAAACAATTTAAAGGGCCTCCCTGGTGGCGCAAGTGGTTAAGAGTCCGCCTGCCGATGCAGGGGATACGGGTTCGTGCCCCGGTCTGGGAGGATCCCATATGCCGCGGAGCGGCTGGGCCCGTGAGCCATGGCCGCTGGGCCTGCGCATCCGGAGCCTGTGCTCCGCAACGGGAGGGGCCACAACAATGAGAGGCCCACATACCGCAAAAAGAAAAAAAAAAAAAAAAAAATTTAAAATAACAGCATGAACTCTGGAGCCAGACTGCCTGGGTTTAAATTCCACCTGTACCATGGTCTAGATGTGAGACCTGTTGTGTGACCTTGGGCAAGTGACCTGTGCTTCAGTTTCCTCATCTGTAAAATGGAGATGATGATAATCATACTATGAAGTTTCATTAGAGTCAACTAGGTGGTAGTAACAAATATACTCACACTTGCAGTAGCTCAGTGTAAAAGAAGTTTATTTCTCACTCACAAAAATAGTCCAGAGAAGTTTCAGATGAGCAGGGAATTCCGTTCCAGTAATTCAGAGGACTCAGGCTAGTGGTTGGTTTCCAAAGACCCCGTGAGGGGGAGGAACTGGGGGTGGGGGCAGGGGTGGGGACCTAAGGAACTCCATGGCCTGGCCGTGAAGAGACCCTAGTCCCTTCCACTCACACTCCATTGACCAGCGCTGAGAGGCGTGCCACACCTGACCCAGGGAAGGCTGGGAATCCAGTCTTAGCTGTTGCCCAGGAAGTAGAGGAGAATGGATCAGAGCCAGGAGTCTCTGTCGCAACGACCTATGTTGTAGGGTGTCCTGAGGATGAACTTCGTTTAATATCAGTCAAGCACTTAGAATAGCGCCTGGCACCTGGTGAACGCCACATACATATTTGTGTTATTAATTTTTATTCTGGTCCCTCGGAGAGATCACTGAAGATACAAACTAGGAAGCACCCTTAGTCTTTCCAGCCAGTGCTGCAGTGGGTTGTTTAGGAGGCCTCTGGACACCCTGCCTTGTCAGAGCCCAGCAAATTCAGGCACATCGTGGTCACGTGAGCTTCTCTGAGAGCTTCCGTTGCTGTGCAGACAGAGAAGCTTCCTGGAAAACAGTTCCTCCCAGAGATTCTCTAAGTCATTCTGATGCTTCGAGAAGAGTCTCTAGCGGTGCCAACTCTAATCTTCACCTTCATACGCAGACCACAGGGCGTGGATACACAGGCACATCCTTCCCCCCTTGTGCACCAGCTCTCACCTCCCTACCTCCGTCACGATGCTATGAGGCAAGAAGACAGGTACTGGAATCAGAGAGGCCAGGAAACAAAGACCAGCTAATAATGGATCTGCCAAATATTAGTTAAAAGTTATCTAGCATCCTTGACCCTCAGTTTACTTACCTGTAAAATGGAATCAGATAATAATAATAGCTGTGGAGAGCTATTTAAAGGTGAAAGTTAATGGCTATAAAGCACCAAGCACTGAGTAAGACGTAGAGCATGCTTTTAATAAATAATAGCTACTTTTGATTGATATGTCTTGCGTTAACTCATTGTGGACTCTGCATTTATAGAGCGCTTAGTGTATACCCAAGTAAAGGTAAAATAGATTTGTGTCAGCGGGTTGCCAGGAGGCTAGCCTTTTAAAACTGTCCACCGCTTGTTCTCACGTGGAATCTCACTCCCAGGATGCCAAGTTCTCAAGGGAGAGTGCTCCTAGCCTGCTCCCTCTTTCTGAGCTCCACCCCTGGCTCCAAACACATGCCATTTTTCTATCCTGCTGGGAGTCCTCAGTGTCAAAGACTACCGTCAGAAATTTTTATTTGGAGATAAGGAGTGAATGACTGTGTTAGGAAGTCAGTAGAAAACATTGTAGATAAAAATGATAGAGTACTTTAATACGATCTAATAACATTATGGAATCTTGATGTAGTCTCCAAGTCACTTAACCAGAGTATCTACTCGGGGCCCAATGCTGTCTGTACCCAGTGTCACAAACAGTGACATTTAATACAAACCTCCAAGAGGGAAGGGGTGTGGGAACAGATGTATATGTATGACTGATTCACTTTGTTATAAAGCAGAAACTAATTTAAAAAAAAGATAAACAGGGAAAAAAAAAAGAAAAAGTACAGTAAAAAAAAAAAAAAATACAAACCTCCATTTTCCTGTCAGTCAAGTGATGACCCCAAGAGCCAACAGTATGCTGGTGACAATTTACCAACCAGCTCTCTGAGGGGAAAAGTATATATTGAGAACATGGGCTTCCCTGGGTGCAGTGGTTGAGAATCTGCCTGCTAATGTAGGGGACACGGGTTTGAGCCCCGGTCTTAGAGGATCCCACATGCCCCGGAGCAACTAGGCCCGTGAGCCACAACTACTGAGCCTGCGCGTCTGGAGGCTGTGCTCCGCAACAAGAGAGGCCGCGATAGTGAGAGACCCGAGCACCGCGATGAAGAGTGGCCCCCGCTTGCCACAACTAGAGAAAGCCCTCGCACAGAAACGAAGACCCAACACAGCAAAAATAAATAAATTAATATCCTTCTTTAAAAAAAAAAAGGAGAGAACATATATAATATATATGTTGCATGTATATTTGTACATAGTTGATTATAAATTTTACTAGTTTAAAGTATGTGTAGTACACAATTCACAAATGATAATAAAATATGAATACATTCTTTATTGTAAATTCCATATAGCCAATTGATTCTCACAGAACACTTCATTGATTTTTGCAAAACTCTCGCATCTGTTGCCTACCTATAATTCTATGGATGAACAATGCATGTAGTTTAGACATGAATGTTAGTTGATATCTTCATTTTAGTTAACAAGGAAGATGAAAGTGAAATAATGAAGGTGTGTGTTGGAATCTCACTTGTCAATGACATGAGCAACTTCTTTGCTGATTCAGATAATTGTTTTTGGAAACTAAAATAGCATTCCTCAATATTTGTATGTTATTCACAATGTAATGGCTACAGACATGGCACAATTTTAGGTTAAGTTACATTATTAACATTTTATCCATCACTCTCTTATGTCAAGGCAATCAAATTAATACATCAAGCCCTGATTTGTGATGTTTGCAGATTTCCATGGTGTAAATACGATCAACCATGACCACGTTCTAGCTACCATGATAAGCTCATTGAATACGGAATTACAAAAATATTTACACACCACTGTATAGTATTTTCACTGCACAGATATGATGGAAAGTAAGTAGCCTCAAGAGCATAGATAAAGATAAAATGTAGTAAAATAATTAGGAAGTGATCATTTTGAGTATTTATTACTGTTGTTTTCACTATAATTTATTTAATTGTAAGTTCTATAATTTAATTTTTAATAATGGCTGTGTTTAACAACCAACTTGAAAAATTTTTTTTAAATTGAACCATCAGCCTATGAGCTGACTTGAGCACACCACTGTCAAGAATCTAATGTATTTCCATCAGAAATTGGGTTAAAAATGTACTTTTTTATTGTTCTGTAAAGTATAAGAAAATAGAGACAGGGGAAGTGGGTAGGAGGAAACAGTTTATGGAGAGGTTCAGTTTCAACTGAACAGACATTGTTTGTGCCAACAGAAACTATCAGCGTGGGCACCAAACCTTTTGAAAGTCCTGCCTAAAGTCCATTCTCTGCCCCAATTTTGCTTTTGCCCAGACGTGTATAATAGCTGAGCCTCTGGCTGTGGCAGGGTCTTCAGCTTTCCTGTTCACCCAGATAGGGCGATGGCTGGAAGGCACCACCTGTTGGGAGAAGGGTGTGCTTTTTCCAGGTCAATTTCCACTCCATGCCCATCTCCTGGCTCCTGTTTCCCAACCCAGTGCTGAGAGCTGAGGGCCAGGCTGTGGGCATTCTCTCTTCTACAACTGTGCCTCTCTCTATTCAGATAAAGTGAATGGGGCATTCTATTCCCCACACTTCAGGGAAATGGAAATGAGATCATGGGCTCCAGAGAGAAAAGACCTAGTCTAGGATCCCCACCTGGTTCCCCCCTGAGATTCCTCATAGACACCCAGGACCCTAACCTTCTGATTCTATGTCTCACACTTTAGGGGATGAATTGGAAAGCAGTGGAAGAAATATCTCATGGAGGAGTGAAAAAAGACCCAAAAAGGGCCAACTGAGTCCTCCCACCACCATTGACTTTTCATTGTTAATCAGCCCACTGGACTCCAGTTTCTCCACCACCAATGTGGAGATGGAAGAGACTTTGAAGAACACTTGGTCCAAAACTCCTGGCCAGTGAGAAAACCCAGACCCATAGAGAAAGTCAGTTGCTCAAGGTCGTGGTGGAAGCAGGACCTCCACCCCAGCCTTTGCAGGCACAGCCCAGGGGTTTTCCCAGTGGCCTCTGAGCCTTCCTCACACACTTGGTGGCAAGAAACTATCTTCAGAGTCAGCAGTTTAAACATCTTGGCATTTTCCTTCTCCTCTGACTCTTTGTTCCATTTCTTGAGGCTCTGGGCGTGCCCCTGTTACGACCTTCCATCCTATCTGTCCTCCACCTTCCCCTCACTAGACTCTGATCCCTGCAGGGACACAAGCCACTCCCTAGTCATCTCTGCAGCAGAGATGAAAGAGCCAGGCTTAGAATCCACATGCCTGCATTTTAACCCCAGCTTAGCCTAGCTGTGTGGCTTGATCAAGCTGTTTACCCTCTGTCTCTGAGCTCGGATTTCTGTAGCTATAGAGTGGAGAATGGCGATACCTATTTACAGGGACCTTCTGAACATTAAATGCCATGGTGTATGTAGACTTCTTAATACTATGTCTGGCTTCTTGGAGGACAAAACAAATGCAGCTTATCCTGATGCTTGTATCTTTGTATTTCCAGTAAATGCTGCAGAGCCTGGCAGAAAGAGCTCAGCAAAAGGAACTGAATGACTGAAATGATAAGTAATGAAAGCATGTCACTCAACCCCTATCATATTTTCCTTGTCAACATGCCTTGTGTTTTCTCCTTTGCCATCCCTTCTGTGACCATCTTTGTTTAGTTCCATACAATTTCTCACCTGAACTACTACAGACAACTCTTGCTTCGTGTCCCTGTCTTCAGCTTCAGCGAGCCCTGTTCTCATCGACCTTATCTGAGTTAGCCTTCCTATTGCCTAGCTTAAGGTTAGTGTCTGTGTCTCATACAGCATCTCGATGATTTCCAAATGCTACATTCAGAAAACACCTGACCAATTAAATTTGCAAAATAGATATAACTTTGTAGATGAAATAAACGATATATTTTTTATTCTCTCCTTCTGAACTTTTCCTTCTATCTATGCCTCCAGGTTCTTTCTATTACCACTTATATACCATCTTTGGCATTAATAAAAGTTTAGCAAATTTCTGCTAACAATAATAATTGTATTTCTGATTCTGTACTAAGCCCTGTACAGATGTTATCTCATTTGATTATTATAGCAACCCTACAAGGTAGGATAGGTGGACAAACTGCCATGTGTGTTTAGTAGGCATGTAAACACTCTTTACAAAGGTTCAGCTAAATGCTGGACAACTGTGGCAAACACCTGCTTAGTTTTATTGGGGGCCCTGAAAACATCCACTAGATTATGGAGAGGTAGGGCAGGGATGGACACGAAGGTCTCTTTATGGAGACCCTCTTTATAGTTGAGTGACCTCCAGCAGGAATGTTCACACTGGGTCTCATTAGCAACTCACAGGTGATGAAATTTACCACCACTCCCCCATTCACTGTTTCATTGAACTGCCAGTTTCTTGAAACTGGAGGACTGGCTGTCTTGGTTATTATTGGACCACAGCAATAGACACATGGGAGGCCTTAACAACTTTGGCTTTTGCAAATGTAGTAGAAATGAGACAGGTATTTTTATGTCCATTTTATAGATGAAGAAACTGAGCCTCATCTAGGTAAAATCTCACAGCTACGATGAGATTGCAGGTCTCCTGATGTCTACTTGGGTTCTATACAGTTTTTTAAAATTATTGGTAGTAGGTCTTTTGGAGAATCTACTGATAATTTTGGAAATCATTTGGAAAAATATTACTTAACTCTGGACATAATTCCTGAAGCTTCCTATAGCTTCACAATTCATTCATTCAGCAAACAATTACTGAGTGCTTATATGTGCTAGGGATTGTTCTAAATATTGGGAATAGGATAGTAAAAAACAGAATCTCTGCATGTAAACATTCTGGAGGCTAGGGGATAGAGAAAGACAGTAAAGAGATAAACAAATACATATACAAAGTATTAGCTGATGACAAGCACCAGGAAGGAAAATGAATCAGCATAAGAGAGACAGAGCATTCCACAGAGGAGCGGTTTCACATGAGAGTGGTCTCTGATGTAGTAACATTTGAACAAGATTAGAAAGAAAAAAGGAAACCAATTTTGTGGGTGTCTTGGAGAGAAGAATTCCAGGTAGAAGAAAATGCATGTGCAAAGGCCCTGAGGTAGCAGGGTACTTGGTTGTGTGGAGGTCAGTGTGGCTGGAGTCTAAGCAGAGGGGAGAGTAGAAGGAGACAGGGCCCACATCGTACACGGCCTTGAGGGCCTTTTTAGAGGCAGCGTATTTTACTCTGAGTAACATAGAAGCTTGCTGGAAGGATTCCAGAAACTGGGCCCCTTCACCCACACCAATGCCATCAAGTTATTTGTGACGTGACTATGCAGTAACCACTAGGTTAGATAATTTCCTTAGTCATGTATCAGCACCTTGTTTCTGGATCCAAGCACTTGTGGCCAACTGTCAACAGTCCCCATAATCTGCCATACTTTGCAAGACATTGTCCTAACTGCTACTTTACTGAACCTCCCAATCTCACTTTCTCTTGCCAGGTCTGCTCCAGGGCCTTTGCTTGAATGGTCTCCATCAGCTAGAGAACCTTTTCTTCCGCTTTCCTAGTATCCACCCTTCCCTGTCTGTACGGGTTGGCCTAAGTCCCCCTCCCGTCCTCATGTCTTCCAGGTTACCATGATCCCTGACCTTTCCTCCTCCACTAAGAACCTAAAACTCTCACAATCTTGGCCAGTCTGGCCTCTTCACTTCTTTGAGAGTCCAGTCTTTGGCACTTTATTGGACACATGTACAATGCTGAGCACATGATACCATTTAATCAAATCTTGTCAGTTTATGACTTGGTAAAGTCCCATTCTTCTGGCATCTTGGTCTTTTCCAGATAACCAAAGTTGAGCCTGTCAAACGCCAAACAAGCAGAGTAAGCTCTTGTCAAGAGACATCTTTCTGAAAAGTGTTTGACATTTCCAGAAATTCTGAATTCCCATCTGCCATACAGAACTCTGTCATTTCAGAGTCACTCAGCGATGTCATTCTAAAGACCCATTAGCGCCCGGAGCATTATCGCAGCTCTGTATCTGGTTTTAGATCTTCCTGTCTCTTCCCTCAGTGTCATGCAATGTCACCAGTTATTCTACTTAGGGATCATGTATCTATCTCTCCTGAATGCCTTCTATAACCTTTCCTTTTCGGGTTATTGGGTTTCTTTTACTAAGGTCCAGGAAACGAGATCACTAGAAGTCTCCAGAAAACACTATCTGCACACCTACTCCATGCCAGACTCCATCCTCGGGAATAGGGTAAATAAAATATTACACTGACCTCGACAAGCTCAAACTCTCAACAAGCATAACGATAACACAAAATGGCCAAAGCTGTTATGAAGCTATACACATGTTAGCGCAACAGCATGGAACGTAGAACATTAAACTCTGTGGCCAACAGGAGGTTGTAGTAGCTTCTTAGAGCAGTGAAAATTTGAGATAAGCTTGAAGAACACATAGGGATCCATCAGCAAGAATGGACAGGGAAGGCAGTTTCCAGAAGAGGAAATAGCACCCTTGAGTCATTGATGGAAAACAAGAATCTAGACTCTGTAAGCCTTTGAAAGAGGGCATGAGAAGCAATGCATATAATCTTTAATGCTGAGGCTTTCTGCCAGCTCATGTGGGTACCCGGGGACTCTTGATGAGTTCAGGATCAAAAGGTCCTGAATGAGTCAGATTGCTGGGAAATGGACCTGTGGATAAATGGAGCCTAACTGTGGCTTGGCATGCTGGCTACTTGAAAGGACCTCGGCCATTGCTGTGGTAAAGAACAAATTTCCTAACAACCTGTTGATACAATGGTATTACTAAAATCAATTGACACTAGCAAGTTGCAAGAAGAAAATAACCTAAGAGAATATTTTATGATATTCTTGAGTGTCAGAGTTGGAAGGTCTCTTAGAACCAATCTGTTTTACCCTCTTTATTGATTATTTGGTGATTAATTGAAGATGGATATTGCCTAGGAAACTTGCCTAAACTAATACAGCTGTTGGTTGAGCAAGGACCAACCTTCTAGGTCTCCTGAGGCCTGGTCTCCTATGTTTATCCTACTACAAAAATATGCCTTTTAAATCAGTGCTTGTATTCATTCCTTAATTTAACAAACATGTATTGAGTGTATGGTGCTTAGTGAATATTTGAGTTGAACTAGGGATTGGAAATGGAGACCAGAGTTAAAGACACCATGGTGTCTTTTGTAGGATGAGGTTCTGAGTTGAGTTCCCAGTGGTAGAGGGGTCTGTTGTACCGTTTGAACTCTCAGTTGATTCCCCTCTTAAACTGCATCAAACACTTTCAAAGGTGTTATTTAATCAGGCCTTCAGAGATACTTCTTTGCACGCACTAGATGCTGGATGTATAGTAGTGGACAAACTCACAAAGTCCTCATCTTCATGGAACTTACATTTATTGGGAAGAAACATACATACATTCATACGTACATAATATGCATATTTTGAAATCTAATATGTCAGGATATTGGTAAATGCTGTGAGGAAAAATGAATCAGGAAAATGAGAGAGTGATAGGGAGTCTTATTTTAGATAAAATGACCAGGAAAGGCCTCCCTGAGGGCATGTGGACGGACACCTAAGTGAAGTGAGGGCGTGGTTCGTGCATCTAGGAGGGAGACAGCATGCCTGGCAGACCTATGGGAAGTGCAAATGCCCTGAGAAGGGAGCCTGCTTGCTGTGTTTCAAGAACAGTTAGATGTCTGTAGCGTGGCAGAGCAGAATGAACAAGGGTGGGGGGCGGAGAGCTCCAGAAGAGGGCGTCAGACGGGGGATGGGGCCAGGACATAAAGAACCACAGCCCATAACAGAAAAGTAAAGAATAGAGAAAGTAATGTCTGGACCAGGGAACCAAAGCTTCTGATTCTAGTATTTTCTCTGCCCCTGACTTCCTGAATGACTTCTAATTTCTGCTCCTGGGCCTCAAGCATCCTTATCTATATGATGAGGGAACTGGAAGTGATGACTACGGGCCTCTGTGGTCTCTGGACCTTGCTTATGCATTTCAGATTTATCCATGGGGCCAAGAGTGGACCACTCGGATGGACACACAGCCTCCAGGGTGGGTTTGTGCTGGAGCTGCAGTGTGGGCTACCCATGCTTCTGAAATTTCTGGTTGTCTCTTTACAAGCAGTTAGAGGTGGCTGAAGTTTCAGGCATTTCCAGACAACCAAATTCTTTGTATCCATAGACCTTTAACAGTTTGAAGGGGACTTGCAATGAATCTCATCTATAAACTGAAGCCATAGGATTGATATGAAACGCAAGCAAACACAGCTTATCTTGGTGGGAAGTGATTGTACATCTCCTTTTCTAAGGGATGAAATCACATCTTTTGCAAATTGTGCATCATCCGTGAAGACTTTCTTCTTCTAATGATCGGCTGTCACTCTGTCTTTGTAAAGTGGATAATGGAATTATTTTTAAAGCTTTTACTTAACAGGCTCACTCTTTGTAAAGACCCGCTTGAGGAATGCAAGCATCTTTAGATAGGGAAGTGACAACTGTCTCTGACATTAAATGGATCTCTTTCTTACCTGTCCTGTTAACGTGTGAAATATCAAACTTCTCTTCCATATGACAGTGGTTTAGATTTGTGCTGTACATCCTGGAGAGCACAGCTGGTGAACACACTGGGAGGTACATAGAGCCAGATCAGGGTTACGTTTAAAGGCCTTTTAACAGCACTGTCTGAAGAGAAAAATGCTGCCTCTGGAGGTTACAAGTTTCTCATTACTGGAGATATTCAAGAAAAGACCATTAGGCAGGATATTACAGACAGAAAGCCTGTGTCAGTCGGACAGCTGAACAAGCCATCCTCAAAGAGACCTTCCCACTCTGTGATCTTCTCCCCCATTAGCATAATCTTTCCTTAATCTGAATTTTCGATTATACTGGGCAGATCAGAAGATTGTCAATGCCATTTTAATATTTGCCAATAAGATAGGGCCAGCAGGGTTTGAGGACAAATTTGTGCAGCCAAAGAAATGGGTTTGAAGTTATGTGCAGTGGTTAGAGGGTTCCATCCTCCAAGGGGAGAGAACAGTGTGTGTGTGTGTGTGTGTGTGTGTGTGTGTGTGTAACTGAATCCATGTATTCCATTTACCTATGCTGCTTTCTCTGTTTTCTAGGTCTTATTTTCTATTTTTTTTAAATAACAGGTCTTAATTGGTGTCAGTAGTCCATACTCATAAACAGTTTCAGATAAGACATTTTAGGTCTTAACCAAGTACAGTATTACTTTGGAATTAAATAACATAACCCATATTTTAAAATTTTCTTTCCTCATGATAAACCAATTAGAAGCTTCTGAGAAAATGCCAAAAACTGTACATAATCCCTTCAAAGCTTACAGGATTTTGTAAAATAGTTGGGGCTTTCTGGTTCATGATGAAGACCTGAGCATACGTATTTACCTCCTCTTCTGTCCTGATTTCCACTGAAATAACAGAAAAAATAAACAGCAGAAAATAAAATCATAGAAATGTAGAGAACAAAGATAGGGACTCCAGTATACCAAGAACTTTAACAAATTTCTGAAAGATGACATGTAGATTAAATCAAATGAATAGCTCACCCAAAGTAGAGAAAGCGGATGGCCAGAACAGAAGAGAATAAGGTTGATGCAGAGGTGAAACTGTTTTAATTAACAAAATTCTAAATAGTTTCCAAATTTGAAGTCTGTAGCTATGGAAAGCCAAAAATTAAGGAGTAGTATCTATACTATTTAATTTAAAAAACACCTTCATGAAATATTTGAACTGTTCAATCTTTTCTCCCTAAACAGAGCAACTTGCAACTACTTGGCTTTAGGCAGAGAACACTTCATCCTACAGAAATTGAACACTTGCTGGGGAAAAAGTCTTAGGGGCCAGTGTTAGAGCTGGCCTCAGAGTGGCACCCTTCTTTCTGACAGGCCAGTGATGGGTAGAAAGCACAGGCAAGGCAGTCTGTTCACCAGATCCAATCTAAACCCTTCAGGTCAACATAAACATGTACACACAGTTCACCATTGGTCTCCTCATTCAGGAGAAAGTCTTGCTGGGCAAACAAGTCAACACTGTAATGGAAGAAACTCATGACAGCTTTTCATACTAGTCAAGCAACTCTTCATTCATAAATGTGAATGGGCACCTAAGATCTGCCCTACATTTGACGGGAGAGAAAAAGAAAGATAAATGAGAATAACTCATCTCCTAAAGAAGAAATGGAATTAATCCAGGGAACAAAAGAGAATGGAAAAGTATACTGATGATTGTTAGAGAGAGTTTAGGTAATATTAAAATTATTTTTGAAATGAGAATCATTAAAAGAATGCTTGGAAGGTAAGATAAAATCATTTGAAATCTATTAGAAAATCATGATTGTCCAAAAAATCAATAGAAAGTATGAAAGATAAAATCAGGGATCTCTCTCAGAAAGAAGAAAAAATATTTAAAAGCAAATGAAAGAGAAAAATTAAAAGATAAGGAAGATCAATTCAGGATATTCATAATCCAACTAACAGATACTCCAGAATAAAAGAAAGGAGAAAATCAAAAGGGAAAATTATCAACTAAATAACAGAATAAAAATTTCCAGAGCTGAAGACCGCCAATATTTAAATTGCAGGGACCACTAAAAGTTAAGAAACAGAATGAGTGAAACACAATCCACATTTTGATGCACATATCCTTGTGAAAGTTCAGTTTGTTGAGAAAAGAAAACAGTCTTAGGTGCTTTGAGAGACAGAAAACTAAACAAAAAAACCTGAAATTTTTAAACTGAAAAAAGATATTCAGATTGTCAACAGACTTGTCATCTGCAACAATAATGCAAATAGAGAATTTCTTAAGCATTATGGAATAAAGGCATTTTCACTTATACAAGAGCTCAGAAAGTTACTTTTCTTCCACTATTTCTGGAGGTAAAATACTTGAGGCTATATTGCAGCAATATAGTAAATACATAGACTTTAAAAAGGAAGACGTGAGATTCAAGAAACAGTGAAACTAGTTCAAGAGTAAATGAAAGAAAAACAAAGAAATCCCAGTCAAACTGCAAAGCAACAGGTTGGGAAAGCAATTAGTCCAAATGAGATTATTAGACAATTAACATGATTGATTAAAAATATGGATATTGTTACAGATATTGTAAAGAAAGCATATGTTTCTTTGATAATTAAGAATAAAAAGCAATTAGGAACACCAAGAGAAATATAAAACTATACTACAAATTTAAGAATCAAACATAAAGCAAACTAAAATATGGGATGATTTGGAGTATTTAATGAAGCAAAAGAAAAAGGAATCACCCTGAATATATTGCTTGGATCTCTTTTACTCATATAATAGTGAAAAGGAATTCTATTTTCTTTCTTTGCTGATCCAGACACACTAGTTGGTCTAACAGTATATGATCAAATATTTAAAAGTTTGTTTGTTTCCATGTATAGCATCAACATATAGATAAACAACGAAAGACTTAATCATGATACAGATAGAATGTAACTGTTTTGTGAACTTCAACAGTGTAAAAGTCACTACAGAGCTGCTGTATTGGACCTTGGAAATGAATGAGGGACAGAGAGTGACAATTTCTCATCTTGTCACATGATAGAAAAGACTCTGCCAAGAGTTGGTGGAATAAGAAATAGAAGTTTATCATTTAAAATAAGCAAGTGGATAAACAAATGAATAGAACTATAACCATAATATTTAGAACTATGGCATTAACCCCAAGAATGACAGAAATCAGAAAAGGTTAAAAATGATTACCTCTGGGGAATGCACTTGGGGAGAGAATTACCTTTTCCTTCCATAAACTTTCTACACCTTTACAAAATTTTTTACCATGTGCGTGAATTAATTTTGTCCTGATAATAATTATATTAAAAACTTAAGTAGCCCGTTTCAAGATGAACATAACATTTATTGAGCCCCTGAGGTATGGGCATGACACACATCATCTCAGCTTCCTCATCATAAAATGAATACGACGTGGTCATTATCTTCTCCAAGCCTGATTTTCCTTAATGATAAAATATCGATGATAAGTTGGTCAAACAGTTGATAAGCGTGACTGCAGCTTTGTCATGTACTCTTTCCCCAGCTGCGTGGAGTGGGGTTCTCTGTACAGACCAAAGTGCTGAGACTAAAGAACCTTAGATTCTAACCATGCCCCTACTGCCACCTTGGTCTATGACTCTGAGCTCCGCATGTTTCACCTTAATTTTCTTCTTTGAAATGAATGACCTGGAATAGAGAACTATCTAGGATGCTGTACTTTTAAATGTAGTCTGTGTTTCATCCATACTGCCCACCTCTGCTACACACACACACACAAACACACACACTCACACAGAAAAGTACAGACTTTAGAATTAGACATTAGCTTTATAACTTTGGGCTGGCTACTTAACTTCTGTAAGCCTCTTTCTTCATCTCTAGAGGGAAGTCAATAAATACACTCTGGTTTCTTTATCATTATTTTCATCTTGTTTCTTCTGTCTGGCCAGATGGGGGCGTTGCTTCCCTTGGCTTTGGTCATCCAATAATTGGAAGTTGTACAATGCCTGGCCTCTGGAAAGGAGAGGAGAGACTAACTGTTACCACAGGCCCTAATTCAAGAGCAGAATCCACTCCTAGATAATGGAATTGTAATGTGAACTGTGCATTTAACTCCTTGATCAAGCACAGAAAAAGACTGTGCTTCCCGGTAATGGATTATTTCATAGTTCAGTGAGGTTAAAATTAAAATAATGCAAAAAAAAAAAAAAAAGAAAGAGAGAGGGAAAGAAAGAAAGAAAGAAAGAAAGAAAGAGAGAGAAAGAAAGAAAGAAAGAAAGAAAGAAGGAAGGAAAGAAGGAAAGAAAGCAAAGAATGCAGTCCAGGTCTCAAATTGAGGAATGAACCAAAATGGTGATCTTCCCTCACAGATAGAAAATCTTCAGAGATGTTATTCCAGTTGTGCCCAAGGTCCCAATTTCATCCCTGACCTTGTATTAACAGATTAGTATCAGAACTTCCTGAGCTGTGGTTGATGAAGTTGATACTCCAAAAGAAGCTTCAATAGTTCATGTGACTTTCCTCAGTAGTATCTTCTGCTTATAGACAGAGGGCTTGTATTAGCATTTGAGCCCATGGATCTTCTGAAGTGGAGATGAGCAGAGCTCTTCTACATGAGATCTTTGGAGATGCGGTTGTTTAAAATGTTTGGAATTTTTTAAAAAGCATTGGATTTGTAAAAGTTTCTTAGTAACTTCAGGGCAAAATTAAAAAATGGTTACTGAATTTCATACCCCTAAGAAACCAGAATTTGAAGGAACCTTTGGCATCACCTAATCACACTGACTCATTTTAAAGAGGTGACATGATTTGCCCAAGTCCATAAATCCTGTATGGATTGGGAAAGGTCCCAATCCATTCACTTATTCATATATTTATGTCAGCGACACATGTTTATTGAACGCCTACTCAGTCCTAGTGATTATGTCAGGCTGTGGGAGAACAAATATGGGTATGCAATAGCCTTCTGCCTTCCATGAGCTTCCAGTTTGGAGGAGAGGCAGATATGTGTCAGTCTCAGGGTAATATAACAAGGCCTAACAGAGACATGGTAGCCAGGTGTTCTGGGAAGCACAGCACAGAACTCTAATTCTTCTGAGGGGCTGGGAAAGACGTCACAAAGGACATCTTATGTGAGTAGAGTCTTACAGGATGAGAAAAAGGAAGAGACACATTCCAGGTAGAAGAAACATTACATGTAGGATTTTATAGGTCAAAGCATTTCAAAAGTGTTTTTAGCCTAAGTGGCATCCTGAGGGACATTAATATCCATGGAGGAGAAGAGGGGTCCTGGACTCCAAATTTTCCAGAATAAAAGCACATCATGTAGAAATGGAAAACTTGGATGTGGGCCAGCGTGGTTTTCCAACTACTTCATCAGGTAGTGAAGAAGTCAGAGCAGGTCTTGAATGTAACAAGAGGGCATTTCACGGAGCCAGTTCCAAGAAGAGGTCTGCCTACTGCTCTCTGAATCTCTGTCATGGAACCCAAACATTCAAAACCACAATTCCTTAAAGATAAGGGTGAAAAGGTAAATATCCTAGAGGGAAGAAGCCCAGGGCATACAACTCTTCATAAGAAAGTGTACCAATTAATATAGGGAACATTTTAATATTCAACATTTCAAGCAGCAAAGTTCTGAAATCTTTCCTTTCCTAACCCTCAATGGAAGAAATCTTGATTTACAAAGAAAAAGTTCCTGTTTTTAATGTATAAAAAAGACCCCCATCTTTTGTTCCCCTGGAATATTGAAAGGAAAGGTCATTATCACTGAGGTATATAATCACAATTCCGTGCACAGTTGGGAAGTGGTAGAGTATGGTGATTTAGGGGAAGGTATCTGGAGCCAGACCGCTTTGGTTTAAATGCTGACTTGGCCACTTATTAGTTAGGTGATTTTAAACAAGTTACATAACCTCTCTGTGCTTCAGATATAATAATAATATTTATCTTGTAAAGAATTTGAGGGTCTTTACTTATGAGCTCACTTGTACAAAGCCTGGTACATGGTATTACTCAATATTTTTTTCTAACATTATTATTTTTATTATTAATATTACTGGGGGTTTTTTGTGAAGCACTGCAATGAGGACTGGTCTTTCTTCCCAGGTCTCAGTTATGGTTAAATGGATTGGACAGTCAGTGTTCAGAAGATTCTATTCTTTCATTAAGCATTATATTAGAGGACTTGAGGAAAAATAAGACATAGTCATTGCCTCAAGGAATTTATAATTAGATTAAATGTAATTACTGTTAGTTCTTTCATTCTTTTAAAATAGTATAAACATGAAAAATATGGACCTTAATGCCTTCATTCTGCCTCAAATATTCATTCTCTTTCCTCTATGCTTACCTAAATTCTACCCATTTCTCAGGACTCCACGCAATTGCTAGGTGTATCGATTAGGACCCAGTAAGTAAAGCAAAACCACATAGTAATTTGAACAGAGACAGTCTAATATAAAGAATTTTTAACTATAACAGAGGATTATGGTAGTAAGAGATTGGCTGGTAAAAAGTAAAGAGCACACCAAAGATTAAAGGAATAGCAAATATAGGAAGTGGACTCTCTGCCTTGGATAACACATAAGACATAGGTTCCCCAGGGCCAAGGTCCAGACCTTACTGTAGAGTCCAGACCTTACTGTAGAGTCCAGGGCTCGCAGGGTGGGTGAGAAGTTGCCATGGTGCCCTACTAGGGAAACTTGCTGGAAAGCTGCCCTCTAGGGAGCCAGGGAAAGCTATTCCTGGGGAGATGTTTCACTGGAGGCATTTTGTATAAAACCGCCCAAGGCTGGGAGTGCCATGGGATGCCAACCACTAGTACACCACCGAATCTGTGCATGTTGCAAGAACCTTAGGATGATGCTAAGGAAGCTACCATGCTTCAAGATTTCAATGCTGGGGAAGCTGCATGCACACAGAAGCCTGATCACAGGCACTGCAGGAGATGGCTGAGCAAGCACATTGGAACCCAGAAGCAAAGACTTTCTTCCTGCAATGTCTCTCCACTATTCTGTAATGACAAAGCTTAACACCCATTTCCTTCGTTAGTTAGCAAAAGAAAAATATTTAAACAGCTCAACTCCATTTATCCAAGAGCAGGCAAAAAGAGGGAATTTGTAACTAAGAAGCAATTTGATAACTAGCACAGTCCACCTCTTTGACCATTGAGCTTCCATCTGCGTGCAATTCTTTGTATCAAGTTGATGTCTGTTTGACTGTATTTCCACCAATGTGGTCTTAGGGTTTACCTCTTGGACCATTTAGAACATGTTTTTACAACATGCAAACCATGATATATAGTCTTCTTATTGAACACAGAAGTGAGTAAGACTACCAAGCACTTTCCTTAGCATGGATACTTCTCTGGTACTGAAATATGGTATCATGGTTTGGACTTTGGTTGCCAGGCCACATCGATGGCTTTTACTAAACTTACTTCCCATTAAACTTTGAGTAATGTTGTTTTGTAATCCATGCTGCACCCTTTTGTGTTATTTATTTTGTTTGTACATTCATCTAATCAATCAATTAATGTTCATCGAATGGTTATTCTATGATGGGTGAAAAGGGCCACTGCCTCGTACTCCACAGAGCGCCAGCACTGGCTGGGTCCTTGGGTCTCGGCCAACCCCTCCTGGGTCTTTTCTAAGCCTCGCAAACCTACCTCCTACCCTTTGTAAGAAATTACATCTTTATCACCATGGGAAGTGAAAATCTTTCCTTTTCTTCTACCTACTTAAGCCTTGAAACTCCTCTGAGTAATTATAAGATACTGTTGTATCCAATTTCAAATCCAATGAGATTTACCCTCACGTGGGAAAAAATGTAAGAGAGGTTGGCATAAATTATAAATGCCTGTGCCAATGCATGCTTTTTCCATTACTACAAAGTATTGTAGAGATTTCTGGGCTTGAGCCAGAGATTTCTCACCCCAAATTCAAAATTGATAAAAGGCCCAAGAAGAGGATCTCTAGCACTGGAGCAAATACATTGTTAACACCATTCTCTTGTTGAAGTGGGACGTCAGGAGAGCCGGGAACTGTCCAGAATTCAGGGAAGAGGAGAGGTGGTTCCAGTTAATAGGGAAGGGTGGGAAAGGTCAAAGGGAAGACAGGTGATGGTTGAGGAAATGGGAATGGGAAGAGATGCAGGCCACGTGGGAGAAAAGGCCTTCATACTCAGTCGAGGTAGACAGAAAGTCTAGCATCCAGAGAATGCCTTCAGGGAAACTTATCCCTGTTATTTCTCTACCACTGCCTAATATGTGGACTGTGAAAGTGTGTAGGTGTTTGCCTGAATAGCAAAATTCTAGCATTCTGTCTTTTCTTTTGGTTTTTTGAAATCCAAACTCTTTATTTTAGGGAGACAGGTGTCTCAACAGCACAAAGAGCAGGACACATTTCCAGGTTTCATGTGGTTGATTCCCAAAGGGTCCAATTCACCTCCTAGACTTGAAGGTCCCAGAGGATGTCATGGGGACACCGCCCATACCAGTGTGAGTCTCATCCCAAGCTTGTCATTTCAGCCATGTCTACAAATTTTCAGTTATTCCCAGCTTCCTGCCCAGCTCTCTGAGATAGGAGTGAACGTTTGTGGTAATTAAAACAGTGTGAAATTTGCACTGTCAGGAAACACAGCTATTTTTTTTTTCCTCTGCCAGCCATCATGCTATTTATAGCAATATGCTTCACCATTTATTTGCTGGGCAATGACATCAAGAAACAGATATTAAGTGAGGAAGCCAATTTACTCCACAAAAACATCCATTATCTTTATCACCAACAGAGACTGGAAAATAATCAATTAGAATGCTTCACTTGGGAATGACTAATTGAATTGTTAAAAATATACAGTATTGGGAAAGTCATCCTGAGAGCCTGAATATTAATTCACATAAGAGGCAAGACCTGTTCTATAGAAAATTTGTACCACTTCATACATCAGGATGATGTTCATCAATTGACTCAAGTTACAAACCAAAATTCTTCTTTCTGAATCTACTGCATTTGAATTTGGTCTTATTCCATAGGAAGTGTCACATTTGTTATGGAACATTCACTTCTATTTTCTAAACCCCCTACCATAGGACTATCATCTCCCAAAAGATAATGCCCATAATCAGCCCAGGCTCGGACATCCAGTTACACAGATGCATGTGTGCACACACTCATACACACATATGCACACACATACTCATACACATACCTACACACATACTATTCTCAGCTTTTGAATAGCTATTAAAAAAGGAGATAGCGTGTTCTCATACAGAGGACTTGAGGCACACGTAGCAAGGTTTAGCCAAAGAGCCAGCCCACAGCATGGAATTCTTTTCCATTGTTTATCTATTCATTCTTTTGTTCAATTTACTAAATATGCATTACATGCCTACTACCATTTAATGCTCTTAGGTTATGCAGATGTGGAAGAGACAGTTCCTGGCCTCAAGGAGTTCACACTTTAGTGAGAAAGACAAGCTGAGAGATCAATCATTACAATACATGTTGACAAATGCTACGATAGGGCTATGTCTTGGTTGACTTAGGGTCAGAGATAGCACTTCCCTGACATTTTAGATGAGTCTGGCAGTGAACTTAGTGAAGTCAAAAAGTCTGGAAGAAGGGCATTCCAGTCAGAAGCAGTAGCTCTTTCAAGGGATGGAGGTTTGAAAGAGCCTGACACATTTAGAGAATATATTATGTGCAAAGTAGAGAATTTGAGGTGGAATGTGGAAGAATTGAGGAATCAAGGAAGGGCTTTGCTTGCTGTGCTAAGAGGCTTGATCTTCCTTCTGAAAACAGTGGGAAGCCTCTGAAATATCGGAAGCAGAGAAGTACCTTGATGAAATTGTTTTAGGGAGATCCTTCTGGCACTAGTGTGGTTAATGGAACGGACAGTGAGGGCAGGACAGAGAATGGGCAGGGGAGGTCGGAGAGAGACTGGAGAAGGGAAACCAGCTAGCGAACGTTTGCAAAAGTATAAATAAGGAATCACGCGGACCAGAGCTGGGTGGCCGGAAGTTGGGAGAAGACATCAAGGTTGGGAAGAGAGAACTGACAAGCCACACGGCGTAAGGAGAGGCAGCCACCCTGGTTTCTGGGCTGAGTAAAGAAGCACTCCATAAAGCCATTGGCTGAGAGATAGAACGAGGGGAGAAGACATCCTAGGAATAAAGTTGAGCTTTGAACATGTTGGATTTGCGGCATCTATGGGGCTATGGATGGTGTGGTGGGTAAAAGCATATCAGAGTCAAACACTAGACCAGAACGAGGAGACTCCTGCATGGCTTTCCTGGAGACTTCAGACAGGATAAAAGGATCATCACTGTCTCCAGACCCTCACTTCCCAGAAAACCCCCTGCTTGGTGGTGGGTGGAGGAAGCGGCGAGGGCGCTCTCTTCCCCCGCCTCCTCCTTAGTTAGACTGAAGATGCTCAGCCTGCAAGAGGTTACCAATCTGCCCCCCTCCTTCCATGAATCCAGGGTGGGGCTGACTCTCCCCTTCAAACAGCTCACTTTTAGAATAAAGAGACTCTTGCAAGGAGAACTGCGTAGGTAGCCGACGATACACTACCTTAGGGGTCCAGTTACTTTTTATTAATCTTGAAAATTTATTTAGGAGGGTTCTAATTTTAGAACTCTGAGGACTTAGAGAACAACCTTCTCTCTTTCATTTTATTCCAACTCTTATCTTCCTCCTCTTCCTCCCTCAGTAACCAGGGCCATGACCTGCTCTGGGGTGACGTGGAAGATCTCCCGGGCCATCCATGTCGAAGGTCCTTGGCAGAGATGCATCAGTTTCTGCAGCCTCCCTGCCAAGTACCAGTCTTTTGTTTTTCTTCCTAAGCAAAATGACCTTCAACAGAAACAACTATTTTATAACGCAGGGCAAGGAAGTCTGTCTGTGTTTTGCATCTGTGCATAGCTGCCCCAGTAACAGAGAAATAAGGTTCTTTTTGCTAAGAGACTGAACTATGTGGGATTGGTCTTGATTTTATTTTGTTAGGGTTTTCCATCTTCCTAAAGCACTGGGAAGTACACATCCATTCAAAGATGACTCTGGGTCTAGGGTTCCACCATCTCCAATTTCATTGCATGTTTTTTCAAAGAGAGATTTAAAGTTCTCACCCTCTCCCATCAAGAAAGCAGACTTTATAAATGAGAGGGAGAGGTTGGCTCTGAATCCAATTTCACTGTTTTGTGTTTTTTCTTGAAATTGAGAAGAAGGCAAAGGCAAACATTAACATAGTCATGAAATAAATTAGGCTGAGATACTGGAATTTGAAGACTCCCCCTCAGATCTCTGCTAAGCAGTCACCTTTGCTCATGAACTTTCCTTTAACTGTGTATTTAAAAGCCAAGCTGAGGTAAGAATTTAGGATTATAAAGTGTGTATACCCTTTTGCCCTACCAACTGCAATTCTGGAATAATATCTTTAGGAAACAACTACAAATGTAAGAAAGGCTTTGTACACAAAGATGTTCATTACATTGTTGTTTATGGTAGCAAAAGGACAATGAGTAAAATATTCCTGGAATACATTGCTGGTAGGAAAATTATGGTACAAAATCAAGTAAAGAAAGCAAGATAAAAAATATTTATTTTCTCTGCAATTTCTGAATTATTGATATTCATTAGGATAAAAGGCTTAAAGGACACAGACCAAAATATGAACAGTTGTTGTTTCAAGCTGGTAGTATTATGAGTTTCAAATCTACAATGGGCAAAAAAAAAGAAAAAAAAAAGGAATAAAAATACTATGAGAGTTTTTTTTCAAAATATGTTAAACATTGGAGAATCAGCATCATGTTTGAAAAGTGATTTATTAAAAATAAAATGTGTGTATTGTGAGGATTGTCAGTTTCTTCTGCTTTCAATGGGATGGAGACCAGAGGGGTGGAACACATTATAATAGTCCTAGATATACAAGTGATACTCAGTAAATATACACCTTTTACCCCCAAGCTGAGCCAGGTACTAGGATTTTCAGAGGGAGATGAGGGAATTCAGTGATGACTGACTCATAGTCTAAAATGTTGGACTCTTGGTCAGGAAAACAAATGACCATCACGAAGATGTAACGAGAGAAATGCAACCCGAGTACTTCAAGAGAGCCCATAGTCCACACGTTCTGATGGATGGAAAAGATTTGGTTTGAAATATAGATGATAAGAAGGAGAGTGTTGAAAAATCATACTCAGCAGTTCCTACACCTTGGCCAATGCCTGGTGCGGAGCAATGCATGTTTGCTGAACTGCTGACCAGTACTTAGAGCTCTCTTGGGTTTGGCCAGACTGTGAGCATCCAGGATGAGAATTTGTATTCTGTCAGTAATGAGTGCCCACTGAAAGTGTTTGAGCAGAGGGAATAAAAGGTAAGAGCTTTGTTTTAAGAAAACCTAGCTGACTGTAACAATCAGGAGGAACTGGAGGGAAAGACTGAAGGCCGATGTTGGAGGTGTTGGGGAAGGGGGCGCGGTTCTATCTAGGGCAATAGCAGAAGTAATTATTAGGTCGGTTGTGAGACTATACAGACAGAATGGCAGGACCAGCGGCATGCCTGAGCGCAGGGCAAAGGGGAGGAAGGAGTCCAAAATGGTGGTTTGGGTGCCAAGCAGTACTGCATAACCTCTCATGTTGAACTTGAGTTACCTGCATGAGCTCCAAATTTCACAACCATCATCTTTCCTGTGAGTCTAGAGTTGATGAGGACTCATGGATGCAGGAGGAAAACTTGCAGAACCAGGTCACTGCAAACAGGTGAGTTTCCTCGGGAAATCAACAAGGGGTCTCTTTCAGTTTCCACCCACACCTGTCTTTCACCTGGGTCCCTGCACGCGCTGCCAGAGCTTTGGCAGAGGGTCTCACGGAGCTCTGATCCTTTTACGAGGCAGCTCGTCCAGACTTGCGGCACCCGCCTCCTCCTCTCCCGAGCTCCCAGCTTTCGTTCTCAGCTACTCTGACTCTGCCTTTGGAATCCACCACAGCCCACATATATGTAACCTCTGGCCCAGGTGGTCTTTCAAGGCCCAAACGAACCTGGCATCTCCCAGAATAAAATCAATCCACAACCCTGCCATTGTGCCGTGGACATTTTTAGTGGCCTACCCAGAATCCATTTCTCCCTGCATCCTTGACTTTTATTCAGATATTCACACGTTCTCCATCCACTTCTTCACTTCAAAGAAAGCTGACCACACTCCCAATCCCAGAAATGGGTCTGCTTTGTTAAAGTAATTCTACTGATTGGTTCAGGAATTGTAAGGCTACAGCTTGGTCTGCTGAGACCTAAGAGATATTTCCTGGTGCTTCTGCAAAAGTAGAGAGCTGGGGCTCAGGAAAGGTGGTTTTCCTTCTCTCCCTCCCTTTCTCTTTGTCTCTCTCTCAAACACACACACACACACACACACACACACACACTCTTATATTACACACCATGCATTCTCTACCTCTGGAGGCACACACAGTACACACTGTCCCCATGGCTTTCGTATTTTGATGTCACTGTCTTCAAAAGCAGTCTTCCCAAAGCCTGCCCTTGTCCCAGGAAGCTGAACGAGGTTGGATGTGGTGGTCCCCCAAGGCTGGCTCAGGGGTGTACCTGCCAGCAGGTGGAGATGCTCTCGCTGGAGCAGACCAATCCTAAGCACCTGAAATGAAGGCAGCCGACCACTGAGCATGTGAGGCTTACGTTCCAGTCGAAGAAGTGCTTTCCTTTACAAAAACAAATGGGATTAATAGTGTGTCACTTTGTAATTAAACTTAGATTCTTAAATAAACAAGTCGGTAAGAATGATGAAAGATTTAGAATGGAAATTAAAATGAGAAATATTTCTGTCGAATTATTTTGACCGCATGGTTTAATAGGTTATTTTGGGCCCAGTGAAGGAGTTGGAAATGAGACATACAAAGAAATTCCAGTCTCCTGTCTTCAGTTTACTTTCTGGTAAAGGATCCGATTTGTGGGATGCTTTGCGGCCCTGTCTTTATAAATGAAGTGAGGAAGCAAGGCAAATAACTTGAAATTCAGGGGGAGGGCTGACCCCATTTAAGGACTGACTTGCTTTCAACTTACTCAATCAAAGAGTGTGGACTAAGATTGCATTGCTGATTTGAGACACTGTAATATAAAGGAAGACTCATCACGAGGGTCAACAGGCAGATTTGGGACATAACAGGACCCGTGCTCCATCTAGTACTAGTAGAATCTGAGCTTAATCTGAGCTTCAACGTCCTCATCTATAAAATGTAGCTAACAACTTATACCTTGTGGATTTGCGTGAGGATTAATAGAAAGCAATTCAGAATAAAGTATCTAGTATAATATCCTAACGTGCAATAGGCACTCAAAATAATAGTTATATTACTATCATTATAATTATTGTTTTATTATTATCTTCATCATTTGCATGTGGAACTCTCCTGAGGTCTGGGTCCTGGCTCCAAAGATGAGCTCCTCCAGCTCTAACCCTCTGGATTTCCCCAGCATCTACAGGCCAGACCACACTCAAGTCACCTTGCGAGTTTTGTATCATTTTTGTGTTGTTCTTCATTGCACTGGGTGTTAGTGCTATCTGCTTTATTATACTGTATCCTACTTAAAGAAAGGGGCTCTCCATTTTCCGTTTCTCCTGGAGTGCCTGGGAGTGTCAGCCCGTGTGCCTAGTCAAGATTTCAAGTACAGTGTTGTGGGCAGAACTTTGGACTTGAAACCAGAGACCTGGGCTTGATGTTCGATGCTCTTTCTTCAACATCACACTGCATCTCTGGAAGAACATCACCAATAAGCCTCAGGGACTGGAACTCTTCAACATAGGCCTTAGGGATCCAGGGAGAAGAGCTCGTTTGGAAATAAGCCCTAGCTGCAGATGATTTTCCCTGCCCCACACTCACCCACATCCCTCACACACACGATGCCCTGATTCTGAGCCCTTGCCCAGTAAGACAATCAGATGTGTTATACTAGAAAATCTAAATTAGATCAAAGATTCTAGCAGGCAGAGGATACAGTATGAGAAAGGAAGGTTCAGGAGAAGTAGGGAAGTAAAAGTAAGAGGCCAAGAGGAGCTGAGGGAAGAAGACAGTAGATGGGCTTCATCCTAAGCCCTTCGAATGGCTCTAACTCACCAAATAGCTGATCACAGGGCACATGGAAAAGCCCAGCCATGCTCCAGTGTACAGCCCTGTCTTTGACAATCACCCAGAGAGCCTCCTCCACCTGTTCCTTCCTTCCTACTATGGCTTTTGCTCATTTTCACTCTCTCTCCCACACCTTATCTCTGTTATCTGATTCCTCCCATAAGCCTCGGGGCCTCCTTGTCTTGACAACCCACTTGGACCTTTTCTCCAGTTTAATTATGCACAGATCTCAACTTGCTCACCCCCAAACACCTCCCTTCTGCAACTGTGGTAGGAATGCCCCTGCTTCTTGCTTCACCCCATAGGACCATGATGTTTGCCCAGCCCTCCTGACAATGCTGGGGAGTTGTCAGGGGGAAGGTGGAGAGAAAGAGATGGGAGGAGAAAGCAGCTGACTTAATTCAGGTGTCACCTGCATCAGAAGCTCTCTTAGTCTCTTGCCAATTTAGGGATTAGCGCTGATACTAGTTTAGAATCATACGTCAAAGTGTTCAAGCTCATGACTTTTTTTTGAATCCTTGAGATTCTATTTAGTCCTCTTAAACAAGAGAACATGATGGAAATTATTTCTTACCACTCTTGCTCTTTGTCTAGGTCTTGTGGCCTGATCTACGAAATATTGCAGAGAGACTATCCCATTTTAAGGGCAGATGGCCTGATAACTGCCACAAAACAAGTTTGTAAATTCCACGATAATTTGTGAAAAGGCCAGGTGATTGCCAATGCATTTTTGTCAAGACATGCAAAAACTTTTAAAGGGAGATTAAAAGTGCAATTTCAGTTGGTAATGGTAGGTTCAAGCCACGTAAAATGAGGTAGAATCTGGCTGTCACAGAATTAAAAATCCATCACAGCAGATCATGAAGCTACGGCAACTCTTCCCAAGCAACAGGAGGAGGGCTGCCTTGGAGGTTACCTTTTTAGCCTGAACAGAACTAGTCTGGTTTGAAAGTGGAGATTTTTCCTAGAAGTTTTATTGACTGTGTTCACATCTGCTTTTAGCACTATTTCAACTACTTTTCCCGCCACACCTTATTTTCAGTAAGACTTTATTCTTCTTGCCAGCTAAGGAGTTTCAGCCTTGGTGTTTTTCAGACAACAGTTCTCATCATTGGCAAGAGATGAGGGATTTTTGTATGTATTTCCTCCTTAGCACCAGGCTTGTATCTTAGCTGAGCCCTGATTATGCCAAAGGAGCCAACTGACTAGGTTTCCTACCTGAGCCATAGAGTATATACTGCATAAGCAAGTTAGATTTTTTTTGAACACTTATTAAAATAAAGCCCAATCCTTAATACAGACATGCTAATGTTTCTTTTATTTTTCCTACTTAATTCTACAAAAGGATTTGTGAGGACAGATACTGTTTCATATGCATCATTTAGAGATGTTATAATTGAGAGCAAGGTTTCAGATTTCCATGTGGTGACAAAAATTTATTTATTCATTCATTTGGTCAACAAATTATTATAGAATATGTTCTTTGCCAGGCATTGGAGGCTCTAGGGTGAAAGTTACACAGTTCCTCAAAGAGCTCAAAGAGCATGAAAATGAAAGACGAAGAAGTTCAAGGCTGGCTGCCATAAACACCATAACCTAGTCATTCTGATTATCTTGACAGATTTCCATGGCCATTACCCTGAACAGTGATTTGGCCAAATAAAAGGTAGGAAGTAGTATAAGGATTAGAATCATGGTGATTTAGAGCATCCAGGGCTCTTGGAAATTATCCCTTTCTAATTTACAGAGTAACTACTGAGGCAGAGAGATGGAGACTGATTTATCCAAGGTCATAGGTCAAGAACTGGAGACTGCTGGGCACCTGTTCTATTTGACTGTGGGGGAGGAATGAGTGAGACTCTCCTTTCCTTGGTTCTGAGCAAGTGCAAATCTAGGTGAGATAAGGTGGTGACATCAAAGTCATCACCATTGGTGGGATCCCAGCTGTTTTCCCTTGGGCATGTTCTGAACCGATGTACTTTCTCTTCCAAGGATGATTTCCCATTGTTGACTTCAAAACAGGACAGACTTTGTTTTCACCTGTTTTTTGTTGCCTTTGGGTTTTGTCTTCTGGTTTTTATGGTGATTCTCTTTTTATTCTTTTGTTTATTTCTTTATTC
This sequence comes from Mesoplodon densirostris, assembly GCF_025265405.1. Classification (NCBI taxonomy): domain Eukaryota; kingdom Metazoa; phylum Chordata; class Mammalia; order Artiodactyla; family Ziphiidae; genus Mesoplodon; species Mesoplodon densirostris. The sequence continues at coordinate 12,473,469 of NC_082674.1, read as the reverse complement.
AATATCAATATTTTGTATAAGGAAGGAGAAATGGTATTAAAGGATTAGAACACTGAACTCAGAAATGAAAATAAGTAAAGGTCTATAGAAAAATATTCTGAACTCTGAACTTCTACCCAGGCTCTACTACCTGACCTATGAAACATCACAGAGAGAGAACATCCCAGTTAAGAGTAGATAACCCAGTGACCACAACAAAACAGGTCTCCAAGTTCCAGAAAAATTTGTGAAAAGGCCAGGTGATGACAGATGTATTTTTGTTAAACTTGCAAAAATGAAAAAATGGAGACTCCATTGCTTCCTACGTTTTCTTCTAACTGGCTCCCAATTCTGTTAGTAAACCAAGACGCCCAAGTTATTTACCAAGCCAGGGCAGATTGCCTGGCCACCTATGTCACTCCAGACAGAATTTTCAAGGTAAATATGCCTTTTATAGAAAAGCAGAGTCTCCTTCTCAGAGGGGAAATATAGAGCAAGTAGGACAAGCATATAATTTATCGTTCAAACCAGGACACTTTTGAAAGTGAGAGAGGCACGATTAACAATTACTCCTAGACAATAAGTATTAATTAGAACTTTCCCGGGAAACTGGGATACGTCATGACCCTAGTCATAAGGGAAGGAGCTTTGGATGTGAGGTAAGATTGACCTGAGACGGAGACTGCGCCCCACTCCTCACAGGCTGAGATGGTATCCCTCTGTGTAAAATACGAATCATAGGGGCTTCCCTGGTGGCGCAGTGGTTGAGAGTCCACCTGCCGATGCAGGGGACGTGGGTTCGTGCCCCAGTCCGGGAAGATCCCACATGCCGCGGAGCGGCTGGGCCCGTGAGCCATGGCCGCTGAGTCTGTGCGTCCGGAGCCTGCAACGGGAGAGGCCACAACAGTGAGAGACCAGCGTACCGAAAAAAAAAACAAAAACGAATCATAATACAGCATGCTTTGCAGTGTGTGGCTTGGAATTAGCTGGGTATGGATGTAAAGGACCTGGCACATGGTGGGTTTTCAAGGTAGCCATAGCCAGCATAGCATGGTACGAGGTGGATATTATTATTACCCAATTAAAACGTTTAGGAAATTGAGACATGAAATGGCTGAGTCATCCAAGGTCACAGAGCTGGTTAGTGGTAGAGCTGAGAAGCACCCCACCCTGGGCAGTGTGGCTTCACCATCTGTGCTCCTAACTTCTACACTAGCTCACTTCTTGATGTATGTGACCTGTGTAACATGAATCTATCCATATGTAAGTTAGGTGCTCAGTCAACGAGGTCATGTGATGGGTAGTTTGGGAAAGCGTGGAGGTGGAGTGAGGGAGGGGAGGGCTGAGAGCATGTGTTCATGTGATGGTGTGAACTCCCCAGGGTCAGGCTGGTGAACTCGGCACATGGCCCCCTTTCTCTTTGCAATGCAAACTTAAATGCCCAGAAGCTCACTTGCTGAGTGACCGTAAGACGTCTCCCATCTCAATGATCAGTTTTCTCACCTATAAGTGAGGATTTTGGAGGAAAGGACCCACTAGCATGCTTGCCTGTTCTCCAAAACAAAGATTTTCCCATTTCCCTTCAGTTCTCAAGTCAACTTCTGGCTGTGCCTCTGAGGTCCTGGAAAACCTAGAAAGGCCCTAAACTGTCCCGTCTCCCAGGAGGAGTGGGCTTATCTTCTCCCTAGTCTTCCCCCAGGCGAGACTGGGCATCCTGGGCTGTGTGGGCGAGAAGCAGATTCCCACACACCCACACCTCGGTCATCCGGAGAGACTAACCACCCGTGCTCGAGCTGGTCCTGGCCACATCAGATGGCAGCCTGGGTGGCCTCGTGGTCACTGCAGGCAGAGCTGTCCACCAGAATTGGCTGCACCAACCGCAATGGCTCTTGCCCAGCTCCCTGTTCCTGCGGGCGCTAGTGCAAGGCGTTCAGCCCCCAGTCCTTCCGGTAGCTCCTTAGAATGGAGCTCACTCTGAAAAGCAATAAAATCTCCATAAAGGGGAAGAAAATCTGTTCTGGCAACATGTTCTGTGCATGCATGTGGATCAGACATCTGAAATATCGTAAGTAGAAAGTCCCAGAGACACTCTAATCCATTTTCATTCATTCATTCATTTGTTCAGGTATTCAGCAAACACTTCTTTGACATCTGTGTGCTGGATAAAATGCTAGATGTTACGGATTAAAAGATGACTCAGATATAATCTTAAAAAAAAAGACCTCATAATAAATGGAGGAGCAACCATGAAAATAAGTTATTTTTTTATAAGTCGAGATGCAACAATGCTATTCACAGATTACAGGACCCCAGAGGGAAAACAACGATCAAAACGGCTGCTTAGGAAGGATGGGCATGCGGGGATCATAGACGGTCTCTTAGGGAAAGAGATTCACAACATGGGTCTTAGAGTAGAAGTCAAATGGGTGAAAGGGGCTTGAGAAGAGGAAATACAGGCAGGGAAGAGAAGCATCTGGGCACCATCCGTGTTAATACGTCTGTGGCATAGAGCATGGAGGAAGGAGGAACAAGAAATGAGGCTGGAGACATAGGCAAGGGCTAGTCACAGAGGATCTTATAAATCAGACTAATAAGTGTGGCCTTTATCTTTATTGGGGGACGGGAAGCCATTGAAGTGTGTTAGGCAAGCAGGTATAGAGATGTGGGTTATGGAAAGGCTGTTCCGGCAACGTGCCCACACAATGACTCTGAAGGGGGCTCGGAAGCAGAGACACTAGTGAGGAATTCACATTGTAACCCACTGGGAATGCAGAGACCGAGAAGGAGACACGGCTTTCCTGAGGTCAAACTGTTGGTTTGTGACAGATCAGAGAGATGAAGTCAATCCTCAGCTCCCTGGGCCAATGTGTTTCCAGTTCCGTGATGACGCAGGCCTCAGAGGGGAAGGAAAGCCCTAAGGGAGAGAGCATGGGAGCAGCTCTAGGTGGGCTCTGCACGCTGGCTCTCTGACACTTTCCCAGTCAGCTCAGCATTCGTAGGCTCAACTTCCTCATCTGTGAAGTGGGATCATTCGCTTGGCCTGCTTACGCCTCAGAACTGGTGTTACGTATCGGGGAAGAGAGCTGGAAGAGGTTTTATCGAGTGGGATACAGATCTAAGAGACAAGTTTCTTATTTTATTCACAAAATCAGTGTGACACACATAACTGGGAAAAAATACCTTGGAAGCGTGTGTTTTAGAGAAATCCCTCCAGGGATATGATCACCTAGATTAGGGTATCCCCTTTCTATTGAATTTCTTAATTCTTTGCCTCATGCTGGTCAGCCGTGACAGCCTGGTTGTAATGTAAGCCGTTTCAGTTTTCTGGCATGAGAAAAAGGAAAAGACATTATACTCAATATTATCAAGGACAGACCTCCCTGGAACATATGATATTTTATATATATATATGTGTGTGTGTGTATATATATTTATATACACACACACACATATGTATATATATGTATATATACACACATTATATTACATTATATACATATTATAACATCTATATAATATAACATATTTTATAATGTATATGTATATATACACTTATATATACACACATCTTTATTAACAGTTATCTGCATTATAAACTTTAAAACTCTATATATTTCAAGTTCTTTAATATGTCAAAAATGTGGTTCCATTTACAGAAGTACAACTGATATATATATATATATATATATATGCAACAACAGATCTGCATAAATTAATACATTCTGAAGTTTCCCCTCAATTTTATTTTTTATTTTTATTTATTATTATTTATTTATTTATTTATGTGTGGCTGCATTGGGTCTTCGTTGCTGTGCATGGGCTTTCTCTAGTTGCGGCGAGCGGGGGCTACTCTTCGTTGTGGTGCACAGGTTTCTCATCGCGGTGGCTTCTCCTGTTGTAGAGCACGGGCTCTAGGCACGCGGGCCTCAACGGTTGTGGCTTGTAAGCTCTAGAGCACAGGCTCAGTAGTTGTGGCGCGTGGGCCCAGCTGCTCTGCGGCATGTGAGATCTTCCTGGACCAGGGCTCGAACCCATGTCCCCTGCGTTGGCAGGCAGATTCTTAACCACTGCGCCACCAGGGAAGTCCCTTCCCTCAATTTTAAAATGTAGGTTTGCCACCTAACAAAATCAGTAGGAAGCTGCCATCATACTTTCTTCCCCTGGCCTTTTAGAGAAAACTAGTTAGCCCAAGTCCCAGAGAGGCCTTGACATTGAGCAAAAGTGTCCCTCCATTTGCTCTCCACCTCCCTGGCTCTTTCTGTCTTTTAGGTCCTGGCCGACGGTCTCTGTCACTTGTTCCTTTGACTTGGGTGGCCTCTGGGTCTCTCTAGAGTCATGGACTTGCATTTCCCTGGAAGTTTGTTTACACTTCTGGTTTCAGATTAGCCCTCTCCTTCTAAAGTGACAAATAGGCTGCTCCTCCTTTTTGATACCCTGAAGGAGAAGATTGTGACTTCCGTGAATGGCAGTAGGTGTTCTGTTCCGTGTCTGATAGATGACATGTAACACCAGGCCTACTTTTTTTTTTTTTTTTTTAGGTACACGGGCCTCTCACTGTTGTGGCCCCTCCCATTGCGGAGCACAGGCTCCGGACGCGCAGGCTCAGCGGCCATGGCTCACGGGCCCAGCCGCTCCGCGGCATGTGGGATCTTCCTGGACCGGGGCACGAACCTGTGTCCCCTGCATCGGCAGGCGGACTCTCAACCACTGCACCACCAGGGAAGCCCCAGGCCTACATTTTAGCTGAGTCCACATCCAGCCAAATGAGTCAACCGGGCAGGTTGCATTGGTTCCAACAGTGTTCCCCTTGGCAATACTTTTCTCAGTCGGGCATTGTACCCAGAAGCCCTCGCCTGCCCCTGCAACTGGGTTACAAGTGGGCTGACAAGGGCTTACAATAACCCCCCAGGGCATGAGCATAGACTGACTTCGTTAGGTAAACTGTGTGTGTGCACATGTCTGCATGTTCATTTTGGTAAGCAAATCTCTCTGTATATCAACCATTAAGAGTGTCCCAAAATCAAACTGTTCATCACTGTCTAATTACTAAGTTTTAGGAAATTCTTGTGATGTATAATTATTAGTTGGCTTATTAGATAATTACCATGATCTACAGTATATTAGCTATTCCCACAATAACTTTGAGTTGTGTTTACAATCTTAGAAGAATGTATCCACAGTGGCAAAATGAAGTGTGCTGTTTTCCAAAACTCCAGCTAATCGAATGAGTTGGAGGGTAGAAATGCAGACTCTCCCCAGCATGGCCCCAGCCCCAGAAAGCTTTACCTTCCGCACAAGCTCTCCCCTGAGACAGTCCGCTCTCCTCACTTCTCCTTGAACCTGTCTTCGCTCACACAGTCGTTTGCACCAAGAATGCCCTCTGCATTTACGATCACTATCTAAACCCCAAGTTCTGCTTAGATCTACTGAAGGCAAGAGCTGTGATACAGAACAAGAGGATAAAGGCCATCTGACCTGCCCCTGCCTAGGGTCCCCCTACTCTCCTCGCATGTCTCTATCTGGTCTTCCCAAAGCTTGAAAAGGGCATAGATGAATTGAGCTTTGAACTGGGAAAAAAAAAAAAAAGTGGAATTGGAAAATCTCAGAGGATTTTAAATACAGAAAGTACCTATAATGGTCATTGAGGACAACCTGCTTTCCCCAACCAATAATACTCAGTCCCCTCTACAACATCCCTGCCAATGTCACAACAGCTTGGCCACACATTCCAAAAAGGTAGGGAGTTCAGTTCATTTGTCTCTGAATGGCCATTGTCAAGCATAGTGCAAGCATAGACTCGTCACTCAGTAAATGTCATGTAATTAACAATTCACTCCTGTTAAATAAATGCATAAGAAGGTTGGCCAGCCAGCCTCATGCACACTCAGTGGCTGGGGCACTCATTCTCATAAGGTAGCTCGCTGACATTTGAATGGCTTTTGCCATCAAAAATTTCTTCCTTACGCTGGATGCAAATCTGTCCCAGTGTAACTTCCATCCATCCATTAGCCCTGGCTCTGTCCCAGAGAGGCACACAGAACAAATCTCCTCCTTCTATGGAGGTTTATAGGCAGTGACATGTTCCCTCGAGGCATCTCTTCTCCGTGTTGATTGACCCCAGGTCCTGATTCTGAGTTTGTGCTTGGGCTCCTCTACATGCAAGTAAAATCTTCCTGCTGGAGTGCATCCCATGGAACTCCCCTCAAGGTCCCTGTGGTTTCAGCATAATAGAGGCTTGTTTCAGAGATTAAAGGGTCTGGGAAAGGGCATATTTGGAGGATAAATGAGGGTGGACACCTTAATGGGGCAAGCTGATTCTCTCCTGGAATTTTCTCCTCATGGCTCCATATTTCTGCAGAGAAAGTTATCCTGATCCATCTACTGTCTTTAAAGTACAACTTCTCCTTCTGTGGTCTTGAATCTTGGTTGACACAAGTGCCATTGTAACCGCTGGGTAAAATGTTAGGGACACAGCACCTGTCATGGTTCTTTACCCTGTACAGTAACAAGCCCTACTGTGCTTTTCCTTTAACTGTTTCAAATTTTTTCTTCTTTTCTTTGCTTACAATCATCAAGGTCTTGAATGCCAGCAAGCCCAAGATTAGTACATTTTTACATTCTTTCAAATTAATTTTCTTCGCCTTTGCTTATAATCATCATGTTTTAAAATATCAACACAAAGTCTTTCAGTATCATTTAGACAACCCCTTCCCTTATGAATGGAGAAACTGAGGCCCAGGGAGGAGAAATAACCCATCTCAAGGTCATATTTCAGTGTGGTGGCGGATCCAGGGCTTGGGCCAGCTCACCGTCTGCCGAGCCTGTGCACGTAATTCCTTCTGTACCCGCATCAACTCCTAGGGTCCCACCTTATTTCCAAGGTCCATCCCAAATGTCGCTTTATCTTTGCAACTTTCCTCAATAACCACAGCCAGAAGTGATACACCTGATGTGGACTCAGACCATAGTGCCCATCACAGAGCATCACAACCCTTTCTTGTATGTCTGCTTCCCACAGTACAGCGTGAACTTCTCAAGGGCAGGAATCACATCTTATTTATCATCCCTTTCATAGCTAGCACAGTATATGGTGAGTCCTCAGTCCACAGAAGTAAGGCAGGAGGAGACTGAGTCAGAGAAAGAAATTCAGGTATAGCTGCTCTTCCTACATGGCCCAAGCCTCCAGACTCAAATCATATATCTTCCACTGCTTTTCTTTACACAGACACTGACACAGAGTTGCTGAAGGGAGTCCCAGAGCACAGCTTTCAGCACTGTCCTTTCTGCGTGCATACCCTCGCCAGCCACTAACATTGTACTTGGAGGTGAAACCGCTTAATTCACTCTTAGCATCTCGTAGCAAGATACTGGTGTTGAGTTAATACTTTTAACAGTTGGACCTACTTCCAAATGGAAACTTTTTGTCTCTGGAAGAGCTGCCTATCTCTGAAAGCAGTAAGAAGAAGCTGGGTAAACCCTGCTCGGAAGTTAGTTTGGCTGCTCCTTGACTTAAGTTCACCTGGAGAAAAACTTGAGGTGCATTTGTTATGACAGCTCACGAGAGTGGCTCTGGCTGCCTGCATTCTGTTTGAATTCCCTGTGCACAGCTGTGAAAAGAGTGCAGCGCCTGGGGAGTTCCTGAAAGGCGTTGTATGGAAGCTGAGGCTGGGCAAATGTGAGACCAGCTCAGGGAACGTCCATACTCATCCCTCCCCCCACCCAGTGCCTCCACCAGCTTCTTGTCACTGTGATGACTGGGAGTGAGAACTGGATCTGTGAGCTTAGAATTGGCCAGAAGTTCACAGAAGCTCAAAGTCAGAAGATCCTTATAGGTCACTGATTCCACTACCATCCCCCAGCAACTCCCAAATATAAGACTGACATTATTTAAATTATATTGCTCATCAATGATTGTTGAAACCTCCGAATATGGGGGATTCATTACCTTCAGAAGTGGTACCATGTCATTCCTGTTACAGACTCTAAAGGATGTACTTGGACAGGCACAGAGATATGGGAACAGAGACTGGCAACCAAGAGGCCTAGGTTTTAGTTACCACACCTTCACCATGTGACATTGGAACTCTCTCAGTTATAGATTTGAGGCTATACAAAGACTTTAGGTTCAGTAATATGTCACTGGTAAGGATGCCACAAGTAATAAATGTGTAGGCCATTGTATCACGTGAATATTCCATTTAACACTGTCAATTTTGACTGCTCTCTGTCCTTCTTTGTCTCTCTTTAGGCATTTTCTTTTTGAGCTCTGCAGTACTGTAGTATTATAGAATTGGGGACAGATGGGCTTCAGATAAAAATCTCTATATCATGTAGATATAAGGTAATCTTTTACATTTATATAGGGCTTTAAGGTTTATAAAAGGATTTCGCAGTGTTTCTTTGTTTCTTCTTTTGATTCTCACAATGACCCTTGACTGCACCTCCATTTGATGAAAAAGAGCACTGAAGAACAGAGAGAAGTGATTTGCTCAATTTCCTGCAATTAAGTGGTGGTAGAGCTTGGACTCAAACCCACGTTCATCTGACTCAAAATCTGAACTGTCTTCCCACGTCACCAGTTGTTAGAAGGTTCTGAACTAAGAATCTATGAAAAGGAAGGTCCTTTGCAGGATGGAAAAGCCTAGGTAGGTGAAAGCGCCCACCTAATGAATGAAAATAACTTTTGAGGAAATCAACACTGTGTCTCATGGAAGTTCAAAGTTACAAAGCAGTTCTAAAAATGGTCATCATGAACATTTGTAAATGATTTGCAAAGGACTCTGAGAATCTTTTGTACCCGTTGGAGTCAGGAGGACATGCATATTCTGTTCTATGAAGAAAGGAAAGCGTTTCAGTCTGTGCTGCCACGAGCCAAGGAGTACAGCATACTGAGCTTGAGCTTAATTTGGGGTTGAGAGTACTGGGAGAAATAAAAATGTTATTTTGACTATTAATATGAACATATCTTCATAGATAACTGATTATGATTGAGACCATGAGAAATAATGGCCAAAGCCTATTTGAAGGACAGTATGCCCTCCATACCTGCGGGTTCTGCATCCATGGATTCAACCAACTGCTGATAAAAAATATTCAGAGAAAAACAATTCCGGAAAGTTCCAAAAGCAAAACTTGAATTTGCCACAGGCTGGCAACTATTTACATAGCATTTTACTTTGTATTAGATATTATAAGTCATCTAGAGATGATTTAAAGTATATGGGAGGATGTGTAGGTTCTAGGCAAAAACTATGCCATTTTATGTAAGGGACTTGAGCATCTGCAGGTTTTGGTATCTGTTGGGGGGAGGTTTCCTGAAACCAATCCCCCATGGATACCAAGGACATCTGTACAGACCTGATGTAGCAAATATCAATTAACTTTTAAAACCCTTTATCTGGTGACTTTGCCTATCGGGCACTGGGCTTGGCAAGGGAGCCCCAATAGAAAAGGAATTCTTAGCCTCTTTACCTTCTTGTCTTTCTCCCAACCTTCCAAATCTTTATCCAATTGCTGTATATATTTTAACCATTCATCTTTTAATATCAATTCAGAGACATCAAAGGAAATAGAATAAAGGCTTACCTTAAAGTGTGGTTGATATTTTCATCCTTTATCATTAAAGAAAGAAATTCTTGAGATCTGTAAAATAATTGAAATGTTTGGCTCTAAGGGACTTGGGTCTGTTTGCCTGATGTCTCAGTGATGCAGTAACTTCATTAGTTAAATGGCAGTGGCCCCTTCCTGAAGGCCGGGAACTGGTCCAGACCATGGTTGGCAGGTTCTTAGTGTTCTGAGGACTGTGATGCTGGGACATCTGGCTTGGGTACCCAGCTAGCCTAATGTTACCCGAGCCTGTGCTGTGTAAACTCTTACTCCTCTGAGTCCATTTGTGTGTGGAGACTCCCAAGATGCAAAATAATTGCATAAGCTGCTACTAGTTAGCTTAACTGGCACATTCAAGTTAGTCATATAAACCAGATTCTTTTTATATTACGCCAATCTTTCATAGTGTAACAGGACTGTTCCCATGTTAAGAGCTTCAGATAAGTGTTTCCTGGAGTGATTAGCATCTGACTAGACTGTGCTCAACAATTATTCACAAACACGTTGATGTGTGTGCCTGATGGTAGATAAAGGGAGTTCTGAAGGTACCTTCGTGTCATCCTTCATCACCTCCTTGGAGGAAGAGAGGGACCAGCCATGCTAAGCGGATGCTCCAAGAAGCACTTCTGGGAAGAAGTTTAGGGGCTCTGGAGCTATGGCCTCAATGACTGCAAGAGACTATAACTCCTTCCCCTCAAACACACCTGCATGGAATGACCTTCTGAACATGCAAATCTGAAAATCTCCTTCATTTTTTTTCCATCTTTTCTTAGGTGGCTCCCCACTACCTAGAGAATGGGCATTGAAGAAAGTGCAAAGTCCTTTTCCTGGCCTGGGCCCCATCTGCTCATCAAATCTCATTTTTCTCCACTGCCACCTTTCCCCTTAAACTCCAGAAAAGACTGATCCCAGTGGGGAGTCAAGGAACCAGGAAGTTCAATCTCTTCAGCAGGAAGACATATCTGATGGCTCGCTGGTCCTCAGGCAACTGAGTTGCATTGTGGGACATAGATGGGGTTTACTTCTGGGAACCCTACCAGGTTCTCACAGTGAAAAGCCAGGAAAGATCCCCTCTGGCTCTGACAGGGGGAGGGGAAAACTGATCATTTTTAAATAGCTCAGAGGCTTTCTCTCTAGGGGAAAAACTTATTTTTATTAATTGAGATATAATTGACATAAAATATTGTGTAAGTTTGAGGTGTATAATGTGTTGGTCTGTATATTTCTGCATTGCAACATAATTACTACAGTAGGAAAACTTTACCACAGTCTTATCCCAGCTGGGGGAAGGATATTACTCCCACTGCAGCTCCTCTGGCCTTCCTGTGTCACCTAAAGGAAGGAAGCAAGGTCAGAAAATTAAGTCAGCTGGAAAACTCACGTGATCTCCAAGATGCCTGGGAGTCTGAAAGCTTCAGATGAGGATCCGGCAGAGAACTGAACTCATCTGGGCTGACCTGCAGGGATCAGGATCCTATTGACCTCCAGGTAACCTCAGTCTTTTGTTAATTCCTAACTCAGACCTTTGTCCATCCCACTATGCACTTCACTGAAAAGTAAAGTAGCCCTCTCTGATGGTGGGAGGGGATCCAGTGAGAAGAAATGCCCCCTACAATAGCCCCTCCTGCAGCAATGCCACTTCCCAGGTGACTACCGGGAAGCCTGTGATGACCTTCTTGATTCCCACACTCAAAGACGTCGCTGAAGGATTCTTCTCTCACAGTAAGTCTAGGGTTGGGGTCACTAACCGGGGATCCAAGATCTGGAATTATATGCAAACTTGGAGCATAGGTATACACATGCAGTTTTCTGAGGTCATAGGATCCATTATATTCTATCAGATTCCTGAGAGTCTGTTAGCCAAAAAGGAAAGTACCACTAACCAGGAGACTTAGAGTGTGTCCTGAAATGGATGTTCCTAAAGAAAGCTGTTGAAAATAAATAAATCCATCTACTACATCAGGGAACAGCATCTCTCACACGATGGGATGAAAGTCAGAAATCATAATGGAAACAACCGGTATGTGGGTTACATATAAAATTAGAAGCATCTTCATGGCATATCTATGACCTCCCCCTTGCCTTCCTCCACATCACAACCACCATAAACAAGGTGAAAACACTCATAATCAACTGGAAAAACATTTGCAATACAAATGGAAAACAATATAAATACAAACCTATAAGGAAAAAGCAAACCTCTCAACACCAGCAACAACAAAACAGGTTAAAAAATTATCGAGTTCATCTATTAAAAAATGCAAATGGACAGTAAATATGAAAAGCTATTCAACCTCACAAATAAACTGCAAAAATATGTGTATCATTTTTCTTCTAAAGAATTGACAAGGGCTTAAAAGATAAACAAAACTGATATTGATGAGTGTCTAAAGCACTGGTTCTCAACTCTGGCTACACAGTGAAATAACCCAGAGAACTTTATGAAATATTGATGCCAACATCTGCTTCTGACCATGAAGGATTCACTGCTATGGGAATTGTGCTTCCACCATAAACAGTTAGAAAACCAGGCAAATACATGAAACAACTGTTTTCAGAAACAGGACACGCAGAGCAGGCCTGTTATCCCTGAGAGAAGAGAAACAAAGGAGATGAACCCCACAATTGTCCAGTTTACTGCCTAAAAGCAGTTTCCAGGACACCGGGAAGAACAGAGAACCCAAACCAAACCAAACTGAGTTGAAGGTAGCCATCAGAGTTCCAGAAAGCAAATTTTCAGGACTAGAATTTGCAGGGCAGAATGCTGAAAAGGAGGAAGCTGCAAAGAGAGCTCTAGAGATTTGCAGAGAGGCCCCCTCAAATCTTTGACTGACTAGTGAGGTCTACATGCATGGGGAAAACTCCATGAGATGAGCAGGTGAGGAGAGAGAGGGGCAACAAAAAACAGTAGGCTGAACCATTCTGGGAGCTCATAGGACTGCTAACAATGGGTATAGTCACCCACAAGTTATTGATTTAGTAAAGGGACTAAATTAGCTCTAGACTAAAAGTTGCTGTAGGTTTTCCCCGTGAAAATTTAAAAGCAATCCTATAGAAGTTCAGACTGGTGCGAAGTAACTTAACTGCATGCAAGAAAAAAAAAGTTCCCTGCTAGTTAAAGGATTGCAACAAAATCCAAAACCCAACAGCGTACAATGCACAATGTAGAGCATCCAATAAAAATCAACAGGCAAATAAAGAAGCTGGAAAATATGATCCACAGCCAGCAGAAAAATCAGTCAATAGAAACAGACAATAAAATGACAGATATGACGATATTACCAGACAGGACACTGAAACAGCTATTATAAATACACTCTGGTAACCCAATAATGTAAAGGTGAACATGATGAGAAGTTAACTGGAAGATTATAAAAGACCCAGATGGAACTTTAAGAGATGAAAAACTGCATTATCCAACAGAAAAATCCACCGAAAGGAACCAGCAGCACATTAGACATGCAGAAGAAATCATCAATGAACATGGAAGCATAGCAATAGAAATGAACCAAAATGAAACACAGAAAGAAAACAAATTTAATTAATTAATTCAGACCAGTGTCTGCGAAACAGTATCAAGTCCCAGGGGAGATGAGACAGCTATGGGGGGAATGATGGCTGAAGAATTTTCCAAATGGGATGAAAACTATAAACGCACAGATCCAAAAACCTTGATGAATCTAAACAGAAGAAACAAAGAAAACCACCCCAAAGCACAGCATAGTGAAATTTCTGAAAACCAGTGATAAAACTTTTTGTAGCAGATAGGAAATAAAATCCACAGTAAGCAGAGGAACAAACAAATCACAGCAGATTTATCACAGAAGCTATGCAAAATAGAAGATAATGAGAATTTTTTAATACTGAAAGAAGTGTAAATCTAGAATTTATTGCCAAGTGAATTAAAAAAATAAAGATGGAATTAAGATTTTCCAAAGAAAAGCTGAAGGAATCCACTTGCATCAGATGTGTGCTATTTAAAAAATGTTACAGGAAATTCTTTAGGCAAACAAAAATGATATGAGATAGAAATTTGGATCTGTATAAAGAAATGAAGAGCACTGGAAATGCTGAATATGTAGGTAAACATAAAAGATATTCTCTTCCTTTTTTTAGCTTTCTTAACTTAAAGAGTTGTTTAACATAAAAAGTAATAACTATGTTATAGGCTTATAACACATAAAACTGTATGATAATAGTACAGAGACTAAAGGGGAAACGCAAGTAATTAAAAATAAAATGAATCATAAATAAAGTAAAATCCTAAATTATATACAATTAATCACACACAAAAAAACTGGTGAAGAGGGAAAAAGTCCAAAAACAGATAAATAGAAAGTTGATAACAAGCTAATAGGTTTAAACTTAACTATATCAATAACTATATTAAATGAAATTATTTAACAGTCTAATTAAGATGCAGAGATTATTAGATTGGCTGAAAAAAGTAAGATCCAACAGATTCAAGGATATGCTTCCCACAAGAAACCCACTATTAATGTAAAGATACAGATACATTACAAGTAAAGAATAGAAAAAAAAGAGTAGAAAAAGATATACCCCACAAACACTAATCCATAGGAAAATGGTGCATCTATATTGATGTCAAAGTAATTTCAAAATAAAAAATATTATCATAGATAAAGAGGGACTTCCATAAAGATAATAAATTAATCAGGAGGATATAACAGTCCTAAATTTGTGTAAACCAAATAACAGAGTTTCAAAAAATATTAAGCTATAACTGGTAGAACTGCAAGAAGGAATATACAAATCCACAATTATACTTGGATATCTCAACACTTCTCTCTCAGTAATTGATAAAATAAATGGAAAAATAAGTAAAAACAGAGCAGAATTGATCCACACCTAAACCAACTTGACTAAGTTGATGTATATGGAACACATAATTCAAAAGTAGCAGAATACAAGTTAAGTTCAAGTGTACATAAAACATCCACCAAGGCACATCATATTCTGGGTCATAAGACAACCTCAAAATATTTAAACAAATTGAAATCATACAACATTTGCTTTCTGATCACAACAGAGTTAGACTAGAATTCAGTAACAAAATCATATCTGGAAAAACCACCAAAATATTTACAAATTTAAAATTAAAAAATAACCTAAATAACCTCTGTTTTAAAAAGAAAACTGAAACAGAAATTATAAAACATTTTTGTACTAAATGAAAATGAAGAAAACAATGTATCCGTTTTTTGCAGGATGCTGTTAAAGCAATGGTTAGTTAAACCATGGTACAGTCAAATGACACAATAATTTGAATTTTTTTAATATTACAATGTTCAGATCTATATTTTTTGGTTGGAAACGTTATCCACGAGATATTGTTGAGTGAAAAAGTAGATTATGGAAAACATGTTTCATATTCCATTTATATGACATTTTTATGGGGAGAGTGTATATGTACCATGAATGTATACATTGATGGTCAGCAAAATGTTAAAAAGGTTACTTCTTAGCGGAAGGATTTCAGATCACTTTCTTTTTAATACATATGTGAATTTCATACAACATGCAAGTATAGTTATTGTCAGAAAAAATATTAAACTATATATCTTAAATGATAAAAAAATGAAAAATCATTCATTGACTTACTTAAGACATCTATCAATTGACCCCAGTGTGCCAGAACTTTGCTAGGCACTGGGGGGTAAAGGCATGAATGGAAGGAGTTTGATTATTTGTGTTCAGATCTCCTCTCTTCCCCTTCCTAGAATAGCACTGTTAGGGCAGAGCTGACAGTTCTCTATCCCCATTTCCTAATCTGTAAAGGTGGGTAGAATATAAAAGTATATCCCTAAAGTGGTCATTAAAATAGTTAAGGAAGATAATGGGCAAAAGGGCTCTTTCCCTGCTGCCTCTTTCTCTGTCTTCTGCCTCCATTCACAGACAGAGTCACCCCAGCCCAGTTCCAAGGACAAATGGCCACAGTCAGGCAGAGAAGGGTCCCTGTTTTCCCGAGACGGCCTTTGTTCCTGTGCAGCATGGAAGCTGAGATGAGAGCCAGTGGGCCTGTGTGTGTGACTTTGGAATGGATGTGAGTGGTGGACATCCCCGACCATGGGTCTGATTGAGGACATGGCAGAGACTCAGAAAGGTCTGCATGGCTAGTGGGAGGGCACTGGAGGCTCAGGAAGCAAAAAAGCTCACAGAGCCCTGGCCAAGCCAAATTTTAAATTTACCAAATAACAGCATTAAAAAAAAAAAAAAAAGACTACCAGTAAACATTATCTTGTGAAATAAGGAGTTTCAAAAAAGTCAGATATTACCTTAGAATAAAGAACACTGATTTTAGTAAGTTGAATAAGTTTTAATTAACTTCGCTTTATTTGCCATGTTACCCTTCTTTTGTCTCATTTAGCTATGGACCAGTGAAAACATCGCAATATGGACCAGCACTGGTCCCTGGGCCCATGCTTGGGAACCACTGGTGCACACCATCTTGTGAAACCTGAAAGTGATGGAGAGTTTTAAAGGATGTTAAGTAGAAGAGTGACAGGGTCAAATTTTCAATCTAGACAGCTCATTCTGGCCTCAATATTCAGGAGGGATTGTGTGTAGGGGATTCAGAGGTAGGGAGGCCAGTTAAGAGGTCCTTTTCATGCCTAAGCAGAAGAAATATCTTGAGTTAAAGAAGACCATTGAGTATTTCTCTAATGAGACAGTTATTTTGACTTTTTTCTCCCTTCCAACTGAAATACACCCTGCATTTTCTTTTTAAATCACCAATAAAAACCTACGATAGTTCATTGGTTTCCATATTTTGGGTAATTGTTAGAGGTGCCATGCTTAACTGAGGCTAATATTAGAAAATGTTTCTATCAATGCTTTCTTTAGGACATTTCTTTGGGCCTCTGCAGGATAGCTTAAGGGTTTCCTTGCACTCAACCTTTAAGATTAGTTCTTCAACCTTCTCTTTATTGGTTGGAGGCTTAGACAAATTGGTATATCTTAAAGGCAGTGTTGCTCTGGCCTAAATGTGTCACTATAAATTAAATTTGATTAACATTGTTGAAAAAATTAATATATTATTATACTTGGTATTTTGTTAGAATGTGAGAATGCATTTTAAGGACGTGTTTTCTAAACTAATTTCATCCCCTTCTAAACAAAATGAGTTAAGATTAAAGAAATGTCTTTAGACATGAATGTTTTCCCTTTTATGTGGGTGAGAATTTTGGTACTGAAAATTGAGATTGTCATGAAAAATTAGTTCAGAATAACTTTTACACATGTACCTCAGTTGCTACTTTATATATGAACTGTAAAAACCACTTACACAGTTACTACCTCATAAATGAAATATAAAAACCACTTGAGCTTTACCAGTTACAAAAGAAAGTGTTTCTGGAAAACAATGAGAAAAATGAATTATCACCATCTCTTACCATTAGCAAAGGAAAAGTGAGGAAGAGCGTTGAAGCAGATAAGATTGTTTTCTGTGTTAAAATTATTCCCTTGGAGATAATTAGTTTAATGGTGCTCAATGATTGAGAAATTAAAAATGGCTCCTCATGTACCTTTGGTTTAATAGAATGGAGATGCCTAATTCTGAAGGAATATCTTTCATTGAATGGATTTAATTTCAACGAACATTTGTGGAATATTTACTATGCACTAGGCAAGAAATATTTGCCGTGAAGAGGGAGAGAGCTAGAGATAAATTCAACACAGTTTCCACTAGCAAAGAATTCACTCTCTAGTGATAGGGCCAAGCATACAACACAACTACATGTAATTACAAGGCAGAACTAACTGAGGACTGTATTTAATAATAACTGTGGATCACAGCTTCCTAGAGACAAAGGCTGTCTCGCATTTACAGCACTTTCCAAAGACCTGTGGTGGAGGGGAAGCACAGTCATTGGCAATGGGTATTAAAAGATTCTGGATTATAAACTCCATGACAGTAAGGGTTAATTTTTACATATATCTTTATGCTCAGTATCTAGCACAGACCAGGCACCTAGTAAGTGCTCAATAAGACTCTGTTAAATTAGTGAACTCTAAGTTAGTGAATGAGTAGTAATTAAATGTTGTGAAACACTGGGGAACTCACAGTTGAACCTGGCTGAGATAATTCAGGGCAGTGAGGGAAGCCTTTAAGAATCAGGTGGCCAGGGCCTCCCTGGTGGCGCAGTGGTTGAGAGTCCGCCTGCCGATGCAGGGGATACGGGTTCGTGCCCCGGTCCGGGAGGATCCCATATGCCGCGGAGCGGCTGGGCCCGTGAGCCATGGCCGCTGGGCCTGCGCATCCGGAGCCTGTGCTCCGCAACGGGAGAGGCCACAACAGTGAGAGGCCCGCATACCTCAAAAAGAAAAAAAAAAAAAAAAAAAAAAAAAGAATCAGGTGGCCAGAAGTGGGAGGTAGGGGGAGAGAGAATTAGATGAAGGTGGTCAGAAGGTTTAAACTTTCAGCGATAACATAAATAAGTACTAGGGATGTAATGTACAGCATGATATATATGATTGACACTGCCATATGTTATGTGTTATGTATTGAGAGAGTAAATCCTACGAGTTCTCAACACAAGAAAAAAAATATTTTCCCCCTTTAACTTTGCATCTATATGAGATGATGAATGTTACTTAACTTTGCATCTATATGAGATGATGAATGTTCACTAAACTTATTGGGGTAACCATTTCATGATGTAAGTCAAATCATTACGCTGTACACCTTAAATTTATACAGTGCTATATGTCAATTATATCTCAATAAGAAGAAGAAGAAGAAAAAACAATCAGGTGGAATTTGAGGCGGGGCTTAAAGAATACGCCCAGTGCCTATTCCTTGTTTGTTTGCAAACTCAAAAGGGACCTCTGAAAAATCAAGGCCTACGAATAGCTAAATCAGACAGAATGATTTCGTATTCAGCCAGGCTAGATGAAAATCCTGAGAATTACTTCCTAAGCCTAACGATCTGAAGTTGCTTTGTAATCAGATAAAGCTCCTCAAAGGTGGTTTCAGTCTTCCTTTGTTCAGCAGCATCCACCCACCACTGCAGCTAGGCTGGTCTCTTCTCTGCCGCAGAGCTGGGCCATTCTTGATTCTGCCACCAGTCACACGTAGGGCACCCTCAATGCAATTCACTGATGAACAATGGGGAGCTAGAGAAGTTTCTGGATCAGGGGACTGACATGATCTAATCTGTGTTTTAGAACACCATAAAGATAAGTTTCTGTAATGGGATATAAATTTAAGTGCATTAACAATGAGCAAAATAAAAATGACTAAAGTAAAATAGCTTGATTCTTTTTCTTGCATGTAAAAGTCTGAAGTGATAGATGGTCCCAGAGGCATAGGAAACACAAAGTCACCCAGCGACCCAGGCTCCTTCCATTTTGGTGTCCCATCCTCCATTGAGGTGTTGCCTTGGTTTACAGGGTAAAGTTTACTCACTACCTTTGTGTATACCTTCTTACCCACAGGAGACGAGAAAGAAGAGGTGGAGGACAAGTGGGATGATGTCGAAGCTACACACACATCATCTCTTCCTCCCATGTCTCCTTGAACAGAATCCAGTCACATGGCGTACTTCACCGTATGAGAAGTGGGGAGATGAGCCTCTAGCTGAACAATCCTGAGCCCAACTAGAACTTGGGGCTTTGTTACGAAAAGAAGGGATACTGGGGAACATTTATTTGTCTCTAACACAGTCTCCTTCCTTTCCCCTCTGAATTGCTATATGCTATATTGTTCCAGCAATGACATCGACCTACTGATACGTGAATACAGAACCAGAGCCTTGCAGATAACGCAATGTGTGTTGGGTTTGTGTGTGTGCTGGGAGAGTGTGGGGTTGCTATTTTTTAGGTACCCACAGTGTGCCTAGGTCATAAGTGCTTTACACATGTTATTAAAATCAATTCACAAAATGACAATGAATGGTAGATACTATTATCCCTAATACAGTTGAGGAATCAAGTTTTGAAAAATAGATGGTCACAAAATTACTAAGTGAGAGAAACTGGATTTGCACTCAGATATGCCGAACTCCAATTCTCCTTCACTACAGCGTTTCCTACGTAAGGTCTTATTCTGGACTGATTGATAAATTTAAGACCTTTTTTTTCCTTTCTGGTATATGCAAGTCAAACTATTTTTTTCCTGATACTTAAGAATTATCCATGACTACAGGGAAACTCAATCCATACATTGTCTAATTTCTTGTCCTTGAATAACCTGAAATTGAGCATAATATGGTGTTTCATGACTAACCAATATCTGAGAAACTGTGGTAATTTTAGCAAATACTAGATTTCCCATTCCAGGGACCACACAAGGAAAGCCAAGTCTTCTTTTCTGTTTGGTTTTTGGGTTTGTTTTTTTCTTTTCATCTTTTTCTTTTTTAAAAAATCAACTGAGAAAACATTCTGTTTGGTTCCAAATCTCCAACTATCTTTTTGAGTTCTAAAACTCGACAAATGAATTCTGGATGATGCACGAGAATTCCTATTTACATTTCATAAACAGCAATGAATATCCTCCACTGCATCCGACAATGAGGGTCCTGATCTATGAAACAGGTCCTCTGATCACTCTTTCCACGAGGCCAGGATGCAATTTGCTAGCAAATTGGAATCAGAATTGGGTTTTTAAAGAGAACCTTCCCACAGTTATAAACATCCTTAATTTTTACAGCAACACACTGACTTCAAACTGGACTCCTAATTATTGCAGTATTTCCTTTAAAAGCCTGCATTGTAGATTCGGCAAGGTCCAGACATCTGCTTCAAATCCAGAAATTTCTTTCCTTTCTAAAAAAGGTTGCTCTCCTCCAATTAGCCTCACCAAGCGGCAGGAGTAAGTGGAGCTCTGCGGACGGGGTTTCATGTTTACTGGGCACATTCCAGCCTCACCCGCCTTCTCCCACATGGGACCATAATAACCACTTGGCCTGCTGGACCCAGGACCAAATGACTTTTGAAGTACAAAGCAGATATGTTTTGAGTCTTTTTAAAATATCCTCCTGCAAACCTTGGGTTTATCATAAATAAATGCAATTTCCCTAAGACAACACATTCTTTGACATTTCTATTGGCCGTAAATTTTAAGTATTGGTGGGAGAAAACTTTTGCTGTTGTTCTTGTTGAGGCCTATTTTTACACACTTGAGACCAAAATTCTGGAGGCTGCTTGGCTGGAGTTGGTGGTTAGATGCGGTAACTGTTACCCAAAACCCAGAGGGCCGTGGTAACGATGATTATTTCAACTACTATTTAAACCTGTCTTTCATCCCCCATGACTCCAAAGCTCCCCCATGAATGTCCTTCTGTTAAATGCCAATCTGATTAAATGACTTATTCTAACTTAAGTCTACCTTCTCCAAGAATCTTGTGCTAAAAAATCATAAGTTTGGACTTCATAAAAATGTAGGTTTAGATCACAACTATATTACTTTATATAAATGGCCTTATATGAGACTCTTACCTTCTGGGCTCAGTCAACCTCAGGTCTCATTTTTCCCTATCTGTAAAATGGGGAGTATTGGGAATTTTAAGGATCAGTGTGAATCCTGTCTCTTTCACCAGTCCACCTCCAAGCTGAGAACCAAATGTTCGCAGATGGGTGGAAAACATGACATCAGTTTCTCTTGATAAATTGGGGGAATGAGGCTTGAGTATGGCACATTCGATTAGAGCTGTCCATTGGATGTTTGGAGGTGTGGTTCTGGATCTCAGAGGAGAAACTTGGGCTGGAGATAAGACCACCCGTGGAAATCATTAGTTTATGTCCTGTAATTGAAGCCATGAGAGAAGATGACATCACACAGAGGTCGTTCAGACTGAGAAAAGAAAAGGCAAAGATTCAGGTGGGCAGAGCAGAAGGATCTGGGCAGGGACGTGAGTCACAGCCAGGCCAAAAGGACATACTCCATTATGGACATATTTGGGCTGGGATATGTTAGTCAAAAGGAAACCTACTTCCTCTGCTCAGCTTGCTGATGGCTTTCCTTAGCCAAAGGGGCAAGATCAGTAACTCAGCCCAGCTTGGTAGAGGGTGGAGGTCTGGTTTGTGGTATCCCTGTACCCACACATTTCATGCAGTCATGGATCCTTGCTCTCAATTAGCTTCAGCAATACTGAATAATAACTATCCCTAGTCCATGCTCCCCCCAAATTCCAATGCAGCAACAACTTTCTTTAAATTGTCCTGTTAGTTTGGATATTGTTATGCACACCAATAATGTCAGTTTTGGGAGTCTCCCAGGAAAAGTCTTTTGTCAAACATGGGTCCCAGTTTTCATTTTAGAAGAGAAGGTCCCCAGAGATAATGTGTATCCTTTCCAACCAGAAATTAAGCTCATCCAAATAAACCAAGGGAGTTACATTGCAGGAGGTCCAGGATTGCTCTGGCATATCTGAGGCTCTCCCTGGGCAGGGCTACTCCTCACTGTTATGTAGCTCGTGCACTGCTCAACTCTAGGGTTTCCACTTACAATAGAGTTTATGTGATTATCGTCATATAGCATTTAAGCAAAGGGCATCTCCTGAAGTTGAGCAGAGCACAATATACACAACCATACAAAGAAGTCCTAAATCTAACCAAGGTTCTTTTCTCGATCTCAATAGAGCCAACCAGTTACCAGGGCTCAGCCAACATTCCTACCAGCTGCAGACAGCTTATTACCTTTAGAAGACAAACATAGTCTCTCCAGTCCATGCATGAGGCCACAAAGATCTGGTCAGAGGGAAGGAATTATGCAGGGTTCTCCCACCCACTGAGTTATAGCTAGGGCCAAAGAGATCTGTCTTTGGCAGCACCTGGGGCTGACTTTTCAGAGCATTGGTCAATCCTTTGTCCTAGCTAGTAAAGTTTCTGAAAGCCTTACAATTGAGTCTAAGCCTGAGACTTAGCCAGCTAAGTGGGCTCCCCTTTCATGGCCTTAGCTTCTTCCACCTCTAGCTCCATCTCTCTCCCATGGTCTGGAGTTAATGATAAAAACCAATGTAGAGGAGTGGACATGCTTCCGAGGGTTGAGTGACTAAGAGGAAGGAAGAAAGAGTACACAGGAGAATCTAAAGAGAGACAGAAGTAGGCAGCTGGGGTGGGAAAACCATCTTAAACACCTTATCCTGGTGATGACCATATGGTTGCACCTAAATCACAGACAGCTTCTCTCTAACTACCTCCACCCAAATACCTTTTGGGTTTCACAGCAAATAGCTTTGCTCTTGGATCCACAGAATGCGGGAAATCTCTGAAATACATCTCTGAAATCCATTTATCTTTTATATATGTATCAGTTGATTCCAACAGTGTTTGCTATTCCCACATATATCTGGGGTTCTCTGAACCACTGAGAGAGGGTTGAGGTTAAGTATGGAATACAGGTGTTTATCTTTCAGCCCAATTGTGAATAAGTGGTAGTGGCTCCTTGGAATGCTACTTTGACCGGCATTTAGTTGCTTCATCTAGGAGGACTTGCTTCCAGATTCTAAAACAATGAGTATTTCTCAACCCTTAATGGAACTATGTGGGCAGTAAGCCAGTCATGTTTGGATCCAATACTAGCCCTTACCTGTCTGAGTGTCTTTAAACTTTCCAGTGAGGGGAATGCCATGGCTCATGGGTCTTGACCTGCAGTGGAGGAAGGAACTTGGCTGAGTTTTGGGGGTACTCAGAACTGTCTCGAGCTGCTGGGGTAGAAAGTGTAATCATAGGACATGGTGCCTGATCCTCAAGGAGCTTTTAGTCTAATGGGAGAGATAGATATGTAAATATATAGCAACAACAGATTGATAACAGCTATGGTACATTATGCTCACAGAAAAGGATGTGTTCAGTTCTTCCTAGGGTTACAAAGATAACGTGGAACAAAACTTTGTAGGACAAGAAGGATTATGCATTAGAGAAGGACAGGGAAGAGTGCATGGGGCATTTTGAAGAAAGGTCTAGAAACAAGTCAATGGCACAGTGTACAGCTGGAAGGTAGGCACCATGGCAGGGAGTGATGGGAACTCAGGCTTAGGGCCAGACTGTGGAAGGTATGAATTACCCAGTTAGGGAATGAGGGGCTAATGAGGGATATTTCAACAACAGGAGTGATTGGATCACATTTGTGCTTTAGAAAGTTTACTCTGCAGAATAGAGATTGAATAGAAGAGGTGAGTCTGGAAGCAGGGAGAAAGGTTAGGAAGGTTTCATGGTACTCTAGGCAATAAATTATGGTGGACTGAAGTGAGGTCAGACCAGCAGAGCAGAGGAAGCAACAGACAGAATGCTTAGGAGGTAGACTCCAGGGGACCCTTTGATGATCTGCAGATGTGTGGAGATTGGAGACGGGGGAGCAAGAGAAGCCTAGGCTGACTCCAAGAAGAGGATGGACAAGGCATCAGTTCTCTGAATGAAGGGTAAGAGGAAAGATGAGCACACTGCAGGGAGAGGAGTGTGAGGTCTGGGCCGCACCCCACACCTATCACTCCCTTCCCACACCCTAAACTGTGGGCAGTATAGAGAGACTTTGTTGGGAGAATGTGGGAAGCATCCCAGCATTGTCAGACCTTCACTGTACAGAATAATTCTATCATTAGAAATAGTGTTCTAGATGCAACTTCTCAGGTATTCCAAAATCCTGTAAAAAGAAAAGGGAGGCTAGAACTCTGAACATTCAAATACATTTATCTAAATAGTTCTACTACTAACAGCTAAATAATTATCAGTAATAATATCTAATGACAATTTAAATGTCTAAACAATGAATTAATTACCTAATGCTATTACTACTGCTACAATAATATATATTTTCTTTTGCATCGTTTTTACCCTTTCCCCAGGGCCAGGCACAAATATAGTGTTTTAATCTTTCCAGTGGTCCTTTGCAATGCTTTCTGGTCACATCTGTCTCCCCCATTAGATTATAGTTGTCTCAAAGCTTTTATGATAATATGCGTTTATCAGTTTAAAACCCTTTTTGATTAGGTGCCTGTATATTCATTTGTATACTCACATATACATTTATAGAAATTTATATATTCTTTTCTTAATTAAGACTCATATCTATCTTGTTAATTTGTCATATGTATTATAAACCACATATCAGATAAAAAGTTTAAAGAGGGAAAAAATAGATGTTCTAATAATTTCCCATATTCTTTTTTTTTTTTTTTTTTTTGCGGTACGCGGGCCTCTCACTGTTGTGGCCTCTCCCGTTGCGGAGCACAGGCTCCGGATGCGCAGGCTCAGCGGCCATGGCTCATAGGCCCAGCCGCTCTGCGGCATGTGGGATCTTCCCGGACCAGGGCGCGAACCCACGCCCCCTGCATCGGCAGGCGGACTGTCAACCACTGCGCCACCAGGGAAGCCCCTAATTTCCCCCCTAATTTCCCATATTCTTAAAGACAGTTTTGTGCAATCTCCGCGGGTGCCTGCTACATAGGACCGCAGATAAATAGTTGTCTAGTTAACTTGTGTAATAGAATTAATACAAAATAATATGCTTCTATGGGTAAGTATTCTCTTTTACTATGAAGTAGTTAAGATAGCAGTAGGCTGAGGCAATAGCAAGAAGGTGAGGGAGGTGAACTTTGGGGCCATCCTGGTCCTGCTGCTCTCAGGGTGCATGACTATTTCACTCTAGAAGGACCAGGAAAACACTGACCTGGGAGGGACAACACGGTGTCCTGGTATGGGGAGCCTCCCTGGACCCGCCTCGATTGGTTGGGAAGAAAGAGGGGCTGGAGGGTCAGCCTCAGGTCACTTTTCCCCTTAGTTTGGGAAAAAAGGATATTCTTTCTATTCCATATTATTCCGTCTCCACACCCAAAAGGTCTCCTTGCAAGTGAAGGTGTCACCTCAATGTGCAGGGCTCCCCACTTGGAGCTCCAAAATGGGGGCATCTCTGTTTCTTAATCTGAAAACCTTTATACTTTTGGTTTAGAGGAAACTGCAAATTTGTCGGAATTCTATACAAAAACATATGTGGTTTCTATTTTCTTTTCTCGGAGGCCTGGTTCACATATTAAAATAGACAGAAACATTTGGGGGACAGTCTAAGTATATTCCTCTGCATCAGACAGTCGTGGTTTAAATCCTGCGCTGTAACCATCCATGTTACCTTAAGAAATTTGCTTAACTCTTTGAACCCACTTCTAAAAATAGACAACTACTACTCTCCTGGTGGAGTCTGGTGGGGATTAAAGAGGGGAACAAACATAAGCATTTAGGACAGTTCTTTGGCACATAGTAGGCTTTCGATAATCAACCCCCATTGCTACTCCAAGTCATACTGGCTTCTGCAATGCCACACAAGGCTGTCCCCAGAAAGGGGACTGTCTTATGTGTATATGTATAATGTATAATTATGAACCTTGGTAAACATGATTATATGGGGCAAGGAGAAAGGCTGGAGAGTAGTTTGGGGTGACACTTCCATGCTGAAGAGCAGTTGGGAAACCTTACAAAGGGAGTTCCTGAGGTCACCGCAAGGTGAGGTGCCTGGCAGCCCCTTGATAACCTGGCTGCTTTATCAGTGTGGGCTCAGTTTTTCCTTTGGTTAAACTTCCCCGTTACCACACTGAAAAAAGCCATTGTCCTCAGAAAGAAGAGTTATGTGGTGGGGAAACCACTTCTTCAGAGGAGTTGATTGTGGCCAGTTTATTCCTGGGCCCAAAGCAAAGCCAAAGCGACCCTCTGAAGAAAGCAATAGTTCTCATGAATCATGAATCATGTTTTCAGCAAGTTGAGGGCAGTTGACTGAGGGGAGATGCCTGTTCCCTGCACTACAGGATGCCAAAGCCCATAACTCTTTCTGAGGCCACAGGATCTGTCTGTCTTATGGGGGGAAAACAGGAGACCAGTGGGGCCTCAGCTCTGTGGTTTGTGGCCTCTGTCTGGAATGCTTACAGTTTGAATCAGCTTAAAGACGGGACTAAAAAGCTTCAGGGGGCAGCGGCTCCTCCCATTCTCTCAATTTCATTAACCTACTCAGAGCTTTGGGCAGCAGGGAGAAAGTCCTCATTTCTCTATTGCCCTTTCATGCTCTGTACTCTGGGAAAAGACTTTGAGTGAAATCCTTGTTCTTTTTGGTGACATTTGCCTGAAGCCTTGTGACTAGAGGTTGCCCTCTATGAACCCAGACTCCTCCTATCTTGTATTCAGGGCATCCAGCATGCCACCACTCCCCTGAAAATGGGACACGACATATCTTAGTGGTTGAGAGTATAGTCTTATGATTCAAACAGACTGTGGTTCAAATCTCTGGCTCCATCACTCACGGCAGATATTTTGACAAGATACTTCATTTCTCTAACTCCAGGTTTCTTCATTAATAAAGTAGAAACAATATTAAGATCTAGCTGGCTCCTAAAATTATAATGAGCATTTCATGAAATAAATGCTTGAGAAACAGCACAATTTTGGGCACATAATGAGGCTTGGAAAGTGCTGGTTT
Source organism: Mesoplodon densirostris (assembly GCF_025265405.1). Lineage (NCBI taxonomy): Eukaryota > Metazoa > Chordata > Mammalia > Artiodactyla > Ziphiidae > Mesoplodon > Mesoplodon densirostris. Next base: position 12,446,462 of record NC_082674.1, on the reverse strand, counting down.
GTATGTTAATCTTGAGCCCCCACACCTGAGGAATACAGTTCAGACTCACATGCGCAGATAAACTAAACTAAACGGGGTCCAGAGGGCAGAGTCCAGACTGGAAGGTTACCCCAGGCTGGTCCCTTGACAAAGAAAAATGGGCTTGTCCAGCTTATGTAAGACTCCAGGAAACCCAACGGCAACCATTTTATCCAACTAACTGAAGAGTTGAATCCACTGAGAGATCCCTACCCTTTCATCAGGAAGTTTTCTTCAACTTCCTGAAGCAAGTGTCTCTCATCTGGGATTCGTAGCCCCCGAACTTTGCTCCTCCAGAGGACTGTCTGTGTCACAATCATCTTCATATTTGTAATGTTTGTTTGACTATTCACCAACCCACCTTTCCCAGGCTCTGAGTTCTCTGAGTGCAGGAACCAAGTATTTTTATACATATTTATCCCCTAGCACAGAACCAGGATGTAATAACAACTCAATTGTTGGAGCAAATGTGGAGACATTGAAAGTTATGATCACCAATTACAATGGTTGAAGTGATGTTTTTTTTTTTCCCACACATACTACCAAGCAATGCTTGAGACACCAGCTGGGTGTCCTACAATTCAACTCAATTCTGACACTATCTACCTGGAGATAGCATCATATCCTACAGATTAGGGGCTCAGTCCTGCAAGATTCCCCTCCCCAACTTCAGACACAAGTCCCAACCTCAGGTTATCAACTGTGCTTCTGACCTACCAGCTATGGATTGGAGGATCCCACTACCCCCTCCTTGAGCTTGATTAATTTGCTAGAGCAGCTCACAGAACTCAGAGAAACATTTTACTTACTAGTTTACTGGTTTATTATAAAAGAATATAACTCAGGAGGACATATATAGGTCAATGTATGGGAAAAGGGAACAGAGCTTCCACACCCTCTTTGAACGTTCCACCCTCTCCAAATCCCCATGTGTTCACCAACCCAGAAACCCTCTGAAACCTGTCTTTTGGGGTTTTTATGGAGGCTTCATTACACAGACATTATTGATTAAATCATTGGCCATTGATGACTGAATTCAATCTCCATCTCCTCCCCTCTCCCCGGAGGTCAGAGGGTAAGCCTAAAAGTTCCAGCCCTCCCTCTAAGGCTGGTTCCCCTGGCAACCAGTCCCCAACCTTAGGTGCTTTCCACAAGTCACCTCATTAACATAAACCCTGTTGGGTTGGAAAAGGGCATGTTATGAATAACAAGACACCTATTTCACCTTTAAGGCTCTGAAACAATTTCAAGAACTGAGGACAAGAGAACAAATATTATACCAAAAGATGTTCTTATCACTCAGGAAATTCCAAAGGTCTTGGAAACTGTGAACCAGGTACCATGGATGAAGACCAACTATATCAATAAAGGAGAAATCTATATTTGGTCATCTGAGTGACCAAGTGTACAGTTCTTATAAATCACAATATTTCAGGGCTTCCCTGGTGGCGCAGTGGTTGAGAGTCCGCCTGCCGATGCAGGAGACACGGGTTCGTGCCCCGGTTCGGGAAGTTTCCCACATGCTGCGGAGCGGCTGGGCCTGTGAGCCATGGCCGCCGAGCCTGCACGTCCGGAGCGTGTGCTCCGCAACGGGAGAGGCCGCAACAGTGAGAGGCCCGCGTACCGCCAAAAAAAAAAAAAAAAAACCACAATATTTCAGACACCCTCATTTCTGAACATCTCTACTATGAACTGTTCCTTACCAACTCACGCTTTAGACCTATAGATTCATCTTCCTTGAAACAAAAGCCACCTCTTTTCCTTCCTGCCATTCAAAAGGCTTTTTTTCTTCCCGTCCCATCCTTCATTTCTGCCCTGTCCCTTTCTGGTTTGAGCAGCTAAGGCGAAGGTTCCAGACAAATCAGACAATGGCTTGGGCATGCTATTCGGAGGGCCCCACGCTTTCCCACCCGACACACCTCTGCTCCTGCTCTTTCCACTGCCTGAACTGCTTTCCCATGTCCCGTGTCCAATTAATATCAATCCTTCAATCTGAGCTCAAGGATCCCTTTTCCCATGAAATCGTCCATGATTGTCAACCAAAAGAAAATCCTTGGATCTTATGTAGCATGAACCCCTCACCTCTTTTCTCATATATAACATTCTAGCTATGTTAGAGTTACCTGGACACACTCTTAAGCATGATATATTGACCATACGTTTTGATTTACTCTCCAGCTGAAATGATAATTAAGGTAAAAAACAAGTATAAATCCACAATGACAAGAGAACGGGAGAAGAAATATTAAGCAAATAATAGATTTCAACAAACTTAAAAATTGAAATAAAAAGTTGCACAGAGAAGGAAGATTCTCTCTCTCTGTCTGTTCCTTTAAGAGCACCAATCCCATTCATGAGGGTTCTGCCCTCATGACCTAATTACCTCCCCCAAAGCCCCACTGTTAAATACTATCGTATTGGGGATTAGGGCTTCAGCACACGGATTTGGGGGAGCACAAACATCCAGCTCATAACACATGATATTCTTGGGATTTTAGAAGTGATGTCAATCGACAGTTGATACATTGTATAGAGTCTGGCAAAGATGGAGGAAAGATAAAAAACTGGACAGGTGAGAAAACAGTGCAATTAGTAACACCAGATTTTAAAAATGTGTAAGTAATGGAATGTTATCATAGTACATTATTTGGGCCCGTAATAAGCAATAGTTACTTAATCATAACAATGTAAAAAGTTATTGCTGATTTTGCTAACATTTTAATAGAGCAGGATTTAGCAAACCTTTTCTTTTTTTTAATTTTATATTGGAGTATAGTGGATTTACAGTGTTGTGTTAGTTTCAGGTGTACGACAAAGTGATTCAGTTATACATATACATATATTTATTATTTTTCAAATTCTTTTCCCATACAGGGTATTGAGTAGAGTTCCCTGTGCTGTACAGTAGCAAACTTTTTCTATAAAGGACAAGATATTTTGGGTTTTGTGGGCCGCATACAATCTCTTTAGCATATTTACATTTATAACTCTTTAAAAATGTAAAAGCCATTCTTATTTCAGAGACCATGGAAAAACAAGCTATTGGCTGGATTTGGCCCACAGGTATTAGTGTGGAGACCCTTGACCCCTGGAATAGAGAGAGAAAAACTATGTATGGGTAGTGGGGGAGGGGAGGGATAAGGTGATAAATCCTCTCTTGCTAGTAGAGAAATGTAATAGATAACGTTTAAACATGTTCATCAGGAAAAAAAAATGTTGTATTATTTAAGCCAAGACACAGCACTATATCCAAAGAGAAACAACTAGAAGACTTGCAATGATTGCCTATGAGGGCTGAGACCAGGGTGAGGGAAGGGAGGATTGCTATTTGTTTTATCACCATAAATATGTTAGCACTATTTGATTTTTGTTGAACTATGAGCATGCCAATTTCAAGTAAAATTAATTAAAGATCAGGAAGAATTAGTTCTAGTCTATTCTGGGTTGCCTCCAAAGCACCATTCCATCTTCCTACCACAGACCAGCAATGTGGTTTCATGCTCATCTTAGAATTCTGGTTAGTCTAAGCCAATCTTTGTTAGCATCTCTGACCCCTTCAAGAACTCAGATCAGGAGCCCAGCCTCACATCCATCACAGGATGGCATTTCACTGACAATAATTACGGGACGAAGGTTGTGCATCTAAGCTGGCCCCATAGAGTTTTTATGGTTGGAGGAGAAGCTTTCTGTCTTTCGCATGGGTGTGGACAAGACAGTGAGTAGCCCCCTTGAGTCCTGGTAATCATTTTAACACAACAAGGGCTTCAAATTGGAACCAAAGTGGTTGGTAAGATGGAGGAGAGCTGAGTCCTTGGTGATATGTTTAAGCAGCTGACAGAACCATACTTGGTACCCACCCAGCTGTTATGTGTCTTCCTCCAAATTTCCTTAAAACCTAACATTGGTCTCTGCATTCACAGTGCCTAGCACTGCTGTTCTGTGACTGTTTTTAAGTAAATGAATGACTATACCTACAAGAACAAAATGGAAAAATGGTAACAATAAATTAGAAGAAAAGAAGATGCAAATTTAAAACAGAATACCACCCCACTTCTCCCTGCCCCTGCACCCCAGCATAGGACACACTCATTTGTTTCCAGCTCCAGTCCCCACTAACTTCAAGTTCAGGTTGGAATACTTGGCCTCTCTCCTTCAGGCCCCAAATCCACTTTGTCCCATGACACAGGCTAAGCAACCCCAAGCAAATATGAGAAGTCATTTGTTGTTTTTCCAGTCTATACTCTTTATTTCTCGTTGGAGATAGCTTAGAACCAGAAGCATTGAAATAACAAAAAGTGTAGTTCAATCAAGAGCTATTCTTAAAAATAGTCATTCTGGGTCCATTCCTGCTGCTGGTTGCTTCACAGGAGCCTCTGACTCATTTCCTGTTCATGCCCAGGCTGAGTAAGAAAAATGATTTTTGTTTCATGTTCTCGCCATGTTTTCTCCCATCTGCAAAAGTCTGCCATCTTTTCTATGGTCCATGGCTATGTGAACACCTGGATGAAATAGCTCTTAAAAGAAATTACTCAAAATGGCATTTTGAGTAAAATGCCATTCAAAAGAATGTCTTTTTGTATGGGCCTTTCAATACTGGGCAAGATTTCAGGTAAATAGATAGGACTGTTCTCGGTTGGTTGGTTGGTTGGTTGGTTGGTTATGCTGACCTGAATGTATAAACAGTTATATTCCAAAGGCAGAGCTCCAAGTAACAAGTTGATGGGAAGAAGCCCTGGGAGGAGCAGGGCCCAGATCTGTGGTCTTGCCCCAGAAACCAGGAGAGCTCAAATCTTAGACCAGAACCGGCTCTCTCCCTTGAGAAATAATCCACCTTTCAGTGACTGCAGAGATCTTCAAGGAGCAGTTTTTATGAAGAAATCCAGTCTGATATGGGTTCCTGAGGGCAGAGAAGTATAGCTGGCATGTGGCTGGGTAAAGAGAAATGAAAGGACATGTTCTAACTTTACTTTGGAAATATTACTACTAATGACTCATTTTCCAGAGTCCAATTTGGAAACATTTCATGGCCAACTTATGTTTGTTTCCAAGGTGAACACTGAACATTATAATAATATTGTTTTGCATGAATACTGGGTATTATGGAGTGAATTGTGTCCCACTCCAAATTCATATATTGAAGCTGTAACACCTTATGACTGTATTTAGAGATAGATTTTAGGAGGTAATTAAGGTTCGATGAGATTATAAGGATGGGGCCCTAATCCAAGAGGATTAGTGTCCCTATAAGAAGAAGAAAAGACTAGAAGCTGACTAGAAGCGGACTAGAAGCTGAGCTAAGCTGTACCCAGGATATGCCAGCTGTTTATGGCCAGCCTCTGACTTGTTTGGTCAGTGTTCACACCCTCTCTACTCACTGCTAAATAAATTGCCTGCATCTCTTTAGGCTGGGAGAGCGAGTGGTGAACCAGGCAGGAGGAGAAAGCACTCTGCCTTCCCAAGCCAGTGGGAAGGATGTGGTCCGACTGGAGTTCACAGCGTGGTGTTCCCAGCATTTATGGTCTGGTCCCAGATACTTCATCTCCCCGCTGCCATCCCGTACCTTCCTTGTTGCCACACTGAGTAGAACATACTATGAGTGATTCACCCCACCGCCTGAAGACCAGAGTGTGAAATGAGTCTTATAGGCTAAAATCAAGGTGTTGGTGGAGCTGTATTCCTTCTGCTGCATCCCTTCTGCCACGTAAAAATAACCTTTGCAGAGGTTTTGGGGATTAGGACGTGGACATCTTTGGGGGAAAATTATTTAGCCTACCACATGGGGCTAAGGGTTAGTTTCATGATAATATAGGGGAAGAGTGTAGAGTGAGAAGATAAAAGAGGCGACAACTAAGCCCTAAGGTCTTCCAAACCCATAAAGAGACAAAGAGGAAGAAGAGCCAGCAAGAGGGTCATGGGAGTCGAGTTGACATCTCTCGGGTTTCTTCCTCTCAAAGTTGTCTGGGGCTGCTTTCTGACCATGGCCCTGACTTCCCCCAGGGGCTGGGTTCCTAGCTGTTTGCGCTGCAGAAGCTCACATCCTATCTGCCTAAAGGGAACTCCCCCAAGGACCCCACCACTTTTCTGCCTTGCAGCCAATCTCTTGCCTTGGCTTGTCTTTCTCCCCATCCTCCAGCAGGGCAGGAGACCTGCCCTCGTCTAGACTCCCAGCCCACCCATAGAACAGCAAGCCTAAACATGCCTCCTGTGCTGACTCCCCAGGCTCTTCAGCCCTGAGTGAATGCTGAGACTCCCCGGCCCAGATTTCCCAGTCAGTCACATCAGATGGTTTTAGAATCCTAGTCCTTTACATTAACATTGAAGTCTTGAGAAAAAAGAGGCATGAAACAGGGACACCTGGGATTATCCTGCCAGCCCTGGAAATACCAGGACTTAAGATAAGTGCCTCTTAGAGTTTTAGAGATGCAAGTTTATCAAAGGAAATCCTGCTTCTTGCTGTGGGGAAGGATGCAGGGAAACCTCTTGCCCAAGAGGTGGTCCATTCAGGAAATGTCAATAATTTCAAGAGTTGTAGATATATTCCTGGTTAATAGGTTGGCTAGGGTCAATGAGACAAGATTTGAAGATGAGGAATAGTCCTGATCTTTAAGGGAAGGACTAGTCTGCAAACTGTTATCGATCTACAATGAGACGAGCACAGAAACTGAGAGTAAGCATCTCAAGACTGTATAGCAATTAATATAGTTGTGATCTCAAAGTGTATGATCATTTTCCTGGTAATTTATTTTTATTATATTTTATAAAATCATCAGGTGACAATAGAATTTTTAAAAATCTGGTCCTTCATCACAGATAATTTGAGAAGCACATGTATAGAGAACTTCCGAGGCCCATCCGCCAGAAGTTGACCCTTGTGTGGAAGGAACACAAAGGTGATTTGTCCTGAGTGACTGGGGATGGGGTATGAGTAGGAGGCGTTAGTAGGGATTCTGCTAGTTTAATAACCCAAACACTAAGAGTTTCCTTGGCTGGAGTCCAGCTTAAATTTCATTGCATATGGTAACCCTCATCACATGCTTTTTTCAATAGAAAGAAGAAAATAAACGTACCCTCTGAACAGTGTTTCAGAAAGAAGGACCAATCAGTGTGACTACTATTTACTGAGTGGCAGGGCCAGAATTTGAATGCTGGCTGCCCCGGGGCCTTTGAACATGTTGCCCCTTCCACCTGGCAAGCGCTTCCTCAACCACTTCCCACTACCATAATGACTTTCATGCTTCCTCTAGAGTGAAGCTCATGTATTTATTCCTCCAGGTGCCTCTCTTGCTTCTCCCCTCCACTCACTCATGTTCCTTGCTCCCTGTGCTTCTCTTGCACAGCAAAAATAACAGCACTAACGGTGCAATCAATTGTTTAATTTCTATCTTTTGGAAAAGTGTGAGTTTCCAGGGGGCAAAGACCTAGTCTACCCTCTTCACTATTTTGTCCTTATAGCCTGGCACTGCTTGGCGCACAGTGGGTGTTTAACACATATATAGAGCAAAGGAATAGGCAGACAAACACATGAATGAATGGGTCAATCAATATATACCAGCCTCTTCCCCATAATTAGAAAAATGGTCTCTTTTCCCACGTTTCTACCTCTTCCACACATAAATCCTGGCTTTGCCAACACTGAAAGAAAACAGTCAACTAATTCCTTTGTACTGTGCTGACACAGAAAACCCAGCATGGCTCGCCCCCCCAGCCCCATGCTCTCCCCTCTAGAGCGTTTCCCAGATGGTGAGCAACAGTCATGATCATTTGCTATCATAAAGTAAATTTGCAAACCTTTGTAATGTACCAATCCAATTTCCTTTGAAAAACATATACCCAGATAGTCTTTAAATCCTGAACAATGTTTTGTTTCATTTTGCAGATATTTAAGAAATGTGAAGCAGAAAGAGTTAATAACAGAAGGACCACAGTGGCCTCTTGTGTAAAGCCCAGAGTGCTGTGCTCGTGTGCGCCTGCATTCACCGCCATTAGTGATAATAGGAGAGAGGTGCATAATGGGTGTTACTGTAAATCTATCCAGAGGATAATATACCCCTTCATTTTAAATAGCTGATAAAGTATGAATAAAGGCCTCTCATCTTTACCACTTCTCATTTCTATTAAGAAAGAAATCACAGAACATTTTAGGGCTCTAAGCTAATTAACTGTGCATATGGATTTGGAGGGCTGATGCTTTGTGCATAATAGGTTATTCCTGAATCTACATTCAGAGGAGGCTGGAGCTCGGGTCTGGGAACCCTGGACGTGATTGAACTTCAAGGTGCTGGCTCTGACTGGAAGAGGTTGTCTGCTTACCTCTTGGCAAAGGAGAGGAATTGCTAGGTCAGCGGTAAAGAGGGAAGAATTGAGGACTAAGGCAAACAAGAGAGCTAGAGAAAAAGAGATTAAATCCTTTGAAAGACTTTAAATGTCTGCCGCATTGCCTTCAAAAACTGACCACATGCTGGACAACCTGGAACTTGCTCATAGCGGTGATTCTGCTGCAAAGCAGACTTCTCAGAGATCCTTGATATGAAAATCTGACTATGTTTAGAAAGCAGAAATGGGCGCAAAGAGAGAACAAAGAGTTTTGATTTAATCTAAACATATAGAAGATATATATATACCCTTTCTACTTGCTATATTGTTTTTTATTTATTATTCACCTAGTTCTTGATGTTAGCCAGACCCTTCTGGCTAATGTTGACCTTAACTGATGTTTGGTCTTTAGCTGTGACATATGTAATTAACAAACAAGATAAATATACGGTTTGCCATTCTGATAGAAGTGGTGTAATTAAATATTTTTCTGTACATTCCTTCCTTAGGGAGATATTCACAATCAGCAAAAGGATAATTAAAACAACAAACTGCTAACATTTCTAGAATACAGCAAGAGAGGCAATTTCTATGAAAGCTACTAATTCAAAACTAAAGAAATTATTTGATATGAACCCTTTAGTAAGCACTCAATGGAGATGTGTTCAATTAAGTTGAACTGAGTTGAAAATTCAAAGAAATCACTCATATTCAATTCAAAGCAGTGCTTTTCAAATGTCAGGAAGTTGGAAGCTATGCTTTTATTCACAGTTCCCGTGTAGTTTGAGGGAAGAAAAGTATTTGTCTTCTGTTATTTCTTCTTCTCCCCTCTGTGATTAGATGAAGCTTATATAGTCTTGTTAAGACAGTGTCTTTTGACTTTTGAAATCACATGAACAATATAAAGCAGATAGACCCTTTTCAAGATAGGAATAGGAAAATAAAAAGAAACCTCACAGAACCTTTGCATTTCCAACAGGGCCATGAAGGACAGAGCCAGGTTCAAGGACAGCAGACACCCTGACCACTCAAGGTGGGAATCATCTAATTTCTAGCATTTAGTGATGTCACTTCTGTGATGTTTCCTTCTCCTCCCCTACCTGAAATCCCCGACCCACTTTTTTTTCTCTTTTTTTTTAATCATTCCATATGTTCCCTGGAGACTTTCTGATTTTAGGGCAAATGCAGGAAATCTGGAATATTTCCAGCTTGAAGGTGACTTGCTCTACCTCTGCTACGTAACTCGGTGGCTTTGCTACTCAGAGTTGGGGTTAAGGGACACGTGACTCCAAGCCATGACTGTAAAAACGCCCATGGAGCAAGAGGGAGACTCATAACACTGCTTTTTCAAAGTGCAATAAAACACCCAAACGAACCAAGAGCTAGTGGGCCCTTGCACATGACAATTAAACATTAACAGGCCCCAGGGCCCTGGGAGCAGGGCCCAGCAAGCCTTTGAAACCCTGTTTGCCAATTAAACAGCGGCTGACATGAGCGTCAAGGTGGCAGGGATCCAAAGCAGAGATAGGAACGTCAACCACTTCAGGGGCATTCATTAGCTCCCCAGACATTCCTGGCGTGGCCTGTTTCTTTACTATTGCCAAATCCACACCCTGCTCGGGAACTCGGGGGCTCTGAGAAAGTTTACTCAGATAAGCTTATTATGGAAATAGCACTTTGTCACCTTTTACGACTCACTCCTTGTTCAATTATCTTTTATCTGTGTAGAGTATTTGCCAGCTCTCTCAAGGTTCCCCGGGATGAAGGCATTGGACTGAAAGGCCCCGCTGGGGCTGCCGTGGGGGAAGGCGAGGTACCACTCTGTGCTTGTCTTTCTGGTCCAGGAATGCCGGCCTCTCTCCAGAGCTTTGGAAACTGCTAGGAGAACACAAGGAAAAGATCCTATGTTTTCTGATCATGGGGAAACTACCTCCCCTTGAGACAGAGATTGAGGTGCTCTGTGGCCACACAGCCCACAGAAATAGGAATGAAGTGTCATTTTGATGATAATGGTGAGCACTGACTGTGTCACCAGGGTTGAGTGTTGGGCAGGAAATTTCACCCTTTCCCCACCACCAGTAAGAGGTGCGCTCTCTCCTCACTTATCCGTAGCTCTGGAAACAATGCAATTGAGGTTTTTATCGATGAGCTTTAGTCAAATCCCGACCTTCCCCACCCCCGATATTTCCTACTGAGTCATCTGAGTCTATCATTACTGTGATTGCACTTTGTGTTCTAATGCCTTCAAATTTAGTGCTTTCCAACAGTGAAGTCATCTCAGATGCCAGGATACAGGCTGCGCTTTTGCTGCTGTGGTGGTTTTGAAATATGCCCACAAATTCTTTGATACCCCTCCCATCAAGGGGTGGAGATTAATTCCCCTCCCTTGGAGAGCAGGCTGAACTAAGTGACCGACCTTTTTTTTTAAAGATTTCTTTTTATGTAGACCATTTTTAAAGTCTTTATTGAATTTGTTACAATATTGCTTCTGTTTTATGTCTTGGCTTTTTTTGCCCTGAGGCATGTGGGATCTTAGCTCCCTGACGGGGGATCAAACCTGCACCCCTTGCACTAGAAGGCGAAGCCTTAACCGCTGGACCACCAGGGAAGTCCCTGAGTGACTGGCTTCTAACAAACCGAATGTGGCGGAAATGATGTCATGTGACTTCTGAGTGGGGGTCACAAAAGACATTGCAGCTGCCATCTTGCTCTTTCCTATCACTTGCTCAGGGTGGAACCGGGTGCCATTTCATCAGGAGACTCAAGAAGCGCTGTGGAGAGGCCCACATGGTGAGAAACTGACACCTCCCATCAATGGCCAGCAAAGAACGGAGGCTTCTACCAAAAGTCCTTTAACTTTAGCTTAGACACAGATCCCTGCAACTCCAGTCAAGCTGGGCTTTACTTGTCCCAGTCAACAGCTTGACTACAACCTCAGCTGGACCAAAACTACTCAGCTGATCTACTCCCGAATTCCTGACCTACAGAAACTGTGAGATAATATGTATTGTTTAAGCCACTACTGGGGAGTAATTAGTTATGCAGCAATGGGTAACTAACAGACCTGCCTCAACTTGTTGCTAAGAAATTGCTAAAAGATCCCAGGGCAGAGAGTCGAAGATGTTGAATTCTGCTCTCAGCTTCATCATTTACAGGCTGTGTGACCTTGGAAAAGTTACCTACCTGCTCTGGACTTTCGACTCCTCTGGGGAAACTTGCCTTTCTTTCCTCTGTGGGTAGGAGCGTCAGATGAAATATTTTGAGAAATCAAAACTTCCCTGGGGGCCTCCCTGGTGGCGCAGTGGTTGGGAGTCCGCCTGCCGATGCAGGGGATACGGGTTCGTGCCCCGGTCTGGGAGGATCCCATATGCCGCGGAGCGGCTGGGCCCGTGAGCCATGGCCGCTGGGCCTGCGCGTCCGGAGCCTGTGCTCCGCAACGGGGGAGGCCACAACAGTGAGAGGCCCGCATACAGCAAAAAAAATAAATAAATAAAAAATAAAAAAAAAACTTCCCTGGTATCGTAATTGTCCTTTTATCATGCAGAAGTTCAGCATCTCAAAGCAGCCCACCCCATCCCTTCTCCATGTCATGGTCCCAAACCACAAACCCCACACACACAGGGCAGTGGCAGAGCCCCCTTTCCTTCATTGGATGCCTTGTCTGGTTCATGCCTGGGAGGACCAAAGCAGTGCCATGTTCAGAGCAAAGATTAACTGAGAAGGTACCATATTGACCCCAACTGGGAAGACCATGGCAACTAGACTCTCAGAGAAGGAGATGACCACAGAGTTCCCTTCAAGGGACAAAAGATGCAGAGATGCCAACTGGGCTCCATGCTCATTGGAATGGAGGCAAAAGCTGCCCAGTCTCTTAACTCTGATGGTTATTTAGCCTCTTCAATATGACCTGTTTCCATGTTGTCAACTCTCCATCATCCAGAACAGCCATCCCAGCTTTAGCCAGAATATCAGTTAACCAAAGACACATCAGCATCCAATATGTGCACTCAGGGGTACATGGGGCATTCATGTCAAGGTTCTGAGGAATGTTCCAGGCTGAGGATACCAATAGCCCAGGCTCTACCTTCTTCTGGATCTAGCTCCCTTTCATGCCTTCAAGCTTCATCCAAATTAATCATTACTCCTCAAATGAGCAGCCTTTCTTTTGCCCCTGTTTAGACTATCCTCTCACTATTCTTATTATAGAAAACAAATCTAGGTGCATAACATACTCAGTGGCCTATAGCACAATGTCATTTCGGTCCTTCTTCTTTATACAGGAAGCCAAATTACTTTCAGAAAGTCACCCCCTCCCAAACCCACTCCATCCCCAGCTCCAAGAGTAAATCCTAGTTTGTACAAGCTAATCAGGGTAATCTCCCTCTTTGGTAATCTCACCAAACCAAGTGATTGGTTTAGTTTCAGACATGTGATGCAATTCTGGTCAATGAGCTATATAAGGGAAAATTTGCTGCAGGAATTCTGGAAATGTTTTCCTTGCTCCTAAGAAAGAGGCAGAGAAAAAGAAGGTCTTATTCTTCCTCTGGGTTTTTTGTCCCACCTGGATTTTGCTCCTAGAACAGCTGTGTCATGGTGCTACTATCCAAAGCTCAGAGGTGGACACAGTTGAGAGTAACTACAGAGAAGCAGACCTGGAGCCCTGGTAACGAGCTGCCATGAGCCTGCTCTTCCGATGCATCTTTATTATATGGGATACTTGTTTTGCTGTCAAAACCAACTTGAGTCAGGATGTCGTGCTCCAGATAAATGAGGCTTCAGGGCCAGGGCAAATTTCACTTCCTCTAAGATGCCTTCATAGATGCGCTCACTCTTCAAGGCCCTTCTCACCTTAGAGTTTCAGTGCCACTGCTCGGTTGGCAGCTCCTTTGTTTGTCGCTGAAGTCACATGGTTTGTGCCATCCTTCGATGCATTACACCCACACCCACCATCGCCATCCACCACCCTGAGAGCCCTAAGGAGAGTGCGTAGGTTACCATTGTCTGTGTTTCCCATTCCAGCATCCATCCTGCAAGTGAATATGTTTAATCAAGCCCAGAAGCTTTTGTTGAATCATCCCCTAAGCCAATGGAATCCTTACAGTTCCGTAACTTAGGAAGGCACATCAGCAATTCCTCACACAGCATGTAACATTTGTTCTAAGGTATTGCCATCTCTGCCTATTTAGAGAAGTAGCTAGTCAATGACCTCATTATAAATGGGTAAATCTGGTGACAAAGCCACTGTTGGTTATTTTTTTCTTAAATCTGTGAATTGTAAATTATGACATCTACCTCAAATGTGGTGAGAACTGAACAAAATAATGCATGCAAAACCCTAACATAGTGTATGGCATATAGTCAGAGATCAATGAATAGCAGGGGTTTTATAGCATGTATGACCCCTGGATAATACGTGCTAGGCCAGATCTAGCCAAATCAATTGAAAGGGAGAATCCGTTCAAAGGATTCATACTAAGCAATGAACTATCCAGGCCTTTGCTAAGAAAAGAGATTAATTGTGGAGAGAGATTGAAACCTTTTTAGACGACATGGAAAGCTGACATGTGTCATTGTCCTGGTTCTTTAGAGCTCCAGGTGCAGACAGAGAGAGGAGGGAGAAAATGTGTTAGTGTTTCTTCCCTTGACTGTGGTTCTTCACAGACTGTGAAGTCCTAGGAGAAAGATAGAGGCCCCCGTCATGTCTGACTCTACACCACATTTCTCAGACTGCCTGACTATGCAGGCTCAGAAAAGCCTCCTGAAGTAAATTGTTGCTGCTTTGATCTGCATTTCCCCTTCACCAGGCCAGTTCGATGTTCCGCGTTTAATCGTTTAGTTTAATAAATTTAGAAATGGTAGATCTCGTAGGAAATTGAAACAAAATGAGAAAGGTTCTGAAATATGCATAACCTTTAGATGTTTCTCTTTAGCTATATTACTCCAAATGTTTTATGGGAGTGAATTAGTCACTGCAGGCAGAGAGACGAGAGAGAAAATATATTAGTGTTTCTTCCCATATGGAGTAATATTTAAATACACTGAAGATCCCCAAATATGTGTATGTCCCAGCATACTTCTGAACCAGTTGTTCAAGGGATCACTTGAAAAAAAAGTCTAAAGAATAAAGAACAATTAAGAACATACTGGACAAAAATATTGGGGGACCCTGTGGAGGTGAAGTACGTATTCAATTTATAGATTCATCACACTTTATAACCAAATTGGGTAACACCTACAGCTGAAAAGGAATATTACAAAACCTTTGTATTAGGGTGTTTCTTACCTTCTATTTGCAAAGAAAAGTGCTGGAGTAAGACTTAAAGTTTATTAGGGATAACAGTTCATGAAAGAGTTCGATGAGTTTGAATCTCTAGTGCAAAATTCAAAAACTTAGAAAATTCACAAATATTTTTTTCTTACTGTGATAGTTTCTATCAGCTGTCATGGCTCAAAACAAGACTCCTATGGGAGTCTTTCCTAAGACCGTAATGTTAAATCCAACCCCATTTGTTAAATATATCACTCCTTCCCCATGGGGTTGTGATGCTCTTTTATTGTGTGCTGCCATCTGCTTTAACACCATAGATCCTCCTTTCTGTTCAAATGTTAGTTGAGTCTTGCATCAGCATCACATGTTTAATTTTTTTAATGACAGTAGCTTCAGAAGATTTCCTATCTGGAAGTGAAATTCCTCTACATTCTTTTACTTAAAAACAATTTAGGGCTTCCCTGGTGGCGCAGTGGTTGGGAGTCCGCCTGCCAGTGCAGGGGGCACGGGTTCGTGCCCTGGTCCAGGAGGATCCTGCATGCCGCGGAGCGGCTGGGCCCGTGAGCCATGGCCACTGAGCCTGCGCATCCAGAGCCCGTGCTCCGCAATGGGAGAGGCCACAACAGTGAGAGGCCCGTGTACCGCAAAAAAAAAAAAAAAGAACAAAACAAAACAAACCCAACAATTTAAAACAAACAACAAAACTTTCAATTATTTATCTGTTTATTTGCCAGATGATTTGTCAAATTATTTTACCAAGATTTTTGAGAGCATTATAGAATATTGGTATTGTATTCAATCTATAAATCAGTTTGCAAAGAACTGATATCTTCACGAAATGTACTCTTCCTGTTACGGATTACCATATTTATTTTTTCATTTGCATCTTCTTTTATATCAGTCAGTAACATTTTCAGTTTCATTATTTTTTGGTTCTCACCACATTTCTTATTTAGGTTACTATTGGGTGTTTTATAGTATTTTGCTTATGAATACACTAATTTCTTATTATAGCAGGTTTATTGATGAAATATACAATTTTCATATAATATTAGATAGTCTGCCTTTTATTGAACTCAATAATTTAAAAGAATTTTCATTGATTATCTTTGATTTTCTAGGTAAATAATTGTATTGCCAGCAGATGAGAGCATGGTGTCCCTTACTCTCAATACTTTTCCCCTTAATTCTGCTTCATATGCTATCGTGCTGGTTGAACCTGTTGACTTCCCTCTACCTCCATCACCACCATCACTCTTGTCCAAGCTCACACCAAATCCTATCCTCATGGAGATCATAGCTCTTTAACATGTCTGGTCTACTACCAGTACTACACCTTGGACTATCTTTTCAACATGAAATGACCACGCTACCTCGATCTATCACACTACTTCCCACCTCTCAAACTCTAGCTCCACTGACCTTTGGCCCCTCCTATACTATGTCATTTCCACTCACTCTTCCATGGACTCTTCTTTACTTAGTAAACTCCTAACATCGTTCCACATGTGCTCTGTGCTCACTTTCCCTGGGAAGTCTTTTCTCTGTCAATGTTCAAATTACATATGCTCGAGGTATCCATGGAGTTCTCTTTTGTGACATTTACCACCCATACAAGTTTACATATTGCATATAATTATTTAATTAATATCTAGCTATCCCCCTTATAGACTGCAAGCTCCATGAGGCCAGGTGCCTTATCTGTTTTTGCACACGGTTTGGTCCCCAGTGCTTAGCTCAATACGTGGTACGTCAGAAGCCAGGTTGATTAAACATAATGCACAACATCTGAAAAAAAAGTTATGTAATAATTGTGATAGAGGGCATTTTTATTCTATTTCTGGTTTTAGAAAGAATGTCCGTAGCATTTCATCATTTAGTATGTTTGCAGTAAATGGTTGATTTTTACATTTTCTTTTTCACGTTAAGGAGCTTCTCTTCGGTTCTTAAATCCTCATTGTCTCTCCACATGGGGGCTCCTTCTCAGGGCACTTCTTCCAGGTCTCTTCTCTGTCCCCATTTATGATGCTTTGCTTTGGGTACATACACCTCCCAGGAGGCGATCTGTTGCTAATCCCCTTCTGCCACTTGTCTTTCATTTTCTGGCAATCATAGCCTCTCACCAGATAGTAAATGGAAGCCTCTGATGAGGACAGTGGACAGCAGCAATGCTGCAAAAAAAGTCATCTTTTTTTGAAATGGGTTACCTGAAAAATGAGCATCAGAAGAATGGCCGTATAAAACTGTTGCTGTTGACAGTTCAGACGCTCATGGTCCAGCCCATGAGGAGGTGCCTTGTGGGTCTCCATCTTCTCCCAGGACCACTTCATTGATCTTCTTCAGGGGCAATATCTGCCAATTAAAAATCATGATTCTCAATGTATCTGCCAAGTGTTGTGGCTGATGGAATTTCTTCTCAGAGTCTCACAGGAGTTCCACTATCTTTTTTTTTATTGAAGTCTATTTAATTTACAGTGTTGTGCTAGCATCAGATATATAGCAAAGCAATTCATATTCATACATATATCAACATGTTTTCTTTTTCAGATTCTTTTCCATTATAGGTTATTACAAGACATTGAATACAGTTCCCTGTGCTATACAGGAGGTCCTTGTTGTTTATCTATTTTATACTTAGTAGTGTGTATATGTTCATCCCAAACTCCTAATTTATCTCCTCTGCCCCTCCCACCCTGCTAATCCCCTCTGGTAACCATTGTGAGTCTATTTCTGTTTTGTAAATAAGTTCATTTATATCTTATTTTAGATTTCACATATAAGTGATATCATATGATATTTGTCTTTCTCTGTCTGACTTACTTCTCTTAATATGATCATCTCTAGGTCCATCCATGCTGCGGCAAATGGCATTATTTCATTCTTTTTTATGGCTGAGTCGTATTTCATTGTACATAGATACCACATCTTCTTTATCCATTCATTTGTTGATGGACACTTGGGTTGCTTCCGTGTCTTGGTTATTGTAAATGGTGCTGCCATGACCACTGTCTTCTTACGGTGAGATTTTGAGAGCCTACGTGAGGTACTGTTAGGTAACATTTTGAAGCAGAAGTTTTAAAATAATTTCTAGAGCCATGACTGTCCCCCCCCTTAAGTGGGGGGCAGGGGTGGGACACAGAGATTGCTTCTCAAATAACCAAAAGATGCTCGCCAACGAGTAGGTATGGATGAGGGAAAATGAGAAAGACTGAAATCTCTAGAAACCTGGGACTTGAGTCTGGGAAGGGATGAAAAGCAGGAGACTGACTATGCAACTGTTATGCTCTGAGAGTCTTCAAATCAGGAAGCAGGCGGTCACCGCAAAATCTCTCTTCTCCAGGACTTATCAACATCTCACTTGTGGAAAAGAAATAGACAGACTTGGTTGTGAAATTGAGTCCCTATTCCATTAAAACTCTTATCACATCTGACCATTCAAAAGCTGTGCTCCTGGATAGTATCACGTTGGCCCTCATTCTCACCAGTCCTGTGAAGAGCGCTTTGGCGTCATAACAGTGGCCAACACCAAGTGATTCTACACTCTTTCTGTTACGCTTATTGTAAAAACATGATGGTGGATTTGGTTCAGAACAACACAGTGAATGGTTCCCCCAGGAGAAATTTCTCCTTTTCTCATGTCCAGTGCTTTTCCTGAGCCACTGATGCACGTTCATCAGGTGGGATTGAATTGTGTGGCTGATCATACTTTCCCCCACACTGGCTGCTGGGAAATTCAGAGTCTAAACTGCAGCTCAGCATAAATGCAGGACTTTAGAATATACAAGTGGATATTAGCATTTCTATTCTAATTTTGCAAGGTTTATTGTGTTAGCAAACATGTACTTTTAATGGTGCTTCATTTTTTATCTTGTTCTATTATTTGCATATTTGTACCACAGAGCTTTTGGAAAGGGGTTGGATATAAGTAATAAATAAGTTAAGAATCATCACACTTATAGCCCTCCACAGTAGAGCCTCAACTATAACTGGAGCTCAGTCGATGCCCAGAAACAACTTATAAAAAAAAGAGAGAGAACTACCAAAAGCACACAGGCTCATGGCTGCCCAGCTTTGCTTAAATGCCCCCAGGGGCATGATGCCTGCTGCTTCCCTGATGCCTGGCTCAGAGATTGAAGATGGCAGTTTATTTGCTGAATGAGCGTGTATAAGGAGTATAGTCCTCTATCTGGTGTTAGTAGTAAGGGCTTGAAACATTCTGAAAACAAGAGCGTGTTCTTCACATCAGACTCAGGTCTGCACAACCAGTCCCTTCAGAAGGAAGGCAACACTCAATTTTCCAGGCTGAACAGATGGGCTCTGCTAGGACTCTAGGTCCAGTAGAGATTTGGCAGTTCTAGCTACAAAATCCTTTTTTAAAGGAAGCATAATCCAAATTTTATCATTCAGATCTCCGTGAATATAAAACAGGTAGGGAAAGCAATTTTTAGCTACTATTCTCTTGTCTTTGTTTAGCCAGAAGTAAGATAGTGTGTTCCTTTGGCTTTAGGTCATGTTCAAGGTCTCTCTGTGGTGCATGCATCATCCACAGACATTGACCCCTAAGTGGTCACAAGTAAGAAACCTGCCAAAGAACACCCCTCTCTACCAACTTGGTGGATAAAGCCCATCAGAGTACTGTTATTCGTTCATTGGACCAATATTTGTTGACCACCTACTATACTACACTCATGTGCCAGCTCATGTACTCTAAGTTGTAAATACAGATTTATAAAAGATTGTCCATATGCTTATATTTTCCCTCATTTTGTCTTTTGACACCCTATGGGTTTTAAATGAATCAATTGTAGATATTAGGACATGTCTGCAAATAGAATCTATGCAGTATGGTACAGAGGTGTTGAAAGCGAGCGGCTTGCCTGGTAGATATATTCTTCTGTTCCAGGGTGTATTCATCATGAGAACTAGATTCGCTGCTATCATATTAAAACCAAACATGGGTTAGCTCAACACAGCCATAGAATTAAGCCCTAGTAGATATTGGCTCAACAAAGTGAAAAGCTGTTTCTAGCTCACATAGGCAGTCCTGGGAAAGTGAATAAGTGCATGGGATTTCTCTCTTTCACTTGGTCATCCTGGGGTCCAGAACTCCTTCCAAATTGTTGCTCTGCCATCCCCAGAGCCTCATCCTCATCTGTGTTTAGCCAGCAGAGGGGAGAAAGCAGTAAGGGGCTCAGGCCAGCGGACTGCGGGGGCCAGGCCCAGCAGGGACACACAGCCATTTGCTCACGTTGCCTCAGCTGTCGCTCAGGCACATGTTCCCAACGGCAAAGGGGACAGGAAATGGAGCCCAGCTATGGTCCAAGCAGAGGAGAATAAAGATGTTGATGAACAGCCATCAATCTGTTCACTGAAAGCAAAACTAGTTCCCATGAGTGGAAATGAAGGGAAGACGCATTTGAGCTCAGGAAAAGGTGAACCTGCTTCATTTTAAATGTCTGACAGCACAACACGTTGCAATGCTGTGATCACTTATCAAGCCAAGATGACATGTCCACCATGGCAGGGCTTCGGTGAAGATCCTTTCATCCTTGAATACAGACTGTATTCACAAAATCGAAGGGCCGGCCTTGGGCTCATAATGACTCATGGTTTTAAAGAGCTTATTTTTTATAAAATATCACTTTATTCAGATCTCCACTCAAATGTTCGCTTCTCATACAGGTTTCCCCTACAGCCTTTCCTGAAAATGAATCTCCAACGCCCTCTGACATCTTACTTGAACTTGTCAGTACCTGAATTTATATTGTGAGCTATGCGTGCTTGTGTATGGTCTATTTCTCATTCTGATTCTGGAATGTAAGCTCCTTGAGGGCAGGAACTTTGATTCTGCTATTAATGCTATTTACCAATGGCTAGGACAGTGCCTGGGCACAAATATTTACAAATGTTTGTTGAATGAATAAATAAATCCATGGAAGATAAACGTGGAAATGTAAAGACTGTAAAAAGTATTGGGCTTCCCTGGTGGCACAGTGGTTGAGAGTCCGCCTGCCGATGCAGGGGACACGGGTTCGTGCCCCGGTCCGGGAAGATCCCACATGCCGTGGAGCGGCTGGGCCCGTGAGCTATGGCCGTTGAGCCTGCGCGTCTGGAGCCTGTGCTCCGCAACGGGGAGAGGCCACAACAGTGAGAGGCCTGCGTACTGGGGAAAAAAAAAAAAAAGTATTAACCTGAAGCCCTTTCTTCCCATAAATTTAAGATCAAAGAGTTAGAAGAACCCAGAGTTCTTTGAATTCAACATCCTCATTCTTTTATTCTTTTGTTTGCACTGTCAGTCCAGACACCATTTACTAAACACGTACTATGTGCCAGGCCCCTTGTGAAGCACTAGAAATACAAAGATAAATAAAACTGTCCCCTAATCGGGGCAGTAACTGGAAGTGTATGGGTTTCTCCAGGTCAGAGTAAGTATCACACTTTGTTACCACTTGTTCCTTTTTTTTTTTTTTTTTAATTGGCTGCCCTGTGTGGCTTGCAGGATCTTAGTTCCCTGACCAGGGATGGAACCCGTGCCCCGGGCAGTGGAAACATGGAGTCTTAACCACTGGGCTGCCAGGGAATTCCCTTACTGCTCGTTCTTTGTCCTTATTCGTCTTCAGCTATAAGCTCCATGAGCAGAGCAAGCGTGTCTGTTTTGTTGTTAACTGTGTTTTAACACTGTGCTTGCAGCATGTCAGTGTGCAACCCTGCTTTGTGGAAAGATGACAGAAAGAGGAGGGCCAGGCAGGGAGCAGTGGAGAAGAAAAGGGGGGGTGGGCAGGAGGGAGACACAGCCCTCCCCTCAGTGAGCCCACAGAGTAATGATTTCAAGTTACAGGTGAGAAGAGTGACGGACAGTGGGCGTCACACTTCTTGGTGGCAGAGCTTGGTCTAGACCGTTGTCGCTTGTCTCCTGCTTGAACGCATTCATACTTCACAAGGTGACATGACACATGAACCATTTCACACGCGTGCATGTGCGTGGCTGTGAGTGCACGAGGATAATCACACACCCTAGCGAACACGTTTCCTGCCAAATGATCTTGACTTCTGAACAAAAGTTGCTGTCCTTTATGAAATGAGTGAGGTGACCGACTTGAAATGGCCCCAGATGACATTGAGAGACTTCCCTGTTTCCTCTGCCTCATGGTTGCTACAACAAAGTACCAAAAACTGGGTGGCTTTAAACAGCAGACATTTATTTCTCACAGTTCTGGAGGCTGGAAGTCTGAGATCAAGGTGTCAGCAGGTCGGTTCCATTGAGGACCCTCTTTTGGGTTACAAATGGCCATTTTCTTATCAGATCCTTGTATGACAGAGAGCAGAGAGCTCTCTGGGGTTCCTTTTCTAAGGGCACTAATCCCACTCATAAGGGCTCCACTTTTATGACCTAATTACCTCCCCAAAGCCCCACCTCCTACTACCATTACATTGAAGATTGGGATTTCAACATATGAATGTCTGAGGGACACAGACATTCAGTCCATGACAACAGACATTATCTTCATAGAAATAGGTGTATGCCTGTGTGGGATTTTACAGTCCTCCTTTAAAATACTGCATTCCTGTGGGTATAGAAGGATGTGCGCCATACGTGGCATCAATGGACTGTGGAAGAATCACAAGACTTGAAATCAGAAAAATTCAAAGCTTGGTTCTGCCACCTGCTAATTACAGAATATTGGTGAAATCACTTTACCTATCAGAGACTACAGTTCCTCATCTGCAAACTAGATCTATAAATACTTCCTCAGTTATTGTAGCTCATGAAGTAATTGATCTGAGAAGGCCTGGAATGTGACAGTGAGTCAGTACATATCAGTTGATCTGAGTCAGATGGCGAGACAACACAGATGTGCTTAGGAACCAGCACCAAGGTCTGGCCTTGTTCTATGTCTACACCTTTGCACAACAAAGCTGGGCACCCCTCAAAGCTAATGACCTTGCTCCAGACCTTCAAACCCTCACAATGCTGAACACATGTTGGGTTTATTATAAAAGTGGCCAGTAGGGCTTCCCTGGTGGCGCAGTGGTTGGGAGTCCGCCTGCCGATGCAGGGGGCACGGGTTCGTGCCCCGGTCCAGGAGGATCCCGCATGCCGCGGAGCGGCTTGGCCCGTGAGCTGTGGCCGCTGGGCCTGCGCGTCCGGAGCCTGTGCTCTGCAAGGGGAGAGGCCGCAACAGTGAGAGGCCCACATACCGCAAAAAAAAAAAAGTGGCCCGTAAATATTTTTTAGTTGTTTTGGAATTTACTAATTAAATAATATTTCCAAATGCGCATGAGCGATTCCCTTATTCTCTGTTTTTATGCATAACCATGGGAACTACTTTCGACTGGTCTTTAAATTGATAAAAGCATGCACGTGCGTGGTTTCATTCGCTCCTAAGCTCAATCTTGAAAGAGTAAGTACTTTTAGCCCCACTGTACAGAAAAGGAGATCAAGGTTCTGAGAGGGTAAGTAATTTGCCCAAAGTGGAAGTCTTAACAAGTAATAAAGACATAATTCAGAATTCTTTCTCCTGACTCCAAATCTGTATTGTTTTTCACCCTAGGAGAGCTTTCAAATCCACTCGTAGGTCCTGGAACACCGTGAGAGTGCAAGGGAACATTTCCTGGACAGAAACAACTTAAAAATTCCTTCCTCAGGCTTCCAAACATTGTCTGGGAATGAGGTGTCCCTGGGATAAACAGCATAACTTGCCAGCCTCCCTGAGATGGTACATGTTTCAGACCTTTACATCACGTCTGTAGGATTATCTTCCCCTCTGTTATGTAAAAATAGTCCTTGTGCTCATTATAGCCAGCGCCACTGCACATGATACGCCCTTATCTGGGACGTGCAGGCCTTTTGTGCAAGGAGCCCACTCAGCCACATGCCCTGTGAACCTCTGACACTGGTCAGCGGCACGGAAGCCAAAACATCCTGGGTTGTTCTGAGGCTGCCTCTTCCTGACAGTTTCCCAAGTCTATCTCTTGCTGCCAGTGTCTCCTTTTTAAGAGTGGAGAACATTATTAATCATCTGAATCGATCACTACCTCGTAGTTAATGATTCATTACTTGGACAAATATTTGTTGAGTGTCTGTACTGAGCCAGGCTGTGTTCATGGCACATGGGATAAATCAGTGAAAGGAAGAGATGCTAATTCCTCTCCTAGCAGAGCTTCCATCCTAGTAGAGGGAAATGGACAGTCGACAGTAGACATAACAAGTAAGCAAAGAATATAGTATATGAGAAAAAAAAAGTGCTATAAAAAAAACAGCAGGGGGGCTTCCCTGGTGGCGCAGTGGTTGAGAGTCCGCCTGCCGATGCAGGGGACACGGGTTCGTGCCCCGATCCCGGAAGATCCCACATGCCGCGGAGCGGCTGGGCCCGCGAGCCATGGCCGCGGAGCCTGTGTGTCCGGAGCCTGTGCTCCGCAACGGGAGAGGCCACAGCAGTGAGAGGCCCGCGTACCGCAAAAAAAAAAAAAAAAAACAGCAGGAAAAAATGCTGGAGGGAGCAATTTGCAATTTTGAATAAGTGTAGTTGGGGCAGAGTTCAATGAGCAGGTGATATATGAGCAGAGACGCATATTTAAGGGAAGAGAGCTCTAGGCAGAGGAAACAGCCAGTGCAAGGGTCCTGTGTATCAGGATGGCTGTCATATTCAAGGCATTAAAGAAGAGTGGTGTGGCTAGAACAGAGTTTGAGGGGCGCAGAGGAATGAGAGATGGGGTCAGAGCAGCAGGGCTAAGTTGTGTAGGAACAGGTCACACAGGGTCCTACAGAAATTTTTAAGGACTTTGTTTGACTCTGAGTGAAATAGGGAGCGATTGGAGAGGACTAAGGAAGACTATAATCTGACTGCCTGACTACTCTCTCAAGAATAGAACGAAGGCATGGTAGGGAGGCAAAAGTAGGGGCAGAGAGATGGGTTAGGAAACTAACGGAGTCATCTAGAGGAGATACGATGCCTGGAGTCCAACTAGGAGCAGTGAGGGGGGTGAGTGGTAGAAGTGGCATGCTCTCCCAATGGACGGGATAGACACTATGAAAGAAGGGTCACGGAGGACTCTAAAGTCTGAGGCTTAAGCAACTGGGAGGGTGGTAGTGTCTCAACTCCCGTGGGAGCGAGAGGAGGTGTTACTTAAACTTCCATTTTGCTTATGTTGATTTTGAGATGCCTAATTGAGTCATGCATAGCTGTTGAGTAGATGGTGAAGTACAAGTCTTGAAGACAAGAGAAAGGTCTGGGATGAAGAAAAAAATCTGAGATTCTTCGGCCTAGAGAGTGCATTTCAAGCCATGAGATTAACTAAGAGTATCAAAGGAGTGTGTGAAGAGAGAACAGAAGGTGATCAAGGACTGAGCTTGCAATGGTAAGACTGTGAGAGAAGCAAAGGAATCAGAAGAGGCTGAGAGGCAGAAGCAGGTGAAGTAGGAGGCAAGATGTGAAAGCACCATGTTCCAGAAGTCGAGTGAAGAAAATGAGTTCAAAAGAGGAGACGATTGAATGCATCAAGTTCTGCTGGGCGGTTAAGTAAGATGACCACCAAGAACTGACCATCGGTGGCAAACTGGACATCACTGGTGACCTGAACAGGAACAGTTTGGGTGTTAGAATAAGTTTAAGGATGAATGACAGAAGCTGAATTAGAGTTGGCAATGCTTTTGGAAAGTTGCCCTGCAAAGAAGTACACAGAAATGGGCAGTAACTGGTGGGACGAGGAGAAGGTTTTGCTAGGTTCTGTTTTCTGAGATGGGAGGAATAACAGCATGTTTGTACCCTGATGGAATGATCCAGTAGAGGTGCAATATTTTTTTCAGTCGTTTTTATCTTTACATGTAGAGTGATTTAAATTATTATTACTTTGTATTGAAGATATAACATAAGTACAAATATAAATGACTCATAGCCCTGAACTTCCTATTTTTTTATTGAACTATAGTTGATTTCAGTAGAGGTGCAATACTGATGAAGGGAAAATTATTGGAGCGATGTCCTTGAATAGGCAAGAGTGGATGGGATCTAGTGCATAGTGGAGGGCATGGCTTCAGATGGGACACAATAGTTCATCCATAAGAAAAGGTTGCAAAACAGAACCTAGGGCAAATGTAAGGACACTTTTTCTCCACTGGGCAGGTTAGTAACTAGTTTAGGATTTGTGGGCCATATGTTTTCTGTTAGAACTACTCAACTCTGCTGATACAGCAGCTACAGTGGCCAGAGACTATATGTAAATAAGTGGGCGTGGCTATGTTCCAATACAACTTTTTTCCAAATACAGGTGCTTTGATATGGGCCATATTTGCTGACCCTTGCTCTAGGCTATACGCATGGAACAGTATATTCATGTCTGTTCTCTACATCTAAATTCAAACTGGTGATGAGTTAGAAGATGGAGTCCACACTGAAATAGCAGGCTTCATAAATTTGGGAGTTGAAATCAAAACCAAGAATTCACTTCTACAGAGATTCAGTAAAGTGTAGCATTAACTAGACTGTAGACCCCGACAGCAGGGAATGAAACATATTCACCTCTATTACCCCACCATCTAGCCTCGGGCCAGCACCTGGTATTGTAGGTGCTCGGTGGTTCTTCACTGATAGAGCAAATGACTAATTCTGGTCCTCCCAAACTCATTTTCCCCTTGTTTCTCAGGTAAAATTAAGTCCCCTCTGCTGCCCCTTGAGAGAGCCCAAAGGGGAGATCTAAACAAAATGAAATAATACAGATCCTTTTTGACACTGCATCATTACCTTTTATTGTTGAATAAAAGTGTTGGTTAGGAAGTGGGTGAGAATTTGTGCATGAACTTGTACAAACTCAGTACCACTGGAGATAAAACTGAGAGGAGAGATGTTGGTTATGGCTGGGCAGTGGGACCATCCTTAGGATAAAGATGATGATGATGGTGGTGGTGCTGATGGTGGTGATGATAATGATGGAGGAGATGAAGGAGGAGGAGTGGCCACCACTGTCCCGGCAGCTCTCCCAGGCATTGCTTCCTTCCTGCTGAGAGGCAGCATTGTTTGGCAGGGCAAGAATCAGGAGGTTTGGATTTGAATTCCAACCCTGTGTCATATTCGCTGCTCCGCTGTGAACTAATCACTTAGGCTCTCCTGAAAGATCTCAGCTTCCTCCTTAATATTATACAACGGGGAAAAAACAATCCCTGCATACCTAACAGACGCTTGGTGAGGAACAAATTAGCTCATGGGTAAAAATGAAAAACACTACATTTGCCAGAATCACTATTATTGTTAGCATCTTCTCTACCAGACTTTCATCGTGTCCTTTGTAGAATCTCGTTCGTCCTCTAGATTTTTATCTTTGAAAAAGAGAAGCTGAACAAAAATGACTGTATTAGGGCTTCCCTGGTGGCGCAGTGGTTGAGAGTCCGCCTGCCGATGCAGGGGACGCGGGTTCGTGCCCCGGTCCGGGAGGATCCCACATGCCGCGGAGCGGCTGGGCCCATGAGCCTGCACGTCCGGAGCCTGTGCTCCGCAACGGGAGAGACCACAACAGTGAGAGGCCGCGTACCGCAAAAAAAAAAAAAAAAAAAGACTGTATTAAAATAAAATGGTAGGAATTACTATCAGTTCAGGTTTCACTGTATAGGAGTAAATTATATATCTTATCAGTTCCAGGCTGCCCCAGGCCCTTTTAGCAATTAGCGTAAATATCTGCCTCCTAGAGGCTCAGCCCATCCTGACCTTGATGGCTTTTTGGAATTTCTCCCCAAACCCCTCTCAGGTAGAGTCCGGAAATATTCTGCTGCTCCTCTAGCCGATGTCCACTGGGGTGAACTTTACCACCACAGCACCTGCTTTGATCCAAGGCCATAGCCTCCCTATCTCACCCCGTCGTACATCGTTAACCCATCTACTCACCCAGCCTTCCAACTAGGTGGTGTCACTTCTCACCAGCTTCTACCTGCAGCTGAATCCCAGCTCTGAGCCTCAGGCTAGTCAGCAGGGGGCCTCTCCCCTAATCAAAGTCCTGACAGCCCCTTATCCAGCGTCCCTTTCAGGAACACGGATGAAACTTTCTGATCTATATTTAACACAGAAATCCTCACCTGATGCTGAAAATCCCATGCATCTCCCAACCCCAAATACCAGCCCATTGGTACAGCCCCAGGCTAAGGTTCCCCTGCTCTTTGGAGACGACACATTCTTCCTGAGGGGGCCAACCTCATGCCCTGGGCTACTCTACCCAGGAACCTATATCCCAACAGCCTCATTTCATCCCCCTGCCCTCCTTGGAACACCCACTACGTCATGGGTACACAGCCAAAGTACCATCTCCGATGTTCCCTATAGCAAAGACACTTTCTACTCAGCAAATATTTCATGTAGTTCCCTACATTTCCCAGATTCCCTTGCAATTAGAAGGAGGCCATAGTAACCGCTCTGGTCAGAATGAGCAGAAGCAATAATTTATATCACTTCTGGGATGTAGCTGTTTCGAATTCATTTGCTTCTCTGTCCCCGTCTTCCCAGGCTGTAAAAACCTTGAATGTAATGGTCCCAATAGCATGGCCACAAGATGCAAGCTGGATGCCCACCCTCACCTGTTGTCACCTGAGTGAGAAACAACCCTCATTGTGTTAAGCCATTACAACTTCAGAGTTCGATTCTCGGGATGGCTAATAATAATTATCCCGCCTGAGCCATTCTCCACCTTGGACTCACTGAGGAGCATGTCTCCAAATATTGTCTCCTATCATTGTATGTAAATACTTTAAGGAAACGCTCCTTTGTGCAAAATAAATAAGGACATGTTTATGTCTGTTTCTGTGAACAAGAACTACTGAGAGAATACCTTCACATCTTTTATAAATAAAAGTTTCAAACTCTGGGCTGCAGCTATATCAACAAATGTCACATATAAAGCTGGATTCTTGACCCTCCAGCATAACATAACACATACTGGGGAGATCTTGTTAAGTTGCTTTTGCAAGGCTAAACACCAATGACCAAAATACAAATGTCACTTTCTGGAGTCAGATAGGCTCTGTGGAAATAACGATATTGTTGAATCGTTTCATCAATGCCTTGTTTCCTTTGTCCTGGAAGGAGTCCTGTGATATCTCTTCTTTTTGATGTACATCCCCAGCCTCTTTGCTGCAGGAAGGCTCTCACCTTTCCTCAGATCTGCTGGTCTAACAAGGGTTGTAAAATGATTCTGGGCAAATGCTAATGTTGGAGGGTGGAGGTGATCTTTGCAGCCCCTTGCCAGAACTGACATTTATGGAGACCACATCTCAAAAGCAGCCTCAGGAGCCACAGCAAACATTTATTTAGCACCTACTGTGTGTCAGGCACTTCCCTAGGAGGTTTTCTCTTAACCCCCATAGCCACTCTACCAACAGGGCATGCTATTGCCATTGTGAAAAAAAGGACACTGAGTCTCAGAGAGGTTTAAACACTGGGACCTGTCACACTCCAAAGCCATGCTTTTTCCATGACATCATGGGCCCTTCATTCAGATGCCTTTGCCACTAGCCAGATGCCTTCAAGACATTTGGCTGTTGGCCAGTGTAAGAAGAGAAGCAGGGCAGGGACGGGAGCTAGCCTCTTGAGCACCTACTAAGTGCCAGGCCGCGTGCTAAGGCTTTTCCCAGCTCATCCTGCTGTCTGACCTTGCGCCTGGGGATCAGATCCCTCAGGCCCCCTTCCAGGTCACACGCGCCTCCTTTATTAATGTGATAGCTGCCACTGAACTTCTTTTTAATGAAATATTTTGGACCACTCAATCAGTTGTTTGGGTTCCATGAGAAATTGATGCCTCTTTATTCAAAGCTCTGTCAGAAGCTTGGAAAACATCACGCTACTTTGAAAAATGGGGTTTTTTTTAAGATTAAGGAAAAAAAAAGCCCCAATGATTTGAGAGCTTCTCTGGTTGCCAGTTGGCCCCGCTCCTTCCTGGGGAACCTGGCGCCACAGGCCAATCAGGAGCGACCGTCGCCATAAAAGCACCCCTCTCCCCCTCCATGGCTGCTTTCAAGAGTGATTAGCTGAGAGGGATTCATAAGCCTTGGTTTTGTGTTGTTTTGTTTTGGAGGGTTTCTTTTTTTTTTCTTGCACTTGGAGAATAAGTTAATTATGATTGGTTAAAATTTGTGTGTTTTTGCTTTTATCCCTGAGCCACAATTAGAGCCCCTGACAGCCTCCTGGCCCTCAGAAATTCCAGCTGGTATAATAATTGATAACCGTGGTTATGAATAGATTGGACACAAGGCTGTGAAAGAATGCCCAGCCACTTCAGAGGGTCATTTATAGCGTGCTGAAGGGAAAAGAGAATTTCAGGCCTGGAAAGCTTAGAAACAGAACGAGTTTTTATCAGTTTCCTTGACACTGGCAGATCAAAGCCTGGGTTGCACTCTCTGAGGCTTACAGATAATGGGGTGGCCGCTAATTCATTCTGCGGCTAGAGCTGAGGCCTATTCAGAAGGGTAAACCAGGGAGTTTTCATGTTGCTGCTTTGTAGTCTTTATCGTGGTACCAATGCAAGAATCACCTTTTTATTTTAATGAGACATTTGAAAAGTATTTGATTCCCTCTGGCTAGGGGCTCCTTCCCCGGCTGAGACAGTAAAAAAGGGTCGCCCAATGGAGCCTCATTTTCTGAAAGCAATAGTATCTGCATTCCGCCCACTCCACCCCCTTGTCAGTTTAATAATTTCAGTGCAAGTGAAAGCTGGGCGAGTGGGAAAGGAACAGAATACACTTGCTATTAAATCCGAGCCATCTGCACTTGCTTTTTTGCTGAGAATGAGGTTGGCAGCAAAGATGCAAGTTCGAATCCCTACTCCACCGTTTATGTGTGCAACTTTGGGAAGAGCTTCATATCGTTCCCTGAGCCTCCTCTTCCTCCTCTGTGAGATGGAAATAATAATAACTACCATGCCCCGCTGCTAATGATGCTTAATGCTGTACTGTATCTGAGTCCTCAGAAATATCTAAAGTACAGGGATTCAATAAGCATTCTGCAGTAGGGTAAACGAATGGGTTGTCTCCACTAAGCCTCACGAAACTCCGTTAACTGTGTTGAATAGATATTTTGAATAACACAAATGCTTGTTAACCATTGTTATGGGCTGAATCGGGTCCCTCCCCGATGCACATGTTGAAGCCCTACCCCTGCTACCCCAGATGTGACTATATTTGGAGATAGGGCCTCTAAAGAGGTAATTAAGTTAAAATGAGGGCATTAGGGTGGACCCTAATCCAATATGATTGGTGTTCCTTTAAGAAAAGGAGATTAGGGTGCAAACACACACAGAGGGAAGACCATGCGAAGACACAGGGGGATGATGGCCATCTACAAGCCAAGGAGAGAGGCCTCGCAAGAAACCAACCCTGCCAACACCTGGATCTTGGACTTCCAGCCTCCAGAACTGTGAGAAAATAAAATTCTATTCTTTAGGGAAGCCTGTGGTGCTTTGCTGTGGCAGCCTTAGCAAACCCATACAAGCATTTACTCTGTTATTGTCTTTAGTTTACAAATCCTAACACTGAGATTTTTTTTCCAGGCTTAAGGGTCTTTTCTATGTTGGCAGAAAGGACATGAAAATTGCAGGTAGAAGGCTCGGGTTATGGCCCCAGCTGTGCCACCACCCAGCAGTCTTTGGAGCTAGTGCAGTGTCCTCTCTGAGGCTCAGTTCCCTCGTCTAGAAAATTGTGAGACTTCATAAAAAGTGTCTTATAAGAGAAATGCTGCTCAAACATTTGTCATTGTCCCCAGGATTTCTCCAGGTGAAATGAGGATGAGGCAAACACCCACACCTCCCACCTCCAGACCTATGGCTTCTCTTCTCAACACATCTCACAGAACTTAGGATGCACAGCTTGTCACTGCCTGAGAGCAGCTTCAAGTAAGGCCCACCTAGAACTTCTGTCTGTCCAGGTTTCAGGAAAGAGAAAATGCCTAGGAGGATTGTAAGGCCTCTAGGACCCTGCTCATCAATTATAGTTCCTGTACAAGTCAATGATGGGTCCCACCCCACTCTGGCCAAGGCTGGGCAGCCCGCCGTGCCCCATGAGTGACCCCTTCTACCTCCAGGAGAAGAATCGTCTGGCATCTGATGGTGACAGCATCATCTCTGTGTGGCTGTGATCCAATCAGTCATAAATAGACACGTGTCTGTGCCCCAACGGTTCTGGAATGTTCCACTGAGATGTGGCTCCCAGCAGAATATCAGAACACAGATGCTGATTCTACAAAATATCTGTCTCAGGAATGAATCCCAGGTCTACCAAAGAATCTCATCCCCCCCCCCAGGATTCTTGCTCCCGGAAGCCCCCCTTTCCCCGCCTCTCTCCACCTCAGACCCAACTACAGGGTTCCCAGTTCTTTGTAGACCACGGGCCCTGTCAATCGGTCCAGAGGCCAGCAGGGAGACAAGTGCCCTGTGATTCGGATCAGCCTTGGCTTTCTCCCATCCATAAAATGAGATGTCATCTAAAGGAGAAACAAACCCATAGACTACGCTTTTTCTTTATCATCCACAGGAGTCTGGCAGTATGCTGTATGGGAAATCTGCTCTCAGTAAATATTTGTGAGCCAAGTTTAATTTCTCTTAAGTTTGCATACACATGTGAAACAGCTTCCTGGAATTTTCGTTTTGATTTGCAGAACTGGTTAAATAAATCAAAATACACAAAGTAGTTTATGAGTGTGGACATACGCCTAATGATTCAGAAGCAAACCTGACCTCATATATAAAGAGCATCACAGAGACCCTGGAAATTTTAATTGTCTGCCCCAAAGATTAGAAACTGATCATCCTGGACCAATGCAACAGACATCAACTGTACTCTCTGCCTCCAGACTCCAGTCCATTTTTCCTACTGCTTCCGGGGTGATCATGCAAAAATGTAAATCTGATCACATCATTCTCTCTGCTTAATACCTCTACTTCCCCAAGAGAAAAGCCAAATTCCTTAATGAGGCCTTGCAAATGTCCACAATATCGAGCCAGTCCACATTTCCATTCTTATCTGCTAACTCTCTAAGCTTCTACTTCCTTCCCATGCACATGTCTCCGAATGCGCCTTGCCCTTGACCTCCATGCAGTGGTTCACGTGTTTCCCCTAGCCTGCAGTGCAGTAGCCTACATTCCCTGCCTGTCAAAATCATACTCATGTTCAAGGCTCAGCTCAAATTCCGCTTCCCATCTACAATCTATTTTAATCTCGTCAAGAGTTTGCACCTCCTTCTCCACTTGCCTGAATTATTTCATCTACCCTGGCATCAGCCATAATTTGATGGAATCAGGGGAGAAGGTACATGGGGATGGAAATGAAGATGAGGGTGTGATGCAAATGAAACACTTTCTAGATGGGCTACCTTGTTCCCGGCATGAGTCCTTACGGACAGTACTTCAACTGAATGTTTCTGTCCCAGAGTTTTGGTCCTGATCTGTTGCGTCCTTAATCTTGAACCTGGAAACTTAGAGTCAAATTAACCAAAAGTACAAAAGATGGATGAATATATTAGAACATTAACGTATCCATTGATAATTGAGAATATCAGGTTCAGGTGCGAAAGTACTTGAAAACTCTATTTGCAATACCCCACCCTCTGCCTCATCCTGGAATTCCGGTACTTTAGAATTAAAATTATTTCCACACATGTTGTTTGGTCAGCCTATACTCAAGAGAAGTAGAATGACTTCAGGAGGCTATTGCCCCTGAACTTGAGGAGGTAAAAGTATGCCTGTCCTGAGAAGGGCTGCCTCCAGAAGGAATCAATCATTGAAGGCCCAGATGCCTACCAGTGTGAGATGGATTCTAATATTTGTCTATCCTAATCTTGCTTTTCTATAACCATGCCCTTTTTCCTTAATGTATTAATGACATATGAAAGCATAGTCAAGTGACAGTGTTGTTGGCCTGGGAACTTTCTGCTACCTACTATACATTTATTTACTCACTCTCAGAATTCTAGGTGGCCTTGGTATGAGAGTAGCCTCTGGTACAAGAGTTATTTGTTAGTAGCCTCTAGTACAACAGCTATTTGGTAGTAGTTGATGTCGCCCAACTTGACTGAGAGCACTGTGAAGAAAGGGTTTGTGTTCTATTATCTCTATTCCATTCATACGTTGGCTCCATGGCTGGCATAAAACATGTGGTAAATAAACTTTTGAATGAATAGATGTCATAATGGATGGATGAGTCTAGGGATGTTTGGATGGATGAGTGGATCGATGAATAGATGGATGAGGGAATAAATGTTACTGGAATCCTGATTCTCCCCTTGCTTTAGAAGAGATTCAGTAAGAAAACAAACAAACAAAC
This sequence comes from Mesoplodon densirostris, assembly GCF_025265405.1. Taxonomy (NCBI): domain Eukaryota; kingdom Metazoa; phylum Chordata; class Mammalia; order Artiodactyla; family Ziphiidae; genus Mesoplodon; species Mesoplodon densirostris. The sequence continues at coordinate 12,412,575 of NC_082674.1, read as the reverse complement.
AAAAAGCTTTGACGTACAGCCATGATGGATGTTGGAGAATTTCCCACAGTGATAAAGTGGATGGTTTAGAAAAATCCAGTTAATGCTCTTTGCCACCTACCACCTAAAATTACCATGCAATTACAAAATATCAGCTATCTTAGCTTGGCTGGGGAACAGGGTTTCTTACTGACCCAATAAATTTGTCAGTTGAGAGCGGTTATGAAAGCTGTATTGGAATTACCAGTGTTCAAGGCATCCACACACAAGAAAACATGTAGCTCTAAAATTATACAAAGCATGACTGAATCTGTCTCTGGAAATTCAGAAGGATTTTCAGTCTCTTTTCATGATCTGAAATTTGAATCCAGAAAATCAGCATTTGAATTCTGACTCGGCTACTTAGCTGTGTGACCTCTGGCCCAGCTTGGCCTCTTTGACATCAGTTTCCTCATCTGTCAAGTGAGGATAATCATTTCTGTCCTGAAAAGCTGATGGGGTTAGTTTGAGTAGGGTAACATCCATAATAGCCCATTGTATGTGATAGAGTATTAAAGGAATGACCATTTGTAGTAGACATGTATTGTTCACCCATCACGGTCCCCTCCTGGGAAATGCTGCTCTCCCACCCTGAGTGGTCCTTCTCCATCTTCTTACAGATTCATCTTCATTCTCCACCTTGGGCAGACGCAGGAATGGACATGTGACCCAAACTGGACCAATCAGTGCCCTTCCCCAGGATTTTAAAACTGACATGAGAGACATGCAGACAGACAGATAAACTCATTCCCTTTCTGACAATAACACTGAGTAATGCGAGGCTTAGGAGGACCAGTTGGCATGACGTTAGCAAAATGGAGAAGGCCAGCCTAAGCAGATGGGAGCCCATTCATCAAGAGAGGCCAAGATGAGAGGGGAAGAAAGTGCAGTTTGACTGGGCAGGGCCTGAGTCTCTAGCTTCAGAGGTCCCTGAGGACAGGCCACTGCTTCTCTTTGCCTAAATAGATGAGACAACATGAGTATCTGTCCAAGTGAAGTCAAGCTGAGTTCTCTCCCCCTAGAAACAAAACACCCTCAGGGAAAGAGGGTCATCCCTGTCACTTCATTGTCAGCTACAGGAGGACAGGGACATTCGTAAATTAACTTCACAGCTGTGTTCCCTGTGACTGCTCATAGCAGGCACACAATAAACATAGGTTGAATACATCATTATATCATTATGATTATAATCCACACTGGTATATAGAAAGCTCTAATTATTAGCAAGCAGAATTAGGCAGCTTTTGGAGAAGAGCAATACCCTCGAAATCTTCCTTTTTCCACGTAAAGCACATACATTTTCATAATTTGATACAGTTTCAATTAAAAGCAAATAATTCAGAACAACACTAGCAGGAATGTGGCAGTGGTCCATAATTTTAAACTCAATCTGTCTACAACTGAAGTTGTATATTTACCTATTGCCATGGTAGAAACAGTGGGCATTCAAGGTGGAAGGCACAGGACTGAAACCTAGCTTTGCATATGGCAAGTTAAACTCTCAAATCCGCAGTTCCCACATCTGTAAAATGGATTTGCTATTGATTTGATGATTTTTGTGAAGATTCAATTAGATAACAAACATTAAAAGGCCTAGAACATTGTAGGTGCTCCAGATAGAAACTCGTTATTTGTCTTATATGTTAGGTATGTAGCTATACGTATATATGCATATGTAATGTGTAGTGTATTATCTTAAGTGCCAGTGGGCTGAAATTTCTTCCAAGTCAGTTCTCAGGTATATATTGGATTCTACCCCCCCACCCCACCCTTATCATTGCAAACCAAAAGGAAAATTTCCTCAAGCCACCTAAAACAGACTTTCTTCAGTGTAGTTTGCTTCCCAGAAAACAGCTCCATAGACTCATGCCCTAAACATCTCAGCCTAGGCTGTGGCTCCCAGAGCCTCCCTGAGGGTCCCCAGCAAGGGTGTTACTCTGAAGTGCCTTTTCATCCCGCAAAGCAGTCATCTCAGCCACGTCCAGTCCTTGCAATGGCCCCCAGCTGGATCAGCAGAGTAGCTTCCCCAGCCCTCTTCCCTAAAGTGCTGGGAAAATCCTCTGTGAAATTATCAGGGATCTGGCCAGCTTTGAAGAACTGGCGGTTATCTTTATGGCTTCTGCTGGGCTGAGCCAAAGTATAAGAAAGGCCATGACCTACTCTTCTAGGCTCCAGGAGAAGAGGAGAAAAGGAAATGGGCAGGAATTACAGAAAGAGAGATTTTAAGTCGAATTAACTTCCCAGCCACACTGAGTGGCTTGCCAGTGGTCCTACAGGGTCAAGTGATTCTCACTCTCAGGGTTACAGTACCTAATCATGCTCTGACAAACCACAGCCCTGCTTTGGATCAAATGCATGTGACACAGTTTAGGCCTCTGGCCCTCTGGCATCTTCATTTGAGTTTCTCTCTGGGGTTCCACGCCACTGCCCCTACGTGTGGTTCAGGTTTGCTCGGCACCCAGTATTGCAATCAGGGCAAGTATTTTAGTTTGTGTTTCCCACCGTGGGGTCTCCTAAGACATGGGCACCTAAAACTAATTTGACACCTGGAATAAACACATATTCATATTTTAGAGCCACATATACCTGTATATTATGTGCATATTTATCAATGTCTCTATATAAGATTTTGTATTATATTAAATCCGATTGGCATCAGACAGTAAGTTGGCATACAAAGCAAATGGGTAAAACCACTAGCTAAGTCTAGTCCAGCATCTATAGTTGCTAGTATGATTATCAGGTCATAAATAGCTGTGTTATACATATTTATAGATAGATGTATATTATATCCGGTTACATATAAATACTCACACCTCTGTGCATAAACACAGACCAATAACCTTATGTCTAATTGGAATCTGAAAAGTTACATCTGGTTTATATTTTGAAATTGATCTAATTGGTGTATTTATTTTTAAAAATTATAAAACAGATCATTATAACGTGAATGTAATCCTTTTAAGAAACAATAAAAGTCTGTGGTGACTTTAATGGAGATAAAACAGCTATTTCCTTCTTAAAATGATATTTTCATTTTTTACAAGTCCTGGAAACCAAATGTCATGTGAATTTCTAAGACTTACTGCTCACCCAAATAAAATAATAGTAATAATAATAATCATAACGGCTATAATTCAACATCTGCTATATGCCAAGAACAGTGTTGTCTTTTATGTAAGTATAAAGACATTACATCTTTTTTCTTTTTTTTAATTTTATTGAAACATAGTTGATTTACATGTCGTGTTGGTTTCAATTGTACAGTAAAGTGATTCAGTTATACATATATATATTCATGCTTTTTTACATTCTCTTCCATTATAGATTATTACAAGATATTGAATACAGTTCCCTGTGCTATACAGTAGGTTTTTGTTGTTTATCTATTTTACATATAGTAGTGTATATATTTTAATCTCAGACTTCTAATTTATCCCTTTCCCCCTCTCCCCTTTGGTAACCATAAGTTTGTTTTCTACAACTGTGAGTCTATTTCTGTTTTGTAAATAAGTTCATTTGTATCATCTTTTGAGATTCCACATATAAGTCATATCATATGATATTTGGCTTTCTCTGTCTGACTTACTTCACTTTGTATGATAATCTTTAAGCCCATCCACGTTGCTGAAAGTGGCATTATTTCATTCTTTTTATGGCTGAGAAATATCCCATTGTATATATATACCACATCTTCTTTATCCACCCATCTGTTGATGGCCACTTAGATTGCTTCCATATCTTGGCTATTGTGATAGTGCTGCTATGAACATTGGGGTGCCTGTATCTTTTCAAGTTGTTTTTCTCCGGATATATGCCCAGGAGTGGAATTGCAGGATCATATGGTAGCTCTGTTTTTATTTTTTAAGGAACCTCCACACTGTTCTCCATAGTGGCTGTACCAATTTACATTCCCACAAACCGTGTAGGAGGGTTCGTTTTTCTCCACATCCTCTCCAGCATTTATTATTTGTAGACTTTTTGATGATGGCCATTCTGACTGGTGTGAGGTGGTACCTCATTGTAGTTTTGATCTGCATTTCTCTAATAATTAGCAATGTTGAGTATATTTTCATGTGCCTTTTGGCCATCTGTATGTCTTCTTTGGAGAAATGCCTTTTTAGATCTTCTGCCCATTTTTCAATTGGGTTGTTTGTTTTTTTAATATTGAGCTGTATGAGCTGTTTGTATATTTTAGAGATTAATCCCTTGTCAGTCGCATCATTGGCAAATATTTTCTCCCACTGTCTATGTTGTCTTTTTATTTTGTTTATGGTTTCTTTTGCTGTGCAAAAGGTTTTAAGTTTAATTAGGTCCCATTTGTTTATTTTTGTTTTTATTTCCATTATTCTAGGAGACAGATCCAAAGAGATATTGCTGCAATTTATGTCAGAGTATTCTGCCTATGTTTTCCTCTAGGAGTTTTATAGTATCTGGTCACATGTAGCTGTCCATTTTCCCAGCACCACTTATTGAAGAGTCTGTCTTTTCTCCATTGTATATTCTTGCCTCCTTTGTCATAAATTAATTGACCATATGTGCATGGGTTTATTTCTGGGTTTTCTATCTTGTTCCATTGATCTATATTTGTATAGATCTATATTTTGTGCCAGTACTATACTGTTTTGATTACTGTAGCTTTATAGTATAGTCTGAAGTCAGGGAGCCTGATTCCTCCAGCTTTGTTTTTCTTTCTCAAGATTGCTTTGGCTATTCTGGGTCTTTTGTGTTTCCATACAAATTAAAACATTTTTTGTTCTAGTTCTGTGAAAAATGCAATTGGTGATTTGATAGGAATTGCACTGAATCTGTAGATTGCCTTGGGTAGTATAATCATTTTGACAATATTGATTCTTCCAATCCAAGGACACAGTATATCTTTCCATTTGTTTGTATCATTTTCAATTTCTTTCATCAGTGAAAGACATTATATCTTTACACCTCACTACGATCATGCCCATTTAGCTACTAGATTTGCCATCTTACAGATTATGAAGTAGGTTCAGGAAAGAACACAGCTGGTCTGCCATGCAGTCAGGATTTGATCTGAGATTTATCTAACACCAGAGCCTTGCGCCCCATCCTCCACCACACCCTAGTCATAAACTGAAAGCAAAATACTGGCTGCTGTTCCCCTGTTGCCCATCACGGCCTGGTCTGTGTCCCCAAGGCCGTCTGTCTGCCCACAGGAGGACAGCGATAACTGGGGCACATGCCCTCATACTTTCAGGGGCTGCATCAGACTTGATGTGTTAGGAGCACATTGAACACACTCAGCTTGTGAAACTGCTGACTTCAGTCACTTCGGGAGCAACCCCCAACATCCAGGAAAGCATGAGAATGAGGTGGGAAGAAAATAAAAAGTAATAATTAAATCTTCTTATAGTCATAATACACTTTGTTTAGGAAAATCTTCTTAAATAACAACAACAGAAAAATCCACTAGAACACATTTTCCAAGTAGCCAGATTTTGCTGTGAGACTGAGCTCTATTTTTAGATATCTGCTTTCAACTCTCACCAAAATAAAAAGAGCAAACCTTCTCTGTTGCTAATGGTGTGCACATCTGGACATGAAAGGCTGCTTTCCAAAATTCTACTTCCTCAACTAACTTCCACACAGAGGTCTCAGTCCCCGCCACAGAAACAGCTGAGGGTGGGAATAGGGGATCTGAAAACAGTCACTGTCCACCTAGGAGCTCTGAGCCACCAGCCTCCAGCTAGCCCACCACGTCCTATCCCCTCCTTCAATCCTTAGCAAGTCCTCTCTGGAGACCTACTGCCTTCTGCAGGCCAGGCATGACGGGAAATGATGACTGATGGCTGGCCACGGGAGCTCACAATCTTGAGGGAAAGACAGTCACAGAAGTAGATGAATGGGCACTGCTAGAGCATGTTGAAGGCCATCATGATGCTGTGTACTGACTAGTGTGGGCTTCCGAGAGACGGCTGCCTACTCTACTTAGAGATAAAACGACCCTAAGTAGAAGCATCCAGCCCACTGTGAGCCTGTCTACTTGCTGAGGGAAAATGGAGAGAGTCCATGCAGATCCATGGGCTGCCCTCTGGGACTCCGCGTGCAGTCACTAGCTCTGAAGGTCCCAAAATGGAGTAGCCACAACTTCACGGGGTGGAAGACAGCAAGCAAGCTACCCCACTCATCCTGCAAGACTCATCCCAAGGGCAAATTCTTTCAGAATACTTTTTCGTAGATGTGACTTCCCTTCCTTGGAACTCCATAGCCCTTTCCTGGCACGTCTCTCCTGTGACATACGGCATTAACTCCAACTTTCTTGTGGCTCTTCCTTTGCCCACAGAACTTCCAGCCAGGAACTGAAGCAGGAAATGCAATTCAGCTAACCAATTCAGCAGACCTTTACCGCACACATGTGCTGAGCAAGGTGCTGTGGGAAGGGTCGGGTCCATGCTGGGGCAGGCACCTCGCCAGCTGCCAGCCCCCACCAGCACCCTGTGTGCACTCAGAGCCTGACCTCCCAAACCTCCCACCCTGCCCACAACGTCCCGTTTCCCCATCCTTCACCCCACCCCTTACTCAGGGACCCTAACAAATCTGGAAAATGAAAATAAAGTGTCCTGAAAAGACTGTTGAAAAAAGTTATGTCCCTGTGGAAAAAAGAGGAGGCCGGAGGGCTGGACCTGCTCATGCCAGCACAGCCAAGGAGCAGCCATGAAACGAACAAAGGTAGCAGTGATCGCCTCACAGCTTTGATGTTCTCAATTACCCCTACCCCATCCTCTGTTTGCTGTTCACATTAGCTCCATTTTACAGATGGGAACTCCAAGGCTCACAACAGGGAGCTTCGTGCTCAAGGTCCCAGAGGAGGGTAGCCAGGGGGCCTGAGTGAAGGCCCACCCTGCAGGGCGCGGCCGTCCTCCATCTCCGGCCTCAGCATCCTCGCCCTTCACAGGAGGGGAGTTTGCTTTCCCATCTGGGTTGCTGCCCTGCTATTCTGTGACCTCCAGGGTCTGGAGAGCTCCTGCTCTGACACCGTCTGCCTCTCCTGCTGAGCCCGGCGGGTACAGACCTGCCTTTCTCTCTTCCAGGTCTGGGCCATTCCAGAAATGCTTCTGACATAAGCTGGCTTTGGGGCTCTATGGGAGTTTACATATCTGTGTGCCAGTAAGTGCCTGTGATGTCTCTCTTCATGAGTACCCTGGGGGGAGTGTGAAAATTATCGTGTGTGTCTGTGTATCCACATTTATGTGCACAGTCAGGTGCCGGGGTGTTTCCTCTCTTTGTAACAAATAGTAGTGGTGTCTGTGCACATCCCTGTGTTGTGCTTGGTGTGTGTAGATGTCTCTGAGATATGTGTGCAAATATCTTTGTTGTGCACCAGTGGTGTGTATATGGGTAGATATCCATATGGTATGAGTGTGTGTTATTCTCTGTGGTACGTGAGTGTGTGGATGTCCCTGTGGCATACGTATATGTGTGTGTAAATGTCTCTGGAGTGTGTGTGCATGGATGGATGGATGAATGAGTGTCTCTAAGGTATTGTATATGTGCATGTAGATGTTTCTGTGGTGCATGTGTGTAAGTTACGTGTATCTCTATGTTGTGTGTGTATCTCTATACTGAGTGCATATCTGGTGTGCTGTGTGTGTGTCTCTATGTTGTGTGTGCATCTGGTGTGGTATATGTGTGCATATGTGTGGCTTGTGTGTGTATGCAGGCGCGTGCATCTCTATGGTGTGTGTGTATGTGTGTGTGTGTGCGTGTGCTCCCGTGCAGATTACCACTGACCTGGCTTTTCTGTGAGCCACAGCTGATACAGCTGAGAGAGCTGAGAGAGAAGCTCGGGAGGAAGTTACAGGGAGCCGTCCTCACCCGCCCAGGACGAGCAACCCAGCGGCTACCCTGCATTGTCCAGTCGGCAGAGGTTTCCCAGCCCTCGCTCCCCAGCAGCCCAGAGCAAGCCGTCTAGGGGTCCAGGGCCAGGGAGAGCAGAGACATTCCCAGAAAGGGGGTCCTGGTGTCAGCCTGAGCGGTCCGTATCTGACAGGGGTGCTGGGCTAAGAGGTCTGAAAAGTGAGGTTTGCCCTGGAAGATGGAGGAGGGAAAAGCGGTGAAGAAGAGCAGAGAGAGGGAGGCGGGCGCTCCAGGCAGAGCTGGCGCTGGAAGGGTCTGAGGCCGAGGCCCTGGAGGACTCTGCAGTTAGGGCTCCAAGCAGTGAGGGTATGTGAAGGTGTGTGTGCACACACAGGTGGGTGCGTATGTACACCTATGGGGGGTGTGTGTGTACATACATGTGTGCGTGTATGGTGTGTGTATGTGTACATGTATGGCATGGTGTGTATGTGTGAGGGTGTATGCATGTGGTGTGTATTGATGTGCATACATGGGGAGGTGCGTGTACATATCTATGAGGTGTGTGTGTGTGGTGTGAGGTGTGTGTATGTATGCATGTATGTTGTGGGGAGTGTGTGTGTGAGGGTGTGTGGTGTGTGTGTGCACACTTACTCACAGGTCCACACGCTCTCAACTCTGTCTCCTACACTTCCGGCTTCCCCAGTGGAGTAAACAGTCACCTTCCGGCAGGGTGGGCAATAGTCAGCCCCTTACCCACTTCTCCCCAGGGTCCCTCAGCCCAGAAGGTGACACCCTATGATTTCACAGGCAGCTGGGACGCCTCTGCCCGTGCTGGCTAGAGCACCAACGCCCGGAGACTGTCAGAAACCACGCAGTTTCTCCAGGCAGACGGGCCTTTGTTCCAGGCCCCTTACAATGCTTTTATCTGTAGGTTTGCCTTGAACAAAATCCTGTTCAGATGATCTAAACCTGACGATAAACCCAACCTTTCAGATTACAGTTTCAACTCGACTGCCACACCAGGGAGGAGAAAAAGCAGAATTCCTGTGCGTTGCAGAAAACCTCTCTGAATAATCCCTTGAGCCTCCCCACAGGGCTCCAGCCCCCTAATGGATGCTTTGATGACAGCAGATAAAGGCCAAAGGTACTTTTATTCTCTCAGAAACTGCTCCAAATAAACAACCTTGATGATTAAAGCAATAGAAATCCCCGGAAGATTGATGGCTTGGAAAATGCTGCCGAGTGAATGAATAACTTCCCCCTTTATTTCCAAGAGCTAATATTTGTCCACATTTGCTGCCTTTCAGAAAAAAGTGCCACCTTTTTTTGTGCTGAGTGTTGGTCAGAGACAAACAATCACCACCCAGTTATCACTTGAACTTTAAACCAAGCCCCATCTGTGAGCGACTGAGGCCGCTGTCAGCATCCACCTACCAACCAGGCTTAGACCCGGGGTCTGTGCACGGGGGATGCTATACCTGGGATGGACTTCCAGGGTGGGCCACCCACTGAAACGCCTTTTGAAAGCCTTAAAAAGCTCCATCTCATTCTCTGCTGCCCCAGTGTCTTCAGGAACAAGTCCCAAACAGTTCTCAATGACCAGGCTCGTTCTGTGTCTAACTAAACCTCCCTTGAAGGCCAAGAAGTAGCCTTTGGCAAGCAATGGTGCCCCTCCGCCCTGGCTGACCTGGGGACAGTGGTTCCCAACCACACGGCCAGGACTGCCGAGGGCTCCCTTGGTGGATGGACTGAAGGCTTCACGGGCTGTGCCTGGATAGCAGGTGATGTGACCAGCAATCAGGGACTCGGCAAAGAATCTGGTTCATCCAGCACCGCAAGGAATGTGAGGAGTGGCACACAGCTAAGGTACCAGAGGGCTGAGTCAGAGTCCCCATTACACACACACGGGCTCACAGACCCCTTCATCCCATACTTGGGTGATAAATATCTTCTCCCGAACCAGCTGTTAAGCCTCCTAAACAATCTCCTCCCCCCATAGATCTTGACTCCCAAATCTCAGGGTTTCTCTCCATCCCAAGTGCAGCCCTTATCCTGCATGACCTCAGCTACAAGTGACCTTCTGTTTCCTTGACCAGCTCATTTCCTGCCACCTTTCCTTCTATCCCAGTTCAGCCATCCACTCTCACAAAGTCACCTGTAAACTCACCATTACCTCGAACTGCACCAGCTCTGAAACCATGAATGCACATGGCCGTCTCTGACCACTATCTCCTAAATCCTTTCAGCTCTTTCTCGGTGTCTCCCCCTACTTCAGCAGTCCACTTATCTGGCTTCACTGAGGCCTATTTCTTTCTTTCTTTTTTTTTTTTTTTTTTTTTTTTTTTTTGTGGTACGCGGGCCTCTCACTGTTGTGGCCTCTCCCGTTGCGGAGCACAGGCTCCGGACATGCAGGCTCAGTGGCCATGACTCACAGGCCCAGCCACTCCGCGGCATGTGGGATCTTCTCGGACCGGGGCATGAACCCGTGTCCCCTGCATCGACAGGCGGACTCTCAACCACTGTGCCAGCAGGGAAGTCCGCCTCTTATTTCTTAGCCCCTTTAATTTCCCCTTACCCGTAAGCTTGTCTGACTTCAGTTGTTCTTTCTTCAGACTCATCTGGAAACATCGAAAGCAGGGATCCAGGCTGCCAGCCATAGTCTTGGCACCCATACCCAGGATGCATTGCCTGAGTGAAGAAAATGCAGGTTGCCCTCACTGCCAGCTGTAATCTCCCTCCTCATCCAGATCTGAGATGCTACCTGAAATCCTTCCACACTTCTGGCGTGCCTAGCTCATGCCCATCTCCAGAGCCCATGTTAAATGCCCCTTACTTCCCCTGACCTAGCGCCCCACAAGCTTGCCCTGGCTATTTGCAAAGGTCACCCATAGTGTCACACACACATTAGAAACCACCTGAAAGAAGATCCTAGAATGTCTTGCCAGATTACCTACCAGCTTACCTACCTCTCTAGTCCTTCCAGTCTCCCTCAGGTCCTATTAGAAGACGTTGTGCTCTCTTGGCTAAGGCCAGGCCTTTCAGCCTTATTGCTTCTTTGAATCAGCTCCTGCCAGACTCACCAGGAACGTTTTTGTTGTGTCCATTGGATATGTTTCATCATCTTCTCTTCCTTGAATGTGTTCAAAACTCTTGACCCTCTCACTTCTGTTCCTATATTCCCACGCTCTGCAGTTCCCGGTCTCCAACACGTGGGATGACCCTTCTCGTGACTCCTCCTCCTTTTGCCCTTGTTTAGACAGCTGTGTTTTGGTGATTCATGCCACCTTTTTGAATATGCTGTTTCTGAGTATTTTCATCTGTTTCGGGGCATCACTGATCATCTTTGTGCTGAAGACTGAAAATATTTGTTTCTAGCTGCAGAGTTTCTCCTGGGAGTTTGGGTACATTGTCCTGCTTGCTACCCCAGCATCTCTACTTGGACACTCCACAGGCTCCTCACATTCTATGGTCAGAACTGAGCTTACAGAATCCCCATGCCAAGCCTGGTTCTCTCCCTGAATTATCCTATCATCATCTACTGGCTAAAGCCGGTAGGCTGGGCATAATCCTTGACCTCTTCCTCTCACACACACATTGGAGCCAACCAGGCCCCTGTCTCTTGCCTGTGCCACTGTCCTCTTCTGTCCTCTGAGGACCATGAGAGCAAGGACACATCTGAGTCATCTGAGCACATCCTAGGCTCTCAATAAATGTTGAATTCACGAATGGTAAATCCTTTGAGGCAAGTGTGGTCATCGTGCTACAGATGACAGAGGCTCAGAAAAGTCAAATAATTTAACCAAAGTCATTCAGTGAGCAGAGGAAGCCAAAATTTGAACCTGGATCTGTCTAAATCCAGAATCCAAGCGCTGACATATTTGTGCTATGTCAGATTTGGGGAGGTGGCATTTTCCTGTGCCAACATTCTGCCCACATTTATGGGAAGTTAAAGACTAAGCATAGACGATATCTGCATTGTGAATTGAACTTGGACAAAGCTTTCACTTAGTCTCTCAGGCTTTGAACTTCCATTTGGTCTCTGTGATGATGTCTGACAGATAGGGTCCAAGGCCCTCCCTGTCATTGGGAAAGTTCTCTTGATCATCTTTGCCTGGTGCTGGCTTAGACTCCCTCTCAGCGCCCTCTCCTCCCGTCTTTCCATTCTCTCCAGGTGGCTACGTGCCATCTGGCAGTTGTGACCAGGGTCCCACTTTGCCAAATGTGCTCCATCTCCAACAGAAGGCAGCAGAGCCTAGAGCTTCCCCTTACACACACACACACACACACACACACACACACACACACACGTGCTTCCCTGTTGGAGTCAAGGCTTCTGTGCCCCAGGCTTTACTACAGAGTAAGGAGCTGGCTGAGTCTTTAGTGAGGCCAGCCAGGTTGTGAGCATCTCTGATGTGCCAGGTCTACAGTATAGGAAGACTGGTTCCCTGGCTCAGGGCAGGTCTGAGTTCAAGAAAAACGTGAAATTTGTTGGCAAGTAGATGGCAACTGAAAGGATGAGAATGTCTGTCGGAGGTGGCCAGGGGAAGCAGGAAGAGAGAGATAAGAAAGGGGCCAAAGATCGACTGCTGGGGAACTCCAATCTTTGGGGAAAGAAGAAGACAGAGAGGCCTGTGAGTGGTGAGGGGGCAAGAATAGTCAGATAATAATGAGGAGGAGGAGAAGGAAGAGGAAGAGAAAGGGAAAGGGAACCATTAATTAAATGCTTATTCTGTGCCAGGCCTTGTATCAAGCTGTCCCTATACACTTATACACTAATTCTTAAAACAACCTTGTGAGATAAATATTAATATCTCTGTTTTACAAGTGCAGGAGGACTGGAAAATATCCACGGGATTTGGCCAAAAGTATATCACTGGTAACCTTAGTAAAATGAAGTTTGCTGAAGGAAAGTGACTAGAAGCGAGATTGAAATGGGTTGAGTAGTGAATGAGAGGCAGGAATGGAGAGAGAACAGAAAGTTCTTTCTAGAAGGTTGGATGAGAGGGGAAGAAGCAAGATTGCACAGTGAATAGAAGGGGATATAGTACAGAAGAGACTTGAACCTGTTTAGTATCTGAGAAGAGAGAGACAGAAAGATGATTGCAGATACAAATGGGAGTGATGGGAAGTTAACAAACCAATGTGGTGGGAAGACACAGGTCAAAGGCTTAGAGGGAGAAAGTGTCCTTATATAGTAGAAAAGGGGTCCCATTCTCAGAGACAGAGGAAAGAACTTGGAGAGGAGATGGGTGTAGACAAATCTGTGGCTGAGGGATGGGAAGTTGAGGGAGATTGTGACTTATGCTGGCAATATTCTTAAGGAAGAAATGGAATGAAGAATAGAAATAGAGCAGAAGGGCTTCCCTAGTGGCACAGTGGTTAAGAATCCGCCTGCCAATGCAGGGGACACGGGTTTGAGCCCTGGTCCGGGAAGGTCCCACATGCTGCGGAGCAACTCAGACTGTGTGCCACAACTACTGAGCCTGTGTGCCACAACTACTGAGCCTGTGCTCTAGAGCCCACGAGCCACAACCACTGAAGCCCGTGAACCTAGAGCCCATGCTCCGCAACAAGAGAAGCCACCACAATGAGAAGCCCGCACACCGCAACGAAGAGTAGCCCCAGCTCACTGCAACGAGAGAAAGCCCGTGTGCAACAACAGAGACCCAACGCAGCCAAAAATAAATAAATAAAACAAATAAATTTATTTTAAAAAAAAGAAATAGAGCAGGAATTTTTTGAGCATGAAAGCTTGGAGTAATATAAGGAGCTTGAAGAGAGAGATAGGTGTTAAAAGTACTCCCTGAGGGGTGGGAGAGGAAGCCACCCCCAAAGTCAAATGATTGGCAAGGGGCTCTTACAGCTCCACCATAACAGAACACAGAACGGGCAGTGGCTCCGGGTTCCTTGTTTTTAACTTGTTATTACTTTAGCTAGCAGGTGTTAGAGCAGGGAGGCAGGTTAGTGCATTGATCCCAAGTTGGGATACATCAAAATGCCTTCAGTGGGAGGATTCAGACATACCTTGAAGACTAAATGAGACCCCCGAGGTTGATGCCAGCAGAGCACTGACACCTACTGTGTACCCAGTGAACGCCGATTGCTCCCTGTTACAGATTTTCTCAGCAGTAAACTGAGGAAGTTATATCAGAGATCTCTAGCTCTGACATTTGGGTTCATGTGGCCATTTCCAAGAAGTCTAAACTCAGTGATTCTCAAAGTGTGCCTATGTGGCCCACTTCAAACAAAACGTTCTGGAGAGTTTCTTAGAAAGTCAGACTCCAGGGCTGTTGCCTACAGAGTGGGAGGGCCAGAGTCTCTGCATTTTAATAAGCTCCACAGGGAGACCCTGTATTTGAGTCAAATTTGAGGACACAGCTTCCATGAGTCTGTCCTGATCTGGCTTATGCAAAAGCAAAACCTGAGTCCTGGCTCCAGAACTAGTTGTGAACTTATGACAGGAAACACCAAGATTGTGCATGGCCGTATTGATGGGCAATGGTTGAATTGTGGATAAGTGAGGCTCCTGGGTGGCATTTAATGTTAATTCTTTTCCCAGAACTTTCCTGGTGAAATCTGGGGTCAGGCTGCTTGTTTTTGGCCCATTGTGGCCTGGCTTTACCCCTTCTGCCTTCGTTGTGGGCTTTTGTCAATATGTCCTTTGGTCCAACTGTTGTTTAGGGTTTTAGGTACAGAAAACATGTTTTACCCACGTTTCTCCTCTTCACAGTGTCTGGCTATTAGGAAAATATCCTTACGAAAAGATAACAAACGCTTCATTATGATTATCATTCATTATATCTTCATAGCTCTTTAAAGTTTACAGAGTAATTCTATACCCATTATCTCCTTATCCCACAAATCTGAGATTTATAGAAAGATTATAACTTCCATTCAGAATTGTATTAAGATTCAGAATGATTAGGCAACATGCACATTGTCATAAGATAGAGTGGTGGCAGAGCTAGAGGCCACCACACGTGTCTTAGTCCATTCGGGTTGCTGTAACTGAACACCACAGACTGAGTGGCTTGCAAACAACAGAAATTTAATTCTCACAGCCTGGAGGTTGGAAGTCTGAGATCAGGGTGCCAGCATGGTCAGCTGAGAACCTCCTTCTGGGTTGCAGACTTCTGTCACATCCTCACAGGGTGGAAGGAGCTAGGGAGCTCTGTGGAGTCTCTAAGAATGGCACTAATCCCATTCATAAAGGCTCCATCTCCATGACCTGATCACCTTCCAAGTTCCCCCCTACTAATACCACCTTTTGGGGTTAGGAGTTCAATGTAAGAATTTTGGGGAACACTTATATTCATACCAAACCACCATGATCTTCTGTCTTCAAGTCTAGAGAGCTTCTAATTGATTTAAAATCAGAACAAGACCTTCTGACTCACCTTTTTCTGCAACCAGACTACATAAGCACCTACCTTTTCTTAAGCCATGTCCTCAACTCCAGCCTCTTTGCCATACCCTCACCAACATGCTTGTCAGCCTCCAGCCCGGGATCATTTCAACAAAGCTGAGTTCTAGTCTAGATGGGGTTTCTGACGAACATCTTAGGCCGTCAAATATAACCTCTCCCCAACGTTAGGAACCAGGGTCTTTGCTGGGTCCTCACAGCCTCCTCTTTCATCTCCTGGAACACAGTGGCTGCAGCTAGTATTTCCGGCTGCTGTAGAGACCAACAAGAACACTGTCAGGGTGAAAGCACCAAAGCAGAAACCCCTGATGGAGGTTGAGGGAACCCCCATGGAGGCATGTGTCCTGGTGCTGAGTACTTTTGCACTCCAGCAGTTGATTAAACTGTGTTGGATATTTAAAAGGTTGCTAACTTCATGACTAAAGTGTCAAACCTAATTTTTTTAAACTTTAGAAAATATATTTGAAAAGCTCTTTAAATGGAAACTTTCTTTCTGCCAAGTTCCACCATAGCACACATTTTTACTGCCCTTATAATTCCTTGAAAAAACTCAATGTATAATAGAAGTGCTGACAGATGCTGGACCATAGCAGCCAGTCTAACAGCTCAGTTGTATTTATTTTTCATTACACTTGACTCTAATTGGTACCGGTTTAACTGTGGCTCATACCAGCAAGAACCTTTTAACTCAAACAGCAGCCCAGAGAAACTGGCTTTTTTTCCCCCCCATATCTTGACTCTTAATATCAGAGACTGATTATATTTCTCCTCGGTCAAACTATCTTTATGTTTATTGAAAGGCACTTAGATTCATTTTTCAGGAGCACGGAAGTTGAGGTAAAATAGACCTAAATTTTAATCCAGGCTCCTTTGTCAAGTTGACCTTTAGAAAGTCACTTAACCTCTGTGAACCTCAGCTTCCCCATCTATAGATGGAGACTGTAATTTTTAAAAATAAATTTATTTATTTTAGTTCATTTATTTTATTTTTTTTGGCTGCATTGGGTCTTCGTTGCTGCATTCGGGCTTTTCTCCGGTGGTGGCGAGAGGTGGTTACTCTTCATTGTGCTGCGCAGGCTTCTCATTGCGGTGGCTTCTCTTGCTGGGAGCACGGGAGCTTCAGTAGCTGTGGCACACGGGCTCAGTAGTTGTGGCTCGCAGGCTCTAGAGTGCAGGCTCAGTAGTTGTGGCTCATGGGCTTAGTTGCTCCATGGCATGTGGGGTCTTGCCAGACCAGGGCTTGAACCCGTGTCTCCTGCATTGGCAGGCGGATTCTTAACCACTGCGCCACCAGGGAAGCCCCTGGAGACTGTAATTCTTACCTTGCAGAGTAGTGATATGTATCTTATAGAAGGTTCGATATCGGGTAGGTAATACCTGATAGCAGAGTCCCCGGAGCACACTGGGAATTTGATACTTGATATTACTTTCTACATATTCTATATTTATCGATATTATAGCTAATGAGGATAATGTTCTATGCAGAAAAAGAACCTCCTGTCTGATTATTCCGTGTGGAATTTTCTACTACTGTGATGAGTTGCAAAACCACTAATTCATATAAGGAAAAACCCTTTGACAATTCCACAAAGACCAGGCCCTTTTTCATTAAAAAGCAAGCAGTCTGGGGCAAGACATGGCCATGAGGCTCATGGCCTGCCTGGTCTTCCCAGCTGCTCCGAGATGCTCTTGGGTGTGGGAATTCTTCAAATGACTTTCAAGTGGCCTCCTTAGAGATGCTGACAGGTCCAATCAAACTCTCTTCTACTGGGCCCTGAGATGAAAGGAAGTGGCAGAGGTGTCTGAGAAATAAAAAAGGTGCCTGCATAGTCCTGAGGAAAGTACCTTAGGACAGAGCAACACACAGCCCAAGCTCTTGAATTCTCTGAGGTGTAACATCCTCAAAGGAGGCAACATTAACAAGAAGAGTGTCTGCTCATCTAGATAAAGCCACTCTGGAATTCTGGCTGGAAACCCTTCAGCGGTAGCAAAGACTCGGTTGAGGGAACTCACTTTGGACTTACTCCATAAGCCCACCTAGATTTATATTGCGGGCTGGAAGGAAAGAACTTCCTCATTAATTAACTGCTATGGACAAAGAGCTTTACATAGGTGACCATGACCGAACCTCATAGCAACCCTTCAAAGCCAGGATGGTTATTGCTCTTTTGCAGCTAAGGATGTGAGACTCGGAGAGGTCAAGTGACTTGCTAAGGCCACACTGGGCTGAATGGGCCAGTATTTGAACCTAGGACTCTAGGACTCTTGACCACAGCCCCAGCTATGGAGGAATCAAAAGAATCAAAGAACTCATCCTAAACTTATTTTACTGTCTCATACATTTTAATAGCAAAAATAGAAATTTTAAAATGAAAAGTAGAACTACACAGAGCCCTACCACCTTATGAAATTACTTTTCCATGCTCCCTTCATCCTGGTCAGAAGCAGAACTGTAATTGTGCAGATGAAGATTTTAGCAAAGATGTATGAAACACCTGCTGTATGCAATAGCTCCCAGATCCATATAGTACATGATAGTTTTGGACCACATGTACGCTGTCATGTAGTGGTTGAGATGATAAAAATAGCCATTGGGCTTCCTTAACAGAGCAGAAATGAGCTGCTGATCATGCAGCATATAGATACACAAAGAGTGTCAAGGAAGAGGCGGATCATTGTGGGCTGTCACCATGAGAATGGAGGTCCTAGGAGCCTGGGGTCCATAGTATCCAACTGACAGCATCATCTGAGTCTGAAACTCCCTAGATTTGGGGACAGAAAGGAGTGACACACAGAAGTGAGTTCTCAAGCTGCCTCCTCAAGCTAAGCAATGAGTGAACTTTTGCTTTTATTATACGAGTCACGTGTTTCTGCTAATTAATATAATGTGTATCCATTATCTAAAAACCTTAAATTTCCTAAAAGAATTTGTTTAGCAATTAACAACCTATAGAAACACCATCCAGAGAACAGTAGTTATTGTTTTGCCTTAGTTCCTTCAGTCTTTTTGTATGCCTATTTTTACTTAGTTGATATTAAACTATGTACGTAATGTAAAAATCTTATTTTTCCAGTTAACATTATAACATTAGAATTTTCAAATGTCATTAAACTTATTTCAAAAATATAACTTTGGGGGCTTCCCTGGTGGCACAGTGGTTGAGAGTCCGCCTGCTGATGCAGGGGACACGGGTTCGTGCCCCAGTCCGGGAAGATCCCACATGCCGTGGAGTGGCTAGGCCCGTGAGCCATGGCCGCTTAGCCTGCACGTCCGGAGCCTGTGCTCCGCAATGGGAGAGGCCACAGCAGTGAGAGGCCCGCGTACTGCAAAAAAAAAAAAAAAAAAAAAGAGAGAGATGAAACATAATCTGATTGAACTCCAGAACCTTCTGTCTCTACATACAGAAAAAGCCAAACTATTGGCATTCAGGGTAAATGTGGAAGTGTAGAACAAGCATGACTACCATGTGTGGTTGGGTAAGTAGTATACTGTCCAGCTCCTAGAGATGCCATTCACAGCATAGTATAAATAAATGGTTCCCATCTCTGTTACCCCATCCAAAAAGTTGTGCTAAGGATGATTACTTATATGAAAAAAACAGAGATGGAATTCACTGCCTGGGAATAAGGAGTGCAAAGAGCCACACACCCTACCCCAAACTACAGCTAATAATAAACCATTACCAAGGAATTCAGAGGGAGCAGAGATATCTGCTTGGCCAAGACATGGACCGAGCTGCCCATTGTTTCTGAAAAGTGATTTACAGCATCTTTGTGGAATGAAAATCCAAGTCATTAATATATGACCTAATTCTAAACAAGGAACACTAGTGCACCAGGGAGAGAGCACTACAAAACTGCAAGACACCACAGAGAAAAGAAAAAATGAAATTCACACACAAGATGAATTTGCAATGAGGAAAATTAATACCATGAAAAATGACAACAATTATAAAGGAATAGCATTATACCTATCTTTCATTGAATGGCTCCCAATGTGCCAGAGACTGTTCTGTTTTACACATATTTTATCTCATTTACTGCTAGGCCAATCAGATATTGTCTTTAAAATCAGAGAAACTAGAGAAACTTGGTGAACCAAAAGCTAATTCTTGAGAAGATCAATAAAATTGATAAAGCTCTAGCCAGATTGACGGTGGAAAAAAGAGAGAAGACACAAAGTACAAATACTATCAGAAAGGAGAAAGGTGACATCACTATAAATTCTACATATATAAAAGGAATAATAAGGAAATGTTATGAAGAAATTTATGTCAAAAATCTGACAACTTAGACGAAATGGAAGAAATTTTGAAAGACACACACTACCAAAATTCACTCAAGAAGAAGTGTATAATCTGAGTAACCGTGTATCTACTAAAGAAAATTATTTTGTACTTTAAAATTTCCACAAAGATAACTTCATGCTCAGATGGCTTCACTGGTGAATTCTATCAAATATTTTCAAATTAATAATAACAACTTTATAAAAGTCTGCCAAAAAAATATAAAGTAGGGAAAGCTCTCCAATTCAAAGACATTATAAGAAAAGAAAATCACCTGTTAATCTTGAATCATGAACATAGAAGCAAAAATTCTTGGCAAAATTTCAACAAATTGCATCCAACAATGTATAATAAAGAGAATACATTATAACGAACTGAGGCTTATCCTGGGAATACAAGGCTGGCTCAACATTTGAAAACCAATCCACCATACCAACAGACTAGAACAGAAGAGTCAGGCAGTCATCTCAATATACACGAAGTAAGTCATTTGAGAAAATTCAACATCCACTCAAAAGACAGGGGAAGCTTCATTACTCATTTTATGAAATTAGCTTACTTTTGTCCAAATACTGGACAACTACGTTGTGAGAAAATAAGATTATATGCTAATATCATTAGTAAAATATGGATGTAAAAACCCAAGCGTTAGCAAACTGGATCCAATAATGTATTTTTCAAAACTAAAAAATAAATCAGAGTAAATCAGGTTACCTTGGGAATATAAAGATGGTTAAATATCATAAAATCTATTAGTTAAATTCATAATGGGTTACAAGATATACAAACATCTTAGTACTTGCAGGAAATAAAGTTTTGACAAAATTACATAATTATTAATGCTAAAAAAAATCTCTACACAAACAAGCAATGAAATAGAACTTCTTTACCCTGAGTCTTATGAAAAACTAGAACAGCATCATCTTGAATGATGAAACTTTGGTAACATTCCCAGTAAAATCAGGAAGGAAGGAAAGAGGGGAAAGGAAAAGAAAGAAACAGATTGGCATGGGTCTGAATGACCAAGAAAGTGAGACATATCACTTAGTAAATGTGCCATCTCCCTGTTGGGAAGACTGCCCAAATGGGAGAATGTTCTTTACTGGGGCACACTGGCTTCCAGTCTTATGGAAGAAAGTACCTTCACTTGAATTTCACTGCCGCCAAGATAATCATTCCTGCCAAAATTCATTAACTGCCCCTTCCCAAGAAAATAGACTCCACCATCACTGTTCTTAAAAGTTTGTTGTTTATATGCCACCCAGTTTGTGGTACTTGGTTATAGAAGCCTGCACTAAGACATATACACAACCGAGGGCTGCTATTGTTTGTTTGGCATGACCTGAGACATTTTTGTTTCTTTCTTTTTTTTTTTTTAATTTATTTATTTTTGGCTGTGTTGGGTCTTCGTTGCTGTGCGCGGCTTTCTCTAGTTGCAGTGTGTGGGCCTCTCATTGCGGTGGCTTCTCTTGTTGCAGAGCACAGGCTCTAGGTGCACAGGCTTCAGTAGTTATGGCACGTGGGCTCAGTAGTTGTGGCTCACAGGCTCTAGAGCGCAGGCTCAGTAGTTGTGACACACGGGCTTAGTTGTTCCGCGGCATGTGGGATCTTCCCGGACCAGGGCTCGAACCCGTGTCCCCTGCATTGGCAGGCGGATTCTTAACCACTACACTACTAGGGAAGTCCCTATTTCTCATTTTTCATCTGTACACTGATCAGGGAAGTTACTGAAGAGTTATGCTCTCTCTAGAAACCCTCTAAATACAATCAGATGATTCAGTTTCTGATCATGGCATTGTGGACTCTTAAGAAGTACTTCTTTATTAATTGAATTGATAGCTGCATTCTTCTCTTTGTTAAGAATTCTTGTTCAAGTATAACTTATATAATCTGTTTATGCTTACATTTAAATACACGGGGAACTCATTAACCATAAGAATAATGGGTTCATGAACAGATAAAACTTAAGTAATTTAAACTTAACCTGGGCACGTCATTTATTGTGTATATCAGGGAGAAGTTAAGTTTTGGCTCCAAATTGTTTTAAAAATGAAAAAAAATTAGAATAAGTTTTTAATTTTATGTTTAACAAAAAGTTATAATTCCAAAAATGAGATAAATCTTAGAATTTGAGGAGACATTGTTCTTTCTAGGCAAAATTGTATAAAGGTTTACTGTAACATTTTTCAATCCACATTTAGATTTCACCATATCATAATAAAGATCATGTATTTTTAGCAATGAACAAAAAAAGTCAAGGACTTCATTATTCCTACAAGGGGCTTTGATGTTTAAGTCAGTCTCCTCTGAACACCTACCTGGCCATTAACCTCTTCTTATTTCTCTTCTATGTTTCAACTGGACAGTCTGTGACAATACCAGTTTGTCAATAACTTTGTATATGATCCAAGCAATGTCTAATTTTACTTTCATGAACTTCATGAAATTTTACATCAATCACAAAATGTTTACTCTCACTTTGTAATTTATTAGAATGGTAGAGTTGGCAGTTTCTAATAAACACTTAAAAAATAGTGAAAGACCGATTGAAGCAATGGGTAAGGATAGATGTTACGGCAATTAGGGAAGGGTGTTCAACAACTAATTTTATAAATGATCATTACTGTTGTAAAGGCTGCTGCTTCCCTTTGAAACCTCAGCACTGCGAGACTGAGGTAGTGTATTCTGATTTGATAATGAGGAAGTCTTACACTATATACAGTTAGAGTGTATATGTGAATTCTATTTAGTTATATGCATATTTGTTTATTAATGAAATTATCTTAGCATATTTCTGATATTTAATTTCTGTAATTGGATATTTCCTAGAGCTTGTATTCTTGACGCTTCAAACACATTTTCAATACTGTTTTCGTCATCAGATTTACCAGAAAGTACTGCCTAAACTTCTTTGAATAACAGTCCATTGTGGTATTTGAGCTATTTGCTTGGGAACTCCCACCCAGAGAAATAAGTCCAGGGAGAAAAATAAAAAGTAAGCACAGGGATGTTATATGTCTAGAATCTAACCCTTGAGAGTTTCCTAGCTATCTAAGACCTAATTTTTCTTTTGGGGACAGTAAATTTCTTGGGCTCCTTTTTGTCATTATGGTATCTGTTCTTTTGCATCAAAACAAATAAGACACTGTATCTCAATGGTTAAAAATGTAGTTACTTGCTCAGGAAGCAAGTAACTTCAGGTAACTTGTATAATAGCTCAATGCCTCAGTTTCCTCATCTGCAAAACAGGAATGATAAAGTACCTACTTCATAGTACTGTTGTGAAGATTAAACAATTTAAGACTTATATAGCACTTAAATAGCACTGATCCATAGTAAGTGCTTTGCATATATTGACTATTATTTAGGGCATGCAGTTATTGTTCTAAGTCTGTTGAATCTTTTAGTAACCATTTTACTTGAAGCTAAAAGACAAGGTAGCAAGTAAGTAAGAGTAGCTGATTCTTAACAAGAGGTGATTGTCAAATTTTCAGTAGGGTGTTGCAAGATGGCTTATGGAAGCAGTAGCAGCTGGGTAGGTAAGAGGTCCACTGCAGGTCACCGTGTGGCCCAGCATGACACCTAGACTCCTCTCTGGGTCTTCTACTCACACAATAAGTGGGCTGAGTTAGTGGACCCCCAGATATCCTCCTTCCCCTCTGACATCTCATAACTTAATCTTCCTTTGAAATAGGCAAGATTGAAGGAGTGAAAGCAAACATGATACAGCTAAGGACCATATTGAGAAGCTGCAATGTTCTCCCTGTCCTGCAAGGGATGACATAAAGATTTGATCTTTTTTCATGGCCAGGGTGATAAAGTCTTTTCTTACTGTTTGGGTTCACGAGAGAGCTGAAGTTCCCTCCTAGCAAAACAAATGTCTCCACAGGGAAGAGTATTTTGGGGATATTAGTAGAAGTGAGAAGTAGGTTAGGAGCAGACAAGGGGAGGAAAACAGCCATTATCTATGAATTGCCTGACATGTGCTGATCGCTATGCTAGGTATTTAATAGATATTTCCAGTTCTGACAACAGCCATACAAGGTGGTATTTATTTTCCCTAGTTTGCAGTTGTAGAACCTAAGGCTCTACAAGGAAAGTAATTTTGCAAGTCTATACAACAAGTGAATGCCAGCACCAGAACAAAATTGCAGTCTTTCTGGATTCTGCTGTTTTATTCCAGCATGTTGCCATGGGCCCCACCTTACTCACTCCCTCAGTCAGTGAGAATAAGACTTGGTAATATGTGACCCAACCCCCCCAGTTGGTACGTGGCAGAATGAGACTGTGGTCCAAAGCCCGTTATCTGAATGCCAAAAACAATGCTTGCATATTTCATGTTCACTCTGTGTTCCAAAGTCTGTCTTCCAACTAGAAGAAAAGCCTAAATTAAATTATATAATTATTCTTACATTGCTCTTACTCCCACTCCAGTTCCTAAAGTTGTGAATTAATTTAATTTGGGTGATTTAGGAAAACAATATAGCATAAGAGAAAGAACACAGAATTTGGATTCATATTCTGGCCTCCACCACTTCCAAGCAGATTGAGGTTAAGTAAGTCACACCATCTTCCTGAGCTTTAGTTTCCTCATATGTGGTGTTTCGATAATGATGTATAAATCAGAGAACATTGCCAAGAGTAAAGGATAAAATGCAAGTAAGTTGCCCAATACAATGTTTGATTGATTCTTAATAATTGTAAATACCCCTTTTGCACCAGCTACTAGCATTTCATCATCATAACTCTAAAGTTTATATAGGAAATAAGGTCCATAAGGGAGATAAACTGAAAGCACAGATACAGATCTATTTACATATAGATTTTTCACATATGACAAAGAAAGCATGGAAGATCAGAGTGGAAAGGAGGGAAAATGGGTCTGAAAAATTATTTTCTACACAGAAAAATTAAATGGATTGCTACTTCACGCCATATAAAAATATCAACTCCTTTTGGGCCCACGTGTCAACAACAAAATTGTACAATTTTTGGAAGAAAATATAAGAGAAAACATAGCTGACCTTTGCATAGATAAGAATTTCTTAAACAAGACAATGCAATGTTAACTATAAAATAAGATAGATCAATTTGACTACACTGAGATGTAAAAATTCTGTTTACAGAAATCTTCTTTTAAAACATTTTTGGGATGAAATCATCAAATGGCAAAATAAGAGTTTTCTATTGTCGTCCCCCCACTTCAAGTAATAGTAATTTAGACAACCACTCATGGATGAGTGTTCATTTGTGGAAGTCGAGGACTCCAGTAGAGAAGTTCCAGCACACCATTGGAGGAAAAAAACAAAAAAAACCCCCTGAGATTTGACACATTGAAGAGGAAAAGAGAAACAGTTTCCCTTCAGCTGAATCACCCCTCCCTTAAGGTAGAACAGCTCAGTGCCAAGAGAGATCTTCTTGGCCCATGATTTCTCCCACAGGGGAAAGTGAGAGTGTGTGAGTGATCGTCCAGCTTCCCCAGCTGTGTGGGATGTCACCAAAGTGACCACTTCTTTCTTACCCCACCCAGAACACTGAGGCGTGCTGCATGACTGGGGGCAGGAAGCATCTGGGAGGATAGCAGCCAGGACTCTCAGAGGGCATCAGAGGGACAAAGACCCAACTAACTGCTTCACAGACTCCACCAGAAAGCCCACCCATGAGGTGCTGTGGCTGCCTCATTTCTGGACTCCCCCAGTTGACCAACAGTCACCCCCAATAATTGGTGGACCCTCACCCCATGGCCAGCTCCCTGTGCATGCACTGGATGATGGAGAGAGTGAGTCTTTGCAGATGGCTAGTGAGAATACACAGATAGCCAACCCAACTCTGTAGGATTGGGAGAAAGCGCTCAAATTTGGGCATTCAGCCCTGCCCTGAGGAAAGCAAACAGAAGGCTGTGAGTACCCAGCCAGGCTTTGCAGTATCAAGAGAAGGCATACAACGTTAAAGATTCCCACTCTACACTGCAGAACCTAAATATATAAAGCAAATATTAACAGATTCGAAGGGAGAAATAGACAGCAGTACAATAATGGTAGGAGATTTCCATACCCCACTTTCAACAATAGATAGATCGTCGAGTCAGAAAACCACCAAGGAAAGTTTGGACTTAAGCTACATATCAGACCAAATGAAACTAATAGACATATACAGAACATTCCATCTAACAGCAGCAGAAGACAATCTTCTCAAGCATACGGGGAACATTCTTCAGGATAGATTATATGTTTGGCCATAAAACAAGTCTTAAGAAATTTAATATTAAAATTATATCAAGAATCTTTTCTGACTACAATGATATGAAACTAGAAATCAATTACAAGTGGAAAAGTGGAAAATTCACAAATATGTGGAGATTAAACAACATACTCCTGAACAATCTATAGGTCAAAAAAAAAGTCGTGGGGAAATTTTTTTAAAATCTTAAAATGTGTTTACAGCATACCAGCACTTATGGAATGCAACAAAAGTAGTGCTAAGAGGGAACTTTTTAAGTGATAAATGCCTCCATTAAGAAAAAAGAAAGATCTCAAATAAACAACATAACATTACATCTCAAGGAATGAGAAAAAGAATCACAAAGACCACAGTTAGTAGAAGAAAGGAAATAACAAAGACCAGAGCAGAAATAAATGAAATAGAGATGAGAAAGACAATAGAAAAGATCAATGAAAGTTAAGAGGTGGTTTTCTTGAAAAGATAAACAAAACTAACAAATTTTTAGCTAGACTAAACAAGAAAAAAAGAGAGAGGACCCAAATAAATAAAGTTACAAATGCATTAAGAGATGTTACAATTGACACTAAAGAAACACAAAGAATCATAAGAGACTACTATGAACAATTATACACCAACAAATTGGACAGCATAAAAGAAATGTAAAAATTGTTAGAAACATACAACCTACAAAGACCAAATAATGAAGAAATAGAAAATCTGAATAGGTCAATAATGACCAAGGAGGTTCAATCACTAATCAAAAACCTCCCAACAAATAAAAGCCCAGGACCAGATAGTTTCACTGGTTAATTCTACTACACATTAAAAAAGAATTAATGCCAGTCTTTCTAAGACTTGCAAAAAATTGCAGAGGAGGGAACATTCCCAAACTCCTTTTACAAAAACAGCATTACTCTAATAGCAAAGCCAGATAAGGACACTACAAGAAAAGAAAACTAAAGACCAACATTTCTATTAAAATATAAATGCAAAAATTCTCAGTAAAATAGTAGCAAATCAAATTCAACAGTACATCTGTTAAAAGTATCATACACCATGATCAAATGGGATTTATCCCTGGCGTGCAAGGACGGTTCAACACAAAAACCCAATAAATGTGACACACCATATTATAGAATGAAAGTTTAAAAGCATATAATCTTCTCGATAGATACAGAAAAAGCATCTGACAAAAAGCAACACCCTTTCATGATTAAAAACTCTCAACAAATTGGACATAAAAG
This sequence comes from Mesoplodon densirostris, assembly GCF_025265405.1. Taxonomy (NCBI): domain Eukaryota; kingdom Metazoa; phylum Chordata; class Mammalia; order Artiodactyla; family Ziphiidae; genus Mesoplodon; species Mesoplodon densirostris. The sequence continues at coordinate 12,385,552 of NC_082674.1, read as the reverse complement.
GAACTTGCCTCAACATAATAAAGGCCATATATGACAGCTAACATCATACTCAATGATAAAAGGTTAAAAGCTCGTTCTCTAAGATCAGGAACAAGACAAGGAAATTCTCACCATTCCTATTCAATATAACACTGGAACTTCTAGCCAGAGCAATAGGCAAGAAAAAGAAATAAAAGGCATCCATGCTGGAAAAGAAGAAGTAAAATTGTCTCTATTCATAAATGACATGATCTTATATATAGAAAACCCTGACGACTCCACCAAAAATCTGTTAGCATTAATAAATAAATTCAGCAAATTTCAGAATACAAAATCAACACACAAAAATAAATTGCATTTCTTTACACTAATGGTCAACTATCTTAAGAAAAAAAGCAAACAATTTCATTTGCAATAGCATTAAAACAATAAAATATTTAGGAATAAATTTAACCCACACTGGTGAAAGACCTGTACACTGACTTTGATGAAAGAAATTGCAGAAGACACAAATAAATGGAAAGATATCTGTGTTCATGGGCTGGAAGAATTAATATTTTTTAAAATGTCCATATCACCTGAAGCCATATATAGATTCAATGCAATTCCTGTCAAAATTCCCATAGTATTTTCACAGAAAATGAAAAAAGTCCTAAAATTTAGATGACACCACTAAAGACACTGAATAGCCAAAGTGACAATGAAAAAGAAGAACAAAGCTGGAGGCTTTACACTTCCTGATTTCAAACTATATTACAAAACTATAGTAATAAAAACAGTATGGTACTGGTATAAAAATAAACACATGGACCAATAGAACAGAATCAAGAGCCCAGAAATAAACCTATGTATACAGAGTCAATTAATATTTGATAAGGAAGTTAAGAATACTCAGTGGAGAAAAGATAACCTTTTTAATAAGTAGTATTGGGAAAACTGGATATCCACACACAAAAGAATGAAATTGGACCCCTATTTCATACCACTTACAAAAATTAACTCAAAAGTAGATTGAAGACTTAAATGTGATATCTAACACCATAAAATTCCTAAAGGAAAACATAGGGAAAAAGCTCCTTGACATTGGTCTTGGCAAAGACTTTTTTGGTTATGACACCAAAAGGAACAAAAGCAAAAATAAACAAGTAAAACAACATCAAACTAAAGAGCTTCTGCTTGAAAATGGGCAGAGGACCTGAATAGACATCTCTCCAAAGAAGACACACAGATGGCCAACTGGTACATGAAAGGATGCTCAACCATCACTAATCATCAGGGAAATGCAAATCAAAACCACAGTGAAATGTCGCCTCACACCAGTTTATAATGGCTATTAACAAAACCAGAAAAGTTAACAAGTATTGATGAAACTACAGAGAAAAACAAACCTTCGTGTATTTTGGGTGGGAATATAAGTTGGTGCAGCCACTATGGAAAATAGTATGGAGCTGCTAAAAAAAAAATTGAAAATAGACCTATCATATGATCCAGCAATCCCATTTTGAATATATTTATCCAAAGAAATGAAATCACTATCTCAAAGAGATATCTGCACTACTATGTTCATAGCAGCATTATTTACAATAAAGAAGTTCTAAAAATCAAAGTGTAAGCATACAAACAACTCAATAGAAAAATAAGCACAGACTTAGGTATCTCATTTGCTTTACCCTAGTTCCAACCCTGATGTAGAGATTAAATGAAATAAGGTAAATAAAGGGTTTAAGCATATTAAACTTAAAATAAAGTGTCTGGCACATAGGAAGATCTTAGGAAATGATATTTATAATTATGATTCTGACTTACTCTTAATATTATTTATTTTTATTTTGTTATTTTATTGTTATTATCAATCTGACTTAATCTCTTAGCTCTCCATTTCTTTTCATTAAACTGAAAATATAATGAAAATCCCTTTGGAGAGAAAGCATTCATGTGAAAATGCAATGGATTCAACTTAGCTATTCTCTCATCCATTTATTCATTTGGCAACATTTTATAGAGTGCCTGGGATATGCCAGAGTTATGTTGTTTACTGGAGATAGAGAATAAATAAGGCACAGTCGGTGTTCTCAAAGAGCTCACAGCCAGGGGTCACAGGAGAGGACAAATTCAGGTAATGATAGCAATATGGCAACTGCTATAACAGAGGGATTAGCTGGGTCTAGTGTAGCCCAGAGGAGAAATCACCTATGTTTGGTAAGATCAAAGAAATCTTCCAGCTGGCAGTGATAGTGGATCCAAGTCATGAAAAATGGATGGTACTTCAGAAGCCTTCCAAAATATAATGGGTTCTTTTTCCCCAGTGTATTCCTCCATACAGTGAAAATGCATAGAGAAGAATCACATTTCTCTGAGATGAAATAGACTGCAGAGATCATCAGGTGCCAGTGGTAATCAACCAGAGGCAGTACCGCCCTCAGGGGGCATTCCAATAGCACCAAATTATTTTTAGCTGCCATAATAACCGGGGTAGGGTTGCTAGCATTCTGACGGCAGGGAGCTAGAGATAAGAAACATCTTGCAATACACAGACCAGTCCAGCATATGGAAGAATTGCCTTTACAAAATGCCAGCAACATTTCCTTTGAGAAGCACTGAAGACAACTCACTGTTTATAAATACATATGAAGTCAAAAAGGGGGAGACAAAAGTGCCAAAGACTTTGGAAGAGTTATGTGCACCCTGTGGTGGCCCAGATCTTCCTAGAGCTAGCCTCAGCCTTGGAGTCTCTTCCAGTTTGTGTATCACAAGCATTCCCTGTGGCACAATCAAGTGTGGATTATGCAAGCTGGCCCAAACCATGTTGACCAGAAAGTTTACATTGTAACCTCCGAAAATGTCTTGTGATTTGTCAGTTAAGTGTCCCTGATCTTTCCTTCTTCCACATCTGTCTTTCTAATGCTTGAAGAAATACCTTTTACCTTTCCATCAATGTTCTATCAATAAATATTCATTCCTCCTCAAAGTTCCACACATGTGATGATCTCTGTATCTAAATTGAAAGTTTAAAAAAAATACTATGTTCTTTTACTGAAACGCACACATTAAACTATCTCTTAAACCAGGAGGAATTGTTTTTTGCAGCTGTTTTTAACAGGTTGTATTTCATAAAGAGTCAGTTTTCAACTCACCAGGAAATTTCACTGGACTGAGGAATTTTTCTTACACTGAAGTATGATCAGAGAAAAAAATTTGACCTAGAAAATGTGAAATCTTTACTTGACAGTGTTAAACAGTATTTCTCATAGTTATCTACAAATTAATAATGATCTTCATAAGCCTGAATATTTTTCCTGTACAACTTTTGTATTATAAAAACTAACTCCTGATGGAAACTTCAGTGGGTTTAATAGGATTTCTGATTTATAAAATAAATGAATAAGTAATTTTAAAAATTTGCTGCCATAAGATAGACTTGTAAATTTTTAACAATATTCACTAAAATTTAAAGTTTATATATTTTACCACTTTGCTCTATATCTTGGTGTAACAGTTAGCATAAAGTCAGCAGATGTTATTGTGTGTTTTACATTTAATTCTAAAGACTCAGTTGTATAGTCATTGCAGCAAGATCATGTTTGACACCCCTGGAAAGCCAAGGTAATTCAGGACCAGAACATACAACTTGGGGCAGATGGTAATTGCTCTGGCTCTGAATTTCTTTGTAGCTTATCACTAATATTTTGCCAGACCATAGTAATATAGAACTACAAGAGATTTCAACTTTCTTCCAACTGGGAAAATTTGTTTTTCAGAGCTGGAAACGACCACAGAGGTTTTCAAAATAATTCCCCTATATGGATGGAGAAGGAGAGACCTTGCACAAACTCACATGATGACATAATGGGGAAGTCAGAATTGAAAGTCAAATTGGTCTCATGGGCTTATAAAATCAGCATTAGAAAGGCCCTGGGGTCACTTAGTAACCACCCTGCTCCCCCACCCAGGTATTCTCTATTATCTGATTACCAGTCCAAGGCTGTATCAATGTTCCATGACTTTGCAACAATCCACACTGATGATGATCCTGTATACAAATTTAAGAGAGTTTTAAAATTCATTTTCCTTTACTGAAATGCACAAATTAAGTTCTTTATTTATTATGCCAGGAAGAAGCAAGAGAGTGTCTGAGCAAGCAAAAATTTTCATTAAATCCACACTCATTATTTATTGGAAATACTCCAGATTCCCACATGGAGCCTTTCAGTACCTTCTTTATATACACTTTATACACACAAGATCCTCCAAGGAGAAACAGAACATTAGAAGCAAGAGTTGGCCACAAGGGCTGAGACAGGAAAACTAAAAGGACAGAAATGAAGTTAAGACGTTTAAGTATGGCCATTTAGTAGTAGAGGTACTCACAGCCAATGTGTTTCCAAGGTGGGGGAAGAAGAGTCTCAATTATCTAAACCTTAAGTTATTAGCATAGGTACCACTCAGGTTTATTTTCAGTGAGTTCATCCCCATTTTCCTGATCTTACTTAGAAAAGCATGTTTTGCCCAATGGAGACTCAAGCCATCAAAAAGAAATATTTAAAAAAGTAGTGAAGGTACATTTCTCAGAATTAGAAAAAAAATCTGAAAGATTTCAGATTGAAAGAGGAGAGATGAGGGGTGGGGAATATATCTGGGTATATCATAATGAAATTAAAAGAGAAAATTCTAAAACTTCCAAAGGAAAAATACAGATCCTACATGAAGGAACAAGAGTCAGATGACATTTGATTTTCCAGCAGCAGCAATGATGCAAGAAGGTAATGAAGTAACACTGAGTATTGAAGAAAAAGAACTTAGAATCCAAAATATAATTTCTAGCCAGACTGCCATTCATATATGAAGGCATGATAAAACTATTCCCTGGCACACAATGTTAAAGAGATTTTTCCTCACAAAGGCACACATTGAAAAGGGATCAAATACTTTTGTAAAATTTTGTAGTTGTCTAAAAAATAAGTTAGGACTAAAGAAAAAGAGAAATGTAACTATAATAATCCATAGTTTATCCAGAGTTTTAAAATTTAGACAATATCAGTATGGTGGGTATGGATGGAGAGCTAAGGAATGTGAGAGGCTAAGTTCTTACCTTATGTAAGTTGATGTGGGTACCAATTTTTAAAATATAATATAGAATTTTTAAAATAAATCATGGGATATGCGGAAATAATCTACTAAAATACCAGAAACTAGCTCACATATATGCGTACTTCAAGTAAAAATAAGTGGATGAAATTCATCAATGAAAAGACAAAAAAATAGATTAGATTTTATTAATCCATGTATATGCTATTTACAAAAGACACATTTAAAATACAAGGTTAAGGGCTTCCCTGGTGGCGCAGTGGCTGGGAGGCCGCCTGCCGATGCAGGGGACACGGGTTCGTGCCCCAGTCCGGAAAGATCCCACGTGCCGTGGAGCAGCTGGGCCCGTGAGCCATGGCCGCTGAGCTTGCGCATCCGGAGCCTGTGCTCTGCAACGGGAGAGGCCACAACAGTGAGAGGCCCACGTACCGCAAAAAAATAAAAATAAAAAACTGAACGAAAGAGGAAAGCTCTATATGACCATTTTGATAGATGCAGAAAAACATTTGGTAACATTCACCATCCATTCATGATAAGACTCTTAGTAAATTAGGAATAGAAGGAAATTTCCTTAACTCAGTAAGCAACATCATTTAAAATAGACACCACTCTAAATGGGAAACTGCAAGAAGCATTCTCTGTAAAGTTAAGAATGAGAGAAAAATATATTGTGTCATCACATCTGGGCAACCTTGAATTGAAGAGTTTAGCCAGTGCAATAAGACCAGAATAAATGAATAGTTTAGAAAAATATAGAAAGTCGGAAATAAAATTGTCATTTACCAATAAATGATTAGAGGTAGCAAAAGAGTTTAGCAAGGTGACTGTGCACAAGATCAATATAAAAATGTCAACTGCTATTCTAAACACAAGCTGAAACATATTGAAAACAATTAAAGAGAAGGCACTATGTAAGTTACAACTGTCAAAAGAAGTTCAAGACCACTATAAAGAAAATTTTAAACATTTACAAAGACATAGTAAAAGAAACACATATAAATGGACAAATATATTCATGAGTAGACAGTTTTAATACTGTCAGTTCTACCCAGTCAATCCATAGAGTCAATCAAAATCCCAACAGGGATTTTTTAAATGAATTATAAGAAGCTGATATATATGAAAGAGTTAAAGGCTAAAAGTAGCCAGGATACTTCTAAAAAAGAACAAGGACAAGGAACTTGTTTTCCCAAGTAGCAGGAACTCCACAGGGTCACCATAAGGGCAGCCCCAAGTTGATGAGCTTCACATTCCTCATACACATACACATCTGGCAATCCATCTTTTCATGCCCCATTCTTAAATTCAAGTGGAGAGCTTGAGTATCACCACTGTCTTGTACATTTCAGCTTTGATGAACTTTCAACATTCTAATCACCTTATGCCTCCTTCTAGCCTAATCAGACTCACATAGAAACAAACATTTAAACGACCAACTACTGTAGTAGAGTACATACAGGTCAAGTGTCGATACAACAAAATCAGGAGGCAAGAACCATTTTTGCATTTGACATCACAGTTAAGACCCTCTGCGTCTTAATGACGAATGAGATTGGTGGTCTGCGGCACACGGTACTGAGCTGTCATTCAGACGTTGTGCCCTTGTGCAATCTCTAAAGGAAAAGATGGAGGAGGACCTAGTAATTTGTATGAGTACTTTGTATTAGGAACAACTTCATACTTTATAAAACAACTGTTAACTACAGGAAGGGGGGATAATGGAGAGAACTATCCCCCAAACTGCCCCTTACTCATCACTCAGTCTGTACACAGTAATTCCTTTGAGCCTGTTGATCACAGGCTCTCTAGTGCCTGTGTTTATGTCTGAGGTCTGTTGTGAGCAATCCTGGAGTGATGATGAACTCCTGCTCCTACTCCAGCCTCTTCATAGCTCAGTGGCAGGGGGAGACCAGAGTTGTCTGGAGGAGATTGGGAAAGTAGACAGGAGAACAGGTTAAGCCGTCACTGATCTCCTATTCCACCCCACCTGCCCGTTTGCCCTTGCATAGACAGAGGGGCTCTCTCCTCTTCCTTCCTGTGTGTTTTCCCCAAATAGCCAACCAGACTTGTTTCATCAATATTCAAAATGGATCGAGTCGTAGTCTACACATGTCCTCTCTATTTGGAGCTCTTTCTCAAACCAGGCTTGGTGTGGTCTACAAGGGTGGAGAGTGTGTGATAGACCACAGACACATTTCATGAGCTCAACAAGGCCCAAGCTTTTGGACAACATGTCGTGACTCCAGAGAAGCCTTAGGTATGTAATGGGATTCTCTTTTCTTGGCTTCTAAAAACTCCTAAGCGTAAGTATTGCAAGTCAACTTAGTTCTGAAGGAAAAATATGGGTTAAAAGACAGAAAGCCTGCTCCCCATGTGCTACCAGGGAGTTAGTGGTGTGGGATCAGGCAAGTCCCACCCCCTTTAGATTTCACTTTTCTCATCTGTGGCATGGGAGTGTCTTGAAATCTTGTCTCTTTCTAGTGTTCTGTGATTCTAAGGAGGGTCCTTGAGAAAACTGAGATCCAGGCACAGAATGGCCACCAGGAAGGCAGGCCACAAGGTGTCTGCCTGATGACCCTTTGGAAATTGGCAACAATGCATTTCTCCTTTTATACTTTCCAAGAATTCTAATGGACCATCAAGTATCAAATCAGGACCATTGGAACATCCCTAAATGAGTTATCTTTAATCTTCCTCCATTCTTAAGTCTTGCTCATTTCAGTTCAGTTGAAACTGCATCCTACCCTATGGTTTGCAGAAAAAGTCCACAGTGGTTTTTTCTCCTGGTTTCAATTTAGGGGCCACTCTCCACTAATTACTAGATGCCTGTATGTTTTCTAATAATTCCTGTTTTGCCAGGTTTTGAGTTAACAAAACCCTCTGCCCTGGGTCTGAAGCTCTGCCACATCAGTGGTAGCGAAGACACTTCAGCCTTCATTATGAGCTATGTTCCTAAGGCACGAATAAAGCCAAAATAACAATTAGCTTCATGTAAATATTGAGCCACACCATTTCCTTCTCATGTTCTAGAGAAGGCCTGAGCTTGTCCTGGTAAAATGTCTGGATGTGATGGATTTAATCTCTTGTGGATAGTTGAATCTTATATCCTAATCAGGGTCCTGAAGAGGGCTCCCTGGGACTCTTGTGGGCTTATGGAGGGTCAGCTTAGTGGCTGGTCTCCCCACACCATTTGAGTTGGGCGTCTTGTGGTGGCAGTAGGTCTCTCTCTAAGACAGTACCACTCTCACTCACCATCACGTCGAGTGATGTTTGTGCAATATGGCACCACAGTCTATGACCACATCTGTTTCAACGGTTTGCTATGGGGTCTTCAGGCTCAATTCCATCTTGAGAATCTGATGCTCTCCGAGGGAAACAGAATTTGTTTGTTTGTTCATTTGTTTTTGAAAACACACATACCCAAGCTACTTTTCATCCCTGGATTGGCCTTTGGGCTTAATTGAATACACTCAGAAATGATCATCTGGGCTACCTGAATTAATCTGCTTGTGCCCCTAGAGGCTTCTGCTTAATCCCTGAGTGCTAGGGATCCTGCCAACAGCCCGATCCTCACTCCCTCCCACCTTGTCTGGTCTGCACAGGGGCACAGCCACACAAAGCCATGGTTCCTACTGCTGAAGGGATGCTAAGGATCACCCACTCGAGTCCCTAACCCAAGTCTTCAAGTTCCTAGGGGTCCAAGCAGAACAAAATATTCCCCACTTTCACCAACGTCCCTAAAATTCAACACAAGGGCTCCTTTATTATACAGGATCGTGTTGCTAATTGTTGCTAATCAGACAGGGCAAAACAAGAAGGAAATAGAGTGTCCCAGCCTGGGTACTCCAGAAGAGGATGCTGAGGGAATCTGGCAAAATGTCTATTAGGGATGGATGCCTGTGAAGGGAAAGAGAGGCTGCAAGACTGGGTGGAGGGAGAAGCTGAGGTGTGATGCAGGCTGGGCAAAGCCTCCACCATCCAGAAGGGAACCTCTAGAGACAGGGCTGTCCCTCAGAGGTCCCACACACGGTGGGCACACGGCTGGTCCTCCGTGCTTCTCTTGCTTGGCCAATCAGCTGATACAGGCTGCCCCCAGAGGGTGTGGCCTCGCACGAGACAGCTCCCTGTGGCTGCCGTGGCTGCTGACCTCACTCCCGATGGCTGGGGCAACACGTCCTTTCTTGGGGTCTGCCTTCGATAGGGATGTGCACTTGCGGTGCTACGTACTCATGGCCCCTGGGCTATGGCTCTTGATTCCACTAAAGCGTCAACTGGGCGTCCAGGGATGGAATGTAACAAGTCTTCCCTCTCTGTCAGACTGGGCGTCAAACCTGATGGAGGAGGCCAGCCAGAACAATGCTCCCTTCCTGGATGATATCTCCAGTGGGCAGGTTGCATCTGCAAACATGATAAGTCGGCTCACTGCTCAGTCACCTGGGCCTCTGGCCAGTCCCAGAACAAATTCAGAGCATCTACACCCAGCACCACGCTGCGTACATCTCTTCGTTCAGCTCGTCTCTTTGCCTCTAACGGCCAACATCGCAGTGATCTTATAAAGAGGCAAACTTCTCTGCCTTAATTAGACATGACTCTTATTGCAAAATGCACTTGGAAATGAGCACGTTTTCAGTATCTACCAGTAGGCATTGTGTGATATGAAACGGATGACATTTGCTTTCCTTAGACTCCTACAAAAGTGTTTATTTTTACAGAGTCCGTCAAACTGCAAATTAGCACGCACACATCCCTTCCTGTTCTCCCCTCCCATCTGGCTTCCTCGCAGAAATTACATTCTTCTCAGTTTGCCCAAACTGTTAGCACACAATTCGGCTCCCATTTGCTTGGTGTCAATTTAATATTGCATTAATTAGACAGTTAGAGAAGGGCCCAAGAAGATTCCCAGCGAGCATGCTTTAAGGGGGGGGGGCGGTCAGGTTGATTGGAAACGGCTCTTTTTCATTTTTAAATTTGTTTGGTTTTGCCTTAGCACAAAAATGCAACTTGATTAAAATCGCAGGAGCTGCTGATAAATTGACTCCATGTGAGTAAAGTATCGCCATGGAATCAGAACTGGATTGGATCCAAGAAAAGGATCCACCCCTCCTCGCAGGTACCCTGTGCCACCTTGAAGAAAAGAGTAACTCGTAGTTTTACTGATACCATGCAAACTGCCAGATGAAACGTGAAAAATTCAGTCTGATATGGGAGAGAAGGCAACTGTCGTTAGTCCCCACATAAAAACACCCACCTGTCTTTAGTCAAGGTGTGGGGGGCTGGGTCCGTCAGCGTGGCACGGTGGTCTGCACTCTGATCCCCAGCCCTGCAGTGCCCGGCTGTGAGATTGGGAGCTGACTGCTTTCCTCCCCGGCCTCAATTTCCTCACCTGGGAAAAATGATGATTAGGCCAACTTTGCAGGGTCAATACAAGGAACTCACAGAGAGGCTAGGTTATACTGACATGGACTATTCCGATGAAACTGAATAATCTGAAAATGACATGGAACTTTATAAAAACAGGCTCTGGCGATGAAGTCTTTTCTTTCTGTTTTTATTCAAATACTTGGCCACCTGGGGACTATTATATTTAGTAATGATAATTAAACTATTCCATGTGTTCTGGTACTCTCATAATATCATGAAACATTCATTCTGGAAGAGATCTTAAAGCTAATCTGTTCTAATAGCACCATTTTCTAAATGCTCAAAGAGTTTAAGAAATTTAGAAATTCATATTTGGTATGTTAGGACACTAGCCTGGGTCCCGGAGTCCACAACCAGCATTCTGGCCTCTGTGCTAGGTCTTCTCCAAACCTGTCTATGCCCAGACAAGCTTCACTAACCAGAGCTTTGCTCTAGGAATTCCTTCACGGAGATGTCATGGAATTACCAAAGTTGAACATAGATCAGATTGAAAGATCTCCTGGACTGGTTTGGGATCTATTACTCCCTGGTCAGGGACCCACTACTCCCTGGTCAGGGACCCCCATGCTGCCTTCCTGGGTCTCTCTCCCAAAGGACACTTCATCTTCTCTGGCTTCTTCTCAAACCCTTAGTCTGTTGAGATTTCAAAAACTGTAGCAGAATTTAGGTCACTCTCAAGCCCTGGGTTTTCCAAAGACGTGAGTTGATTTGAAGGGTTTCCTGGTGTGAGTTGACACAGAGTTCAGTCTATTTCAGTATCAGCTCATTACCCTGCTCGAGCCTGGAATGGGGTCAGATGCATGACTGACTACCTGTGCCCCAGCACCAGTGAGTGGCCCGCCCTGGTGAAGGCCGGCAGGGATGGCCCCTGACGTGGAAACCACCTTCAGGCAGGTGGGACCAGGAAGGCATGCGCAGCATCCATCGGAAGGTCCCTGCTGGAATGACAACGCTGGTTTTCCACTTCAATTCCCACTCTTAAAGCAAAGAATATCAACGCTTCCCTTTCTCTGTGATGGAGACGTTAACGATATAAAAACATGCCAGAGAGAAAATGGATTAGATTTCTGACGAGGGTCTCACCAGTGCCCAGTGTCTAAAATGTAACTACACAGAGTCAAAAAACGGTTGGGTATTGACATTTATTTGGTATTTGTCAGGTATTTCTACCCCATAACAGTGACCCTTATAGGGGCCCCCAAGGGCCCCATGAGGCAGGAATTTTGCTGTTCTCTCCATCGACCACAAAGAATGTTAGAAACTTCTTCATAAAACCAGTGCACAAGAGCACCCCGCATCCAATCCACAGTTGGCCTGGCAGCCCCTCCTTTTGCATGTGCATCCTGGGACGGGCACTCTGCTCTGAGGGGTCTGCAAAGTCCTCAGTGGTCAGCGCCTCACAGACGGTGGGACCCCCCCTCCCCACTCGCACCCTCACCTTCTGCAGCGTGGAGGAACGGAACTGCTTCCAGTTGCCAGATCCAGGAGCCCATGTATCCAAGCGCCCGCCCCCTCCAGCCCTGCCACGTGGCCCATTCCTGATCACAAGCTCTCTGTCTGCAGACGGCACTCTCTCTCCTTCTCTGTCTCTCTTCTCTCCTTCCCCCTTTCTCCTCTCTGGTGTAGCCACAGGGCCTGGGGGCTCTCCGAGCACGCGCTGTCTCACAACGAGGGGCACAAACCTCTTGCGTCCCTTTCACCCTCAGGCCCCCAGCGTCTGCCCACTGGGATGGCTTCATCAAGGTTTCCAACTCTAGGCATAGTTACTCCATTAGAAATAAATTCATTTCCTTACATTCAACTGTGCTATTTATTGCCTTATTTTCTTGAAGAGAAGCACAGAGATCTGGGTCACATCTGACTGTCCCAGGGGCAGGACGCCCTGGGTTATGAGCCCAGCTCTGCCGCAAGCTCCCCGAATGACATTGGGCCGTTCACTCTCCTTTTCTGGGCTTGGACTCGGGCTACAACACAAGGAGGTGAGGCTAAAGGGTTACTGGACTCTCTTCTGACTGGAACGCTCTGGGATTCGGAGATGGGGGGCAGGGGAGCAACATTCCTGGGGAGTGACACAATTCCAAACAGGGAGATCAAAGGGGCTCCGGGAGGGAGGCCCCAGCCAGGAGCTCACAGGCCCACGTCTGGGGTCAGTGATTGGCTCCTGCCACCACCTTCCTCTCCGTGCGCTCGGGGCGGCAGGGTGGGCCAGACTGTGGGCCCAGCAGCAGAGTTCCCCCAGGAGAAGAGGCAGAAAGGTGGCGGTGGGGTGGAGAGGAGCCGTGACATCTGTATGGAACTTTCTGTCAGACAGATGCGAAGTTTAAACATTTTAACCAAAAGCAGTCCACTCCGGGCTTTCTCAGCACCAGTGTGAGAACCGCGCTGTGCGGATACCTCTTAAAGTATTTGATGAGCGGCTGAAAGGCTGACAGGCTAACACTTCACTTCCTTCCAATTAGGGGCCTTTAACATCAAAGGCCCAGGGCCCACTCAGCCTGGCTCACTTGAATGAATTAGGGAAGAGAATGGATCCAGGAGTTGCTTCCTTCTCTCCCTCGCAGAGACGTGGGGCTCTGGGGGCTTTAATAAGATGTTGGAGGTCACCAGGGTCAGGCTCTGACTAGGGGCAGCGGGAAACTGCCAGAGTGTTTCAATATGTGCGGTGTTTGTCCTGCAATCAGGCCCCCCGCTGGAGCCTCCCCTGGTGGGGCCCGTCTTGTGAGGACCCTTCCGGAGACGGAGCGCGCAGGCAGGCTGGGCCCTGGGTCCCACTCGGGTGGGTGTTCTAGGCCTGGGTGCAACCAGTGAAACCTGGGAGCACCAGGCCTATTGGTTTCGCGGCAGCTTTTTCTGGAGACCCCAGACCTGCGATCATGGTGGTGAGGTGGCCGGGAACACACCCACGTCAGGGGCCCGTCTGTCATCTTCAGAGGTTCGTTGTGGCAACACGAGGCGGAATGAGGGCAGGAGAGATTCTCAGCACAGGACTGGCTGGCCCTTGGCATCAATCAGAGAGAGAATGCAACTGTGTAAACGGTCAGAACCAGAGGAGGAAAGAGAGCTTCTTTTTCTATTTCATTTCACTTTGTTTGCAAGAGACCCGAATCTCCCCTGCAGAAGCTCTGGCCAATCATTTTCAGCTCCTGCCTGTGAGTCCCTGTGTCAGGCAACTGTCCATCCTACAAGGCTATATCCATTCCGCGGTGAGCAGCTCTCAGGGTCAGCAAGAGCATCCTTCTGTCGAGTTAGAGGGTGCAATGCCCACTCAACCAACCCTGTCCTGCTTCACGCAGTTGAACAAAGAGTAGGATCTCTGGAGCCAGATGAACCTGGATTCAAAGCCTGGCTCCATCCTTCCACCGTCTGTATACAGGGGAGTTACTTTGACTTTAAGCTTCTGCTTCCTCTTTGGCAAATGGAGGTTTTCGCAATATACGTAAATGTTTATAAAGCACCTATTACTAACTATGTAACTAAGTACATAGTTAGTACTTAGTGAGAGGTTCTTATTATCTATCACCTCTTATGCCCAGTGAGGTTTCTCTTCTTCATAACATCCTCCACTCCACCCCCACTTCATTGCAGGATGAGAAATGCCTGGTGGGGTCCACGAAGAGAGAGGTCTCTGGTGACAGAGGAATAAAGATGACCTTCTACACTGAGGATGGATGGAGCAGGTTCCAAGTCCAGGTGAAGTCTAGTAAAATGGGGAGGCACATGGCACAGAAAGGACCAACAACCTCACAGAAGAGGAGTCTGAAATGAACAAGAGACATTTAGAGGACAGTGGGGTAGTGCGATTTGTCTGGAACGTTGGATAAAAGACAGAGAGAAGGCTGTAGAGCCAGGGCCGGGCTCTTGTGGGAAGAGCTTTGAGAGTCATGCTAAGTCACTTCGGGAAGAACTGCGAAACCCATAAGTTGGACGTTTGCCATAAACCTATGATCATTTTTGATGCTTACAGCAAAGCAAAGAAGTAAGTATTTTTGTGCCCATTTTACGGATGTGGATACTGAGGCTAAGGGAGCTCCAGTGACTTATCTGAGAAGAAATCTCTAGAACCTAGATCTTCTAACATCCAATCCAGATTCATGAAATCTGTGGTCTTGCTGAAAACACAAAAGCAATACAAACAGATAAGAAAACGGTGATGGGGAGAGCTCAGGGTGGGTTGGACCAGTAAGAGAAACTTCCTGAAGGAGGTGGGCTTTACTTTGAATCTCTTCCACATTGAACTCCATCAGCTCCTTAAAATCCTGCAACTACGCCATCAATCATCCAGTTCTAAGAAGAGACAGCTAGTGATGTGTTTAGAATCCAGAGTCTGTCTTTATAAATATTTGAGGGATCCACAAAATCCTGGAAATGATATTATGTATGTGTTGGTGATGGTGGTGGCTGTGGAGTGTGGACTAACATGTATAAGCACCTGCTGTTTGCAAGGAGCATTTTCCAAAGCTCTCTGTGTTCATCTTCACCCAGCCCTGACTGGTGGGCATTTTAATCTCCATTTTCCAGGTGAGGAAACTGAGATGACAAAGGTTAAGTGACCTGCCCACGGTCAACCCTCAGTCTAAGAAATAGGTCTTTCTGGCTCCAAATCGTGGATTCTTTCCACTCCATTTATTTTACTTCTAAACTAAAAACTGATGCTCTGTCTGGCATCACACATCCTGTGCCTGACGATCTCAAGGCCTCAAAGTCACAGATGGGAGACTGAGGGAATATCACCTATGTTTCCACCTCCTAGAGCAGAAGCTGAGAGCCGAATCTAGCTAATCAACCATGCCCATTTTTAATTTGTGCTTTGAGTGAAAAAGATCCTCAGGACATCTCCAGGATCTGTGTTATAATTCACCATTGATGAGCTGGGTCATTATTTTTAAGGCTCCATCAATAGCTCCCTGTGGCAAAGTCAGCTTTAAGCCACAGATATTTAGATACAAATTGCAATGCATCCCTACACCTTAGTCACTTCCACTAGCAGGGGCCACTGCAATCATTTTTCTCCGCCCCCTTCTGCAGCAGCAGTGAAAGAGAACTCCAACCAGAGTGTATGGAGCATGAACCGCTTCAGGATTCCGGGGCCCACGGGGGAGACAGGTCCCGTGTAGGTTGACATTCCAGCCCCCAAAGGGCTGTAGGTCTAACTGAAGTGGCAATGATCATAAGGGAACAGAAAACAGAAGAGGACAAGCCGTGAATGTTTTCCTGTATTAGGTACGCTGATCCTAGCAGTTTTCCAGAATTCCATGAAGCCAGGATTGCTTAAATAAGCTATAGCTTCCATCTCTGAGGCCCCATTAGACTGGAACAATCAGACAGCAAGGGAAGGACCAATTCCATAACTTTCTGCAGTTGACATAAAGCGCATTGCAATGTATCAAGCCACCAAGCCAAGAAATATGGTCAGCTTTCTTTCTTTTTTCTGGTCTTCAAAACGTCATCCACAGATCTAGGCCTTGTGTTCTATGCATGAATATAGCAGAGATTTCACATTTAGAAAATAAGAATGGTGTGAAGTCATAAGAGAAGAAAGAATTTTCTGTACAAATTATATGTCATATATAAATTGGTATACGCTCTTATTATGAGCCTCAGTACCTATTGGAAAAAGAAAAGAGGCTGTTTGGATTTGGCCATTGATTGTGTGGAGGTCTCAGAGATTTGGCAACCCAGATGGACTTTCTGGAGGCATTGGGGCTTGGATTAGGCCCTGAAGGTGAGGCAGGATTCGCCCAGCCATGCGAAGAAGGAAGGGTAAGAGGAAGATGGTGTCTTAAGACACAGAGGAAGGAATGAGCTGCTATATGTGGGCAAAGAGACCTGGCCACATGGCCCAGCAAGGGAAGTGTCTGCAGAGAGAGAAGCTGTGAGCAGACGGTGGCCCAACCCTCGTGATGAGGAGGCGGAAGAAACACCTGTTTCTTAGGGGTGCATCTGGGAGCACCCCACGAAGGTGACTTTATGAGACCCTGAGATTCTCGGTGTGGTACTCCAGGCCCAAGTGCCCCATGGGACCACGGAAACCATGGGTTCCAGCCAAAGAGCTCCGTCTCTGGCCCCTGCACACCTCAGGTGTCTGCTGCCCACGCCTATGTCACTGCCCTGCCTGCTTGTAACACCCTCACCCTCCCTTCTAAGCTTACCCGAAGCCCATCACCTCTCCAAGGCTGGTTCACGGCATCCCCTCCACACCAAGCCTTACGTGATCCCGTTCCCCTCACCAAACCTCCACTTCTTCATCTGTGAAATGGGGGGCATGACCTGCCTCTTCCCTGTGTGAGAGGGCGGTTCTGAGCATGAGAAAAACGGCTCGTGCCCTGGCAGGGACTATGAGAAGGGAGAAGCAGAGCTGAGGAAAGAGCTGGAAAGACCTGGACTGGAGTCCCAGCCCCGCCTCTTCTCAGGACAGCCCTGGGAAAGTGAAATGGGCTCTTCCAAACTCACGCCCATCATCTGGCAAAGGGTGCTCTGATGACCACTTGAAGAGCTATTGGCCAGTGAGGCGAGGTAAACAGTGAACCGACTTAGCTGCGTTCCAGGCCAGTCAGAGGTACCACTCTGTGTTGCTTTGCTCCCTGTTGCTGTCTGTTGTTATCTCTTTTTCCCTTCCTTTCCTTTACTCCCCGAATAAAGGGAAGTAAGCCAGCCCTGTCTCCTGGTCTCCCTGTCTCCTGGTCTCCCAGCCCAGATGATGATCACAGTTTCACAGATTACAGAGCGAGAGTGGCAGCTCCCAGTTTTTCCCAAACTGTGGGTGCAAACAGATGATTCACTGGGATGTTGGACGAATTACAAGATGTTGCTGAGTCTCTCTGTTCCCCTCCCCACGCCCCACACCAAGTGAGGATGTGCTGTCCTCTATGGCAACCATCAACAGCGAGCTCATAAAACGGGCTCATCTTCCAGGGAGCGGGGCAGCTCCGGGAGCCATACTGCAAGTGTGTGACCTCCAGGTACCTCCAGGTCACGGGGATTTATTAGTTGGAATCTGTGGTTCAGCAGATGACATTTTAAAAGGCGTTTTATTGCTTCATGACCTGTGTGCATTACAGGGTAATTCCGAGGCTTGGCGTCTGAGCAACTGTCCACAAGGCGATGGCTCCCACCGAGCTGCAGCACTGCCTGCCCAGCTCAGGAAATCCAGGTGTGACCACTCCCACCCCCCGTCCTCAGACCCAGTGTCTGAAATCCCAGGTTGCCCTCTCCTCCCAAGCTGGGGTTTGATGGCCAGCCCAGCGAGGAAGCTTTCCTGTAGAAAGAAGATTCTAATCAAGTCTCCCCAAAGGCCATAGAAGTCAGACTCTGCTATGCATAGGGGGAAACTGAGGCTCAGAGAGGTGAGGGAGCCTTAATCAAAGTTGGACAGCTCGTATATGACAAAGTGTACACTGGAAGCCCAGAGTAGACCCCATCATCTTTCTATTCCACAAGCTATGTCTGCAAAATGCTTCCATTTGCTTTAAAAGCCGTGATCCACAGAGCATGCCTCGAAGGGTGGTTCCTGGATTAGCATTGCCAGTGATGTGCTGCAGAAAGTGGCCTGTAGACCAGGCTCTTAAGGAAATATAGAGGCCACTGGGAGATGTGAACCCCTCTCTGAATGCACGGGGCAGCCTGGGCTGTCTGTGGCCTCTCAAAGCATCAGCGTGGCACACAGCATACAGCCTGATTCTAGCAGCCCTTTGAAAATGAGTGCAGGAGCCCCTCTTCTAGACCACACAGTCTGACTTGGAGGCTTCCTGCCGCCTCTCGGATTTTCCTTGATCATAGCACCAATGCCAAGTACAGGCAGACCTTGGAGATATTGCAGGTTCAGATCCAGACCATAGCAATAAGGCAAACAGCACAGTAAAGCAAGTCACACACACTTTTTGGCTTCTCAGTGCATATAAAATGTATGTTTACACTACGCTGTAGTCTATTAAGTGTGCAAGAGCATAATGTCAAAAAAAGCAATGTACATACCTTAACTAGAAATACTCTATTGCTGAAAAATGCTAACAATCGTCTGAGCCTAATCTTTGTGCTGGTGGAGGGTCTTGCCCCGGTGTGGATGGCTGCTGGCTGAACAGGGTGACGGCTGGAGCAATTTCTTAAAGACAGCAGTGAAGTCTGTTACCTCGATTGACTCTTCATGAATGATTTTTCCGTAGCATGTAATGCTGTTTGATAGCCTTTTATCCACAGTAGAGCTTCTTTCAAAATTGGAGTCAATCCTCTCAAACCCTGTCGCTGCTTTATCAACTGAGTTTACATAATATTCTCAGTCTTTTGTTGTCATTGCAACAATCCTCACAGCACCATCACCAGGAGCAGATTCCATCTCAAGAAACCACTTTCATTGCTCATCCATAGGAAGCAACTCCTCATCAGTTCAAGTTATAGCATGAGATGCAGGACTTCAGTCACATCTTCAGGCTCCATTTCTAATTCTAGTTGTCTTGCTATTTCCACCACATCTGCAGTTACAATGACAACATCAGAGATCCCTGATCATAGATCACCATACAAATATAATAAAAGTTAAAAGTTTGAAATATTATGAGAATTATGAAAATGTGACACAGAGACATGAAGAGAGCAAATGCCGTTGGAAAAATGGCACCAACAGACTTGCTCAATGCAGGGCTGCCACAGACCTTTAATTTGTAAAAAAAAAAAAAAAAAAAAAAAACAAACCAAGAAACAGAAACAAAAAACAACAGAACAAAACCTCAATATCTGCAAAACAGAATAAAATGAAGTATATCCACATTATAATTATCTATACCATCTTCCAACCTGGTTCCTAAACAGTGAACTTCTATGGACAGAGACCAGGATGACTCACTCCTGTCTCCCCAGGACCTTCCCCAGTGCCTGGCTCAGAGTAGCAGCTCATTATATGTAGATTTTGTTGAGTTGAGCTCCAAACCTGCTACCCTGGGGAAAGCTGTCTCTTCCTTTCATCATTCCTCTGGTGAGTATGGAAGCATTGAAGAATATGCTTCTGGCCCTGGTACATGCATTTCATGCAGGTAATGCAAATTTTGCAAAACTCAGCCCATTCTTGGTTGGATGAGGTTTGGATGATGAAAGTCACACACACACACACACACACACACACACACACACACACACACACTGCTATTTTGTCAAACACCAGCCTTCTGGGAGCAGAGATGTGTGAACTCCTTTATCGGTTTCGTATGCAAGATCAATGAAACACATAGTTGAGCCTGAAACGATAAGGATCTTTTCCCCAGACTTCCAGCTGTTCCTTTTTCCCGGAGCCAACTCAGTCTTGGCTCAGTCCAACAGACGTCTACTGAGTGTCTACTCTGAGCCAATAATAGAGTGAGACATTAGAACGACAAAAACAAACAAGGTAGAGTGCCTACTCTCAGAAGTCCGTTGTCTGGGGCTTCCCTGGTGGCACAGTGGTTAAGAATCTGCCTCCCAATGCAGGGGACACGGGTTCGAGCCCTGGTCCGGGAAGATCCCACATGCCACGGAGCAACTAAGCCTGTGTGCCACCACTACTGAGCCCACGTGTCACAACTACTGAAGCCCGTGCGCCTAGAGCCCATGCTCCGCCACAAGAGAAGCCACCGCAATGAGAAGCCTGTGCACCGCAACGAAGAGTAGCCCCCGCTCGCCACAACTAGAGAAAGCCTGGGAGCAGCAATGAAGACCCAACACAGCCAAAAATAAAATAAATAAATTTATTTAAAAAAAAAAAAAAAGAAGTCCACTGACTGCGGGAGGAGGAAAATGAGAAATCAGATCATTAGGGCATAAAATGACGTGTGCTGTGTAAGAGGCCCACAAGTATATGGAAGCGTAGAAGTGGGTTCATGAACTTGGGTGACCATGAGGTCAACATCCATTGGAGGTGATATCGGAGCTATGCGTTAGAGAGTAAACACAAGTAGTGGTGTGCAGAGCTTGGGAGGACGTCACAGGCAGAGTAGACAGCATCAGCGAATGTATGGAGGTGAGAAAGGGTTTGGTGCCCACAGGGAACTTGATACTATTCAGAAGTTACAGAATGGCAGATTGGGGAAAATAGGGGCCCCATGACAGAGATTTTGTATGCCAGCCTAAGGAGATTTAACTCTATGCTGTGGGCAACAGGGAGCTATTAAAGGACATTAAGTGCGGTAGTAAAGACCCATCTGCCTTAGGGAGATCCCTTTGGTGATCACGTATAGGATGGCTTGACATTACAGCTGATGGAGGAAAGGAGATTCGTTACAAGACAACTGTAACATCCCAGAGGGAAGATGATGAGTCTTAGTTGAGGGCAGAGGAGACGGGATGGAAAGAAAGGAAAGTTTCCTGAGCTTCGGGGGTTATAGGACCACCAGGCTTCAGTGAGCAATTAGATGTGCAGAACATAACCTCCCTCATTGGAGCTGCCACTCTGGGGCCATGAGCTTATCCTGGCCTGTGGGGTACTAGGGGCCTGTGGGTGGGCTCACGGGCTTCACAGAGCCCAATTAGAAATATGCCAGGTGGAGCCATAGCCTTGTCCCTTGGATTGACTGGGCAGGACACAGGGCATCAAGAATGGAGGGAAAGTAGCCAACATCTTGGGAGAAGAACTGTAGATTCATAAAGCGCACAAGTGCTGGGCAGTCGGTGACTACCTCTGCAACCGTCCGGCTCTCCAGAGGTGCACTTTGGTTATGGCCATGGCCGGATTCATTTAACTGGTAGCTTTTGAAATGTTCTTGCTCTCCAATCTTCATAAAAAGGAAACTAGCACTGTGGTGGGTGGACAAGTTTCTCTAGCTACAAGGAGAGGGACCGGGCCTTTGATGAACCCCGTTAATAATCAGTAGCACATGTTCCTGCTACCCTGCCTGACTCACATGACTGCTAGGTAAGGCAGTGAGGACAGGCAAGGGGGAAGACAAGGGCAGGTGGCTGATATAGTTTGCCCGTATCAACAGTGATCAACAGGGCTGGTGTACGGCAGTAAGATAGGACAGCACGTGCCCTTGAATTTGAGGGGAGAGCAACATTGAAGTCCTGTCCCTACTGTTGAGTAGCCATTGGGCCCTGTGTAAAACCCTGCCTCTCTCTTGACCTGTCCACTCATCTCCTTAAGTGGGGATACTAGGGCCTACTTCACAGATTTTCATTGACAATCCAGTGTGTGGCAGTAAAGAACAGTGGTTAAAGAAAGAGCATAAGTTTGGGGTGACTATCTCCACTCAACTTCCAGTTCCATCACCTATAAGCAGTGTACCTTTGGCGCATCCTCTGAGCTCTCTGCATGTGCCTATCCTTCTAAAAAATGGAGTAACCATGGTACTCACATCATAGGATGATGTTAGGATTAAAGATGACATACGTGATGTGGGCACCTAGAAGGAGCCCATTCAATGGGAATGTGATCGTGATGTAACTGAGCTGAACCCTTTATTCAAAGAGCGAGGAGGCTTAGGGTACTCTGGACACCAAGAGAGCAGGAGGATGATACTTAACCACTGATTCAGTGGCAAGTATCTTCTATGTATGTACTATTCTTGTCATTCCTGTAGGTCCAGCTCCATCACTTATTATTCCATCTTACAGACAAGACTGGAGGTATAAAGAAATTCAGTGACTTGCCCAGGAGGATTTGAACCCCATATAATTCCTCCATGGGTTAAGAGCCCCTGCTCTTAACCACTACATGGCCTGCCTCTTCCCATCATGGTGGCCACTGGCTCCTGCACTGAACTGTCCTTCCAATGGCCTGGCATTTGTCGAAGACCTACTGTAGGCCAGGCAGTTGCCAGACACTTGACACAATCTCACTGCATTGCCATAACCATGTGAGCTGGCTACCATTGCCCGTATTTCACAGGCTAGATGACAAACTTGAGAGGCCTTTGCCCACTTCCTTGGGCCATCATGCGGACCTGGGTCTGCTAGACTTGTGCTCTTGCCCTGACACCACCGTGTTCCTGCCATTGGGAAGAGATAGAGCAGAAGGGTAGGGGTGACCATCCGTACCTTGCATCTTTGTTCATGGCCCTTTCACAGACCTTTTCTTTTCTCTTCAAAGAAGGTATTGTCATCCCGGTTATACATGGGGAACCTGAGGATGAAACAGATTAAGCAACTTGCCCAAGGTCACAAAGCAAGCCTGCAGCACCTATAGCTCATCACCTTCCCATCAGATGACACGGAGGGAGTGGCATTTAATTCACAGCTCGTTTCAGAAAACGAAGACATTTTTCTGGGTCAGATCCCGGACAACCAGCCCTCGTTTCAGAATTTGGGGAAGGGCCTTGGGAGGGGCAGACCACGCACCCCGCCGGTGACTAGGAGCTACACACACGGCCCCTACCTATGGGCTGGCAGCACTGGATGCTGCTTTAATTAGATCGCCATGGTAACGAGCTACAGGAGAACAATAGACAGTTGTGTACTTGTGAAAATCATCAGCCTCAGAAAAGGCCCCGCTAAACTGTAATTATTCTGGAGCAGAAGCAGATCTTCATTTCGTTGAGAGAAATAAACTGCCATCCTCACCTCGGTACTTGCGGATGTTATTTGAACATCAGAGCCTGGGATTCCAAACGGGCTTATTGTTTGAATTTATATTTTGAACGTGTTAAAACCTCATATAAAGATGATCATCTTTACACCCTGGGCTCTGAGTTGTGTGTTCCCGGAAGGGAGCTGAGAGCAAGGTAAGGAAGGTAATAATAATCACATAGGTGGCATTTACTGAGTACAGAAGTGCCGAATGTTTTATACGGTCTCCCCCTAATCATCACTGTAAAAGCTTGCCAGGGGTGTGTTAAGCCCCACTTTACAAGGCAGAAAGCCGGCTGAGGGTCCTTACTGGGGTCTTGACTCTGAGGCCCAAATGCTTTCCTTGAGCCACGTCGCTGTTCAAGGACAAAAGGAGATGCCCCCCTCCAGCTGCACTGCTAAGCAGCCCCCTGAGTCCCCCTTTGGATGAAATGTGTGGGTTTCCCTTTAATCCGGTTAGTTTTGCCAGTCTGATAAGATGCAGTTCACCCTGATCATCAGAGTCACCGAGACCCATAAATAACAGAAAGATCATTTAAAGATAAATTACAGACTGAAAGCAGGGGAAAATGCAATCCTTGGATTGTTGCTCTCCAGGCCCACCATAAATCTGTTGTCTTTTTGGCTCTGCAGTGGCCAGGGTCACAGACCGTAAAGAGCTTCCACAAAGAAATGTGAAAAATCCCAGCAAGATGGGGCATGTGGGAGTCATAGGAAAGGCATTTGTATTCTCCGCCATCAGCCCGGGTTGAAGGATGCAGCCTACGGGCTGGCCGGGCAGGATGGGTGGGTACCTACGCAGAGGAGCCAGCTGCTGCCTTGCCTGCTGGGACTTCGGGGCACCACGAAAAGACCCAAGCCCCGAAAACGCCTGACCTACTTTCACAAAGAGGAACGAAATTTCCAGTGTTGTTGCAGCAGGAAGCTACATTTCCCTTTGGAAATGGGACCCAGTGACCTCAATTCATCAGACCGAGGATGAGTCTGATTTTAGATTTTGTTTTTCCAGAGAGATCATAGTTGTGTTGGAGGAGAAGAGAGGTAGAATGGGTCAATAGTGAGATCGCAGGCCAGGGCTGAGGAGCAGCCAAGGGCCAAGAGGGGCTGAGGAAAGCGAACAGGGGGAGCTCCCCTGGCCCTGAAGCTGACCCTCGTTCTCTCGCAGGACAGCAGGGTGGGGTGGTGGCCTCGGGGAGCCTTTGCACAGTTGACAAAGCAGTGTCAATGGCTGTCTCTGCATCTGTCAGCTCTGGTTGTTGCCATGCTCCAGCAGAACGGTGTCCTCCAGCCTCCAGCATTTTCTCCGCACCTGTGCTTGGAGTGGCTCCGGGGGAATAGCTGTCTGCCTCCGGGATTGTGTCAGGACACCCTCCTCTTCCTCATTCACTTTTCACAGCCAGCGGGAAAATTGTAAGAATTTATGACTCCCTGGAGAGGCACAAGAACATCAAATCATTGGCAAGTTCAGCTGCAAGTACATTTCGAGATGGTCCAGATAGTGGTTTTAAACTCTGGGATTCTTCACATCTCAGAGAATGTGGTGAAAGCCAGGGACCCTTTGTCCTGTGGGACAAAGGTATATGTGAACATATGTCCAACCATTTGTGAACAGTCTCAGAGGCTCTGCAACCCCCAACACCCATCCATGGACCCTTCTCGAGGGCTCATACCCCAGCTGAGGAATCCTTGCTCTGGTCTAACCTCCTCATTTTATAGATGGTTGACCAGAAAGATGGGATGACCAACTCCAGGTCACAAAGTGGATGACCTCACACAAAGGCTCATTCCTCTTTTTTCTTCCTAGAAAAACTGCTGCAACCACCTCCTAACTGGTTTCTTATTTCCACTTGGCCTCTCTCCAGTGAATTCTCCACACCCCAATAAAATAGCCAAATACAAATCACATTATGTACCTTGGCTGCTTAAAATCCTTTAATGATTCTCCATTACCCCTGAGATAACACCCAACACTTTTTACATGGCCTACAAGCCAGGACACCACATGACATCCCTGGAGGAGAGGGGGTTCACATCATGGCAACTCCTGGGAGAAGCCTGAGCCCTGCCTGCAAGACCCTCACAATATGGCCTCAGCAGCCCCTCTAGCTTCATCAGGCTCCACACTCACTCCAGCTGTGTCGGTCTTCTCTCAATGTCTCAGGCACTCCAGGGCCTTTGCACATGCTTTTCCATCTTCTGACACACTCTTCCTTCCTCTCTTCACCCCCCTACCTTGTATTCATTCCCCCCTTCTCTGCTTTGTCACTTTCAAGGCCTCCCCTGAGTTAAGCTTCCTTGAATCAGTCAGGGTCCAGCCAGGACCTGGAACCATGATAGCTTATTCCAAACAGAGGGGATTTAATCCAGGGGATTTGTTACACAGGTGATGAAAGGCTGAAAAGGTTTTTAAGGATTGACACTGAGTTAACCCAGAGATTCCTGTCTTCAGGGGGCCATCATTGGCCTCGCCTGTTGCCGGAACCTAATAGGAAGCCAGCTGGCAAGGGAGTCTGGGAAACGTGGTCCACAGACTCCCAGCCGCAGCATCACAGAGCAGATTGTGGAACAGTTTTGGCTGAGAGACCAAAGTAAATACCTGGCACAAACCCACGGCACATTGTTTATCTGTTGACCTTTGCATTCAACTACAGGCCCTATGAAGGGAGGGCCC
This sequence comes from Mesoplodon densirostris, assembly GCF_025265405.1. Classification (NCBI taxonomy): domain Eukaryota; kingdom Metazoa; phylum Chordata; class Mammalia; order Artiodactyla; family Ziphiidae; genus Mesoplodon; species Mesoplodon densirostris. Next base: position 12,359,874 of record NC_082674.1, on the reverse strand, counting down.
AACCACCTCGATCCCAGGGCTGGCACAAAGCCTCAGCAGTCTGCACTCAATAAAGTCTTTCTTAGCCTCAGCTTCCACAGCAGCAAAGTGGAGCTAAATCCTCCTCCATAGAATTGTCGTGATGACTGCTAAGTTGAGGGACGTGAGTGGGCCAGGAGCTGTTCGGACTCAGGTCATGACAAGACATGAGAGCCCTCCATGGACAGTGTCTGGCTTCACCAGGAGCCATCTTCTGAGCTTGTTTTTAACAGTGTGTGAGGATGCTGAGGAAAGAGTGTGAAGCCCACGTACTGCCTATCTTCCCCTAAAGAATTTCCAAAGCCCCTTCTGCCTATTTTTGTCCTGTGGTGCTTGAGTGGTTATGTGGGTTATCACCTGTGACAAACAGTTGTATATGAGTGTTGACGTTTCTGGTGTTTCCTGATAGGAAAACATCACCTAGGGAGCCCTGTGGAAAGAAGTCAGCAAACATTCAGACCACAGGGTGTTAGGGGTGGGGACAGCAGGCAGAGAGAGGACGATCTGGGCCCAGAATTCTTAGCTGGTGTCCAGAAAGCTATGAACACAGTGAATTCCTTCTGCAAAGGCCACCGGGCAACTCGTGTCACAAAACATCTCAGAGATGAGAGCGTTTCGCACGCACTGAGACACCTGATCAAAGATGGGTCTGAACATGCCCTGTGGGTGTGGAATGCCTCAGGAGCCAGTTCGAGGCTGGCTGTCACCTTGTCATCTTCCTCAAGGAAAGGGCCCTGGACCAGGGAGTTTGGAGACTTGAGTCCTGACCTTTTCTTATTGGCTTCCTCCGAGAGCTGGAGCAAATCCCTCCTCCTGCATTTGTCTTGATTGGTTCTCAGTTGAGCTGTGCATTTGAATCATCTGGGTCACTTACTCCTAGAGATCTGAGGAAATTGCTTGGGGGTGGGTCCTGGACATTACTTAGTTTTCAGAACTTTTGTGCCTCCATGGATGAGAACCACTGTTCCAACACATTTCAGCATTCATCAGAATCACCTAGAGGATCTGTCAAAACACAGGTTGCTCAGCCCCACCCACCGAGTTTCGAATTCAGTGGGGCTGGGATGAAGTCTAAGAATCTGCCTTCCTAACAAGTTTCCAGGTGCTACTAATGCTGTCCATCTGGAAGCACATTTTGAGGAGCTGCACTCTAGTCCAGTGGTCTCAATGGTGGGGGTGATTTTGCCTCCCAGGGGACATTTAGAGGATGTCTGGAGACATGTTTGGTTTTCACAACTGTGGAGGTAGTGCTACCGGGACATAGTAGGCAGAGGTCAGGGATGCCACTAAACATTCTACAAGGCACAGGGCATCTCCCCAAAACAGAGAATTATCCAGTCCAAACTGTCAATAGCATCAATGCATCTGCAATATTAATGTGCCCATGAATCACCTGGAGATGGTGTTGGATTGCAGATTCTGATAGAGTTGGTCTAGGAAATGGCTCATCTTTTGCATTCTATAAACTCTCAGGTGAGTGACTCCCAAACAACTGATCTTCCAAAGCTCAGTTTCCTCCACCTCTATAAAGATATCCTCCCACAGCCTGGAATAAGCAGATAACTATGCTATTCACTGCTATATCCTCTGAGACTACAGTGATTGGATGACCACTGACATAGGAAGCCCTCAAGAAGTATCAGAAAGATTTAAGACACTCACCGTGTATAGGCTGAGCTGGCTTCCCCCACATACCACCATGCTTGGTCAAGGAGCCCTTGAGAGTGAGGATCTTGGCTGGTGCTTTTGTATTCCTCCGAAGCTGGATACAGAGCTTGGCACAGGTTAGAAACTCTGTATATGTCTGTTGTACAAAATCAGATGGATGTAGCATTCTTGCAACGGCAGATTATCATTTACCAAGCTACTGCTGTTGACCTCTCCTTCCAAACAAACCCTTTTCCCGGTCACAGTGCTTGTCATTTGCAAGATATTTCACTTGTATAATCTTGCCTGATCCTCCTCACAAAGTTATGAGAACAGGGTCCATCCCCACTTACAGATGGGAAAACTGAAGTGTAGAAAGGTGTGGAACCTAGGCTAGAGGAAGAGTCTGTGTCCCGGCTATGCCGTGCCACCCCATGCCCAGGTCACGCAGGCAGCTCTCTGCTCTGGTCCTCCTCCACACCCTTGAGCCCTGCCCTTCTTTTCACCACGATCACGCCTTCTCCCTTGTATTGTCCCATCTCTTCTGCCTTTCATTTCTTCCCACCCCACATACCAGACCACTACCTCCCCTGCCTAGCTGGCTTTCTTTTCAACCTTTCTGTCTGGGACTGCTCAAGATGCCTAAGGGCTTCCTAAAATGCCAACCTGAGACATAGGACCTCTTCAGCTGGTGGAGGAAAGTCAAGGTCCTACCTTATTTGCTGCCCTCTTTCCACCCGGTTCCACCAGGAACTTTGGGTGTCACCACTGGAGAGGATCCAGCCTACATGGTACCTTGTCTGGGATCCTTCTCACCATAACGCAGGTATGGTATGTGACTGATATCTGCTCTGTGCTGGCCCTGGGATAGCCAGTCAAGAGGCAGAGATTTATAATCCCCAGTTCTTCCTCTCAATATGGTGTTGAAAAGAAGTTTAGATTCAGAAAGATTTTGATCAAATCACTGACACTTGGTCCTCCAACCAGTAGCTGCTCCTTCTGTCTCTCTTGCTGGTTTCTCATCCTTTCTCCTGACTGCTAGATACTGGAGAGCTCCAGGGCTCCATCCCCTGACCTCCTCTTTTCCATCTACATTCACTTCACAGATGATCTCATCCTGTCCCCACTGATGATTTACTGATTTATATCTAAAACAACAACCTCTCTTGTGAACTCCAGACTGATATATCCAGCACTTACTCAACATCACAACCTTGATGTCCAGTAGGGAAAAAATATGTGTCTATATCCAAAACCAAAATCTTGATTACTCCCCACTTCCCCACACATGCTCCACCAACAGTTATTCTCATCTCTGTTAATGTCAATTTCCTTCCATCTTTGTAGAAATCCCTGTCTCCACTCCTTCCCCCACAAGTCTCATTCAAACTTGGCTCTATGTTTGAAATACAAGCATCTACTTCTATCACCTCCACTTCACCATCCTGGCTCAAGCCATAGCATCTCTCACCTGGATAACTGCATGTGCCTCCTATCTGGTCTCCCTGCTTCCATCCTTGTCTTCCTACAAACTATTCTCCACGAACAGAGAATGTGACTCGTTTACCATGTGTAGTGGCTTAATGGTCACCCTCTAAAAGATATGTCTATGTCCTAATAATACCCAGACCCTGTAAAGGTTACCTTATTTTGGAAAGGGGTCTTTGCAGATGAAATTAAAGAGCTTAAAATGAGATCATCCTGGGTTAACCAAGCGGTCCCTACATCCAATGACAAGTGTCCTTAGAAGACAGAATAGAAGCCACAGACACACAGAGGAGAGGTGATATAAAGACAGATGCAGAGATGAGAGTGATGAAGTCACAAGCCAAAGAACTCCTGGAGCCTCTAGAAGCTGAGAGAGGCAAGGAAAGATTCTTCCCTAGAGCCTCTAGAAGGAGTGTGGTCCTGCTGACGCTTTAATTTTGGACTTCTGGACTCCAGAACTGTGAGAGAATACATTTCTGTTCCTCTAAGCCACCAAGTTTGGCAGCCCTCAGAATGTAATACAGTACATAAGTCAGACCACATTCATTTTCTGATCTGAATCCTCCAACATTATTCCATTTCATTTTGAGTAAAATCAGATTCTTTGCTCTAAGGTCTTATGTGAGCTGACCCCCCTGATCTTCTGACTACACCTCCTGCCACACTTCCTCTCATCCACCTGCTTCAGCAACACTGGTCTCCTTGCTGTATCTTGACAACGAAACGTAGGTCCCCACCTCAGAGACATTGTGGTTCTAGTTTCCTGCACCCTGAACAGCTTTTCTCAGATATCCATGGCTCACTGCCTCACTTCCCTCTGGTCTCTGTTAGAGAGGCCCTCTCCCATCACCTGATGCCCCATAGTACACCCTTCCCCACTTGCTTTATCCACCTTACACTGATGCCCTTCATAGCACATAGCACCATTTAATACGATACTTATCAGTCTGGTTGGTTCTCTCTTCCTACTAGAAGGAAAGAGGCATGACAGTAAGGAATTTGTCTTTCTTCATTCGCGCCCCCAATGCAAGCAAGTGCCTGGCACATACAAGGCACTGAGGAACCATCTGCTGAATGGATGCCTCTTGCCATCTGTGAGATCAGGTGATTCACTCATCCTCTCTCAGCCTTAGTGGCAGAACAGGAGCCAGCAGAAGAAAGAACATATACAAGAGCACCGAAGTCCACAAGAGCCTGCAGCATCTCAGAAATGGCACAGAGCTCCCTGTTCCTGGAGCACAGGGTACAAATGATGAACAAAACGGTGGAGACGAGCAGAAGGGACTGGCAAGAGGCGGGGCCAGAGAGGAAGCTTGGGCAGGTTCTGAGCATGTTATGATTCATGTCGAGGACTTTATAAATTCCCTCATTATCTTTGAAAAATATGTTCCTGAAAAAAGTCATTTTTTTTTTAAAGCAAGGACATTTAAAGCATTTTCTTAAAATGTCAAGGCTATAGAGAACCTTTTTGATCATCTTGGGCTCCAGGTCAATTCCCTCATTTTGCAGATTCAAATTTTGAAACTCCAAGAGAAAAGGATCATATGTAAAATCAAGCAAAAAGCTTATGAAAGGGCCACGATCTGCTGACTGCTGGTCCAAGATTACTTCTTGTTCTAGGTGATAGTCTCTAAAAAGCAAGAAATATCCAACATAGGAAAAGCAGGAAGAATTGTCTGCTGATGATCACTTTCAGATCTAGGACAGGATGGCTCTGCTTAAACGTCTCCTTAGTGCCTGGACTCCAGGCTGAAAAGACCCACAAATGGGACCTGGGTTTGACCCCTCCCTCCTCTGAGTTCTCAGAATGTGCTCAGAACTGTGGTCCAGTGTAGGCATCTCCCTGTCTGCACCTTCCCATCTCTTTATTTTATTTAATTTCCTGTATTGAGGTATAATTATGTACAATAAATGTCTAATGAGTAATGGGCACAGTTCAGTTACTCGGACTGTTTGATGACTTTGGCTCTAGACCTGCAAAGAACATCTCCATCATCCCTCAGAATTTCCTCCTGCTTCTTAATGATCCATCCTTTCCTTCACCTGAGGCCCGAGAAAACCATTGATTGGATTTTTGTCACTTTTAACCACATAGAATAATTCACATTTTCTAGAATGTTATATAAATGGCATCATCCAGAACACGTGTACTTTTTTGCCTGACAATTTTTACTCAGCATGTTATTTTGAGATTCATCCAAATTGTTTCGTGTATCAGTAGTTTATTCTTTGTCATTGTGGAAGAAGCATTCTTTTGTAAGGATGTACACAGTTTGTTTCTCATTCACTCATTGATGAACATTTGGGTTGTTTCCAATTTTCAGCTATTACAAACAAAGCTGCTTTGAACATTTGAATATAAGTCTTTTTGTAAACACGTTTTTATTTCTCTTGGGGAAATACCTAGGAGTGGATGTTATGGCATATGTTTAACCTTTTAAAAAAACTGCTAACATGTTTTCCACAATGTGGATATAATTTACATTCTCACCAGCAATGTCTGAGTATTCCAGTTACTCCACACCCTTATCAACAGTTGTTATTGTCAGTCATGTTCACTTTCGCCAATGTAGAATACGTGTAGTAGTATCTTATTGTTTTTAATTTGCAATTTCCTGATGGCTAGTGAGGCGGAACATCCTGGCATTTGTTTTTTGTGAAGTTTCTTTTCTTCTTTTGTGAAGTAAGTTTTCAAGGTTTCTGCCTATAGTTGTTTGTCTTCTTATTTTTTAATTATAAGAGTTTGTTATATATTCTGGATTCAAGTCCTTTGTCAAATACAGGTTTGCAAACTTTTTCCCATTCTGTGGTTTACATTTTATTTAACTTATCTTTCCAGATTTGGAACAGTTCCTAGTTCATAGAAGGTGCTTAGTAAAATGTACTGAATGGGGTTATAAATATAGACAATACTGTCTAAAAGCAACGTGATTCCTTTTCATTGCCCAATGTTCATAGCAGCACTGTTTATGATAGCCAAGACATGGAAGCAACCTAAGCGTCCACTGACAGATGAATGGATAAAGAAGATGTGGTATAGATATACAATGGAATATTACTCAGCCATAAAAAAGAATGAAATAATGCCATTTGCAGCAACATGGATGGATCTAGAGATTATCATACTAAGTAAAGTAAGCCAGGCAGAGAAAGACAAATATCATATGATATCGCTTATATGTGGAATCTAAAAAAAAGATACAACTGAACTTATTTACAACATAGAAATAGACTCACAGACATAGAAAAAAACTTATGGTTACCAAAGGGAAAGGCGGGGAGGGATAAATTAGGAGTTTGGGATAAATTATACACGCTACTATGTATAAAATAGATAATTATCAAGGACCTACTGAATAGAGGAGGGAACTATACTCAATATCTTGTAATAACCTATAAAGGAAAAGAATCTAAACTAGCGTGTGTGTGTGTGTGTGTGTGTATAACTGAATCACTTTGCTGTACACCTGAAACTAACACAGCATTGTAAATCAACTATACTTCAATAAAATTGAAGAAAAAAAGAAGAGGATAAGGACACCTCTCTATCCCACACCTGAAGATACCAGATGTGAAAGCAGACAGACCTGAACTTAAATCTCAGCGTCACACTTTTTTAGCTGCATGACCTTGAACTGGGTTCTTTATGTCCCTGAACCTCAATTCTTTCTCATGGATAATGAAGATAAAACATTGTATTATAAGATGATATCAGGATTACAACATAATTATAAATATAAAGGGCTCCTGGAAGTGAGCAGAGCAAATAGCTGACCATGAAGGCGGGGAGGGTCTCCTGTACTCTGTAAGATATCAGGGGTTTGTGTGTGTGCTGTTTTATTTGTTTCTTTTTAATATATAATATATAGAAGTACGTAACACAATGCAGGTGGTCAAAAAACTAGTCGCTGTTCATCGACATTATAATAATACAAAAAACAGTGTGCACCTCCATAGATATAACAGAGGCATGTGTGACAGAAGAGGAAAAGGTCCTGAGATTGCAGGTAAAAATTTGAACTTTGGTTTCAATGAAACTGCACTCTTGGATGCTGTGTTCAAAGACCCAACCACTCAACAGCCCTGTAAGGGGACTGGAGTGAAGCTTCTGCAAAGGTTTTTATAAGCTTAAAAACAAAACAAAAAAAAACTGATGCCATCTATTGTCAAGTGTCCTAATGTACACCCCACTTCACATACACTGCCCCGGAACCCTGACTTAAAGAGAGCAGGATTCAAAACGGGGCCAAGGGGTCAAAGAGAAGCCATGGTTGGTTTTGCACCCATGAGAATCAAACATTCCAAGCCTCCCTCTTTCTGCTGCTGTTCTTTGAACCAGAGAAGATTTCAACAGTTCTGCTGTGATTCTGCCGTTTTCACAGCTCAGACCAATTTAAATAAAATAAGCTGAGGAAACATAATATGAAACTTGCTTTCATTCATTCACTTACTCATCAGCTAATTCATCTCTGTATCTTATATTAGTTGTTACATTCTTCCATCCATCAATCCCTCTATCTAGTTAACATGTACTGAGAACTTGTTATTGTCTAGACAATGTGGATACAGATATGCACAAGCCCAAATCCCTGAGCTGAAAGAATTTCTCATCACACTAAAACAGCAAATACTAATTTACTTTTTATAAAATAATTACTGAGAACCAATTACATTTCAGGTATGGCATTATTCTCTGGAATACAACATCAATTATGATAAACCTGGAACTTGACCTCATGGAAGTAATATTTTAGTAAGGGAGGGAGATTACAAAAACATAAACAAAAAAGTAATAAATACCAGTTTGTTAATCTCCATGCACAAACATGACCATGCCATGGAAAACAAAAGTAACCAGAGAATAATAAAAAAGGGGTTTCTTTAGATCAATGTCTAGGCAGGCCTCTTTGAGAAAGTGAGTGCATTAGGCTGAATATTGAAGGATGAGTAGTTGCTAGACATGCAAAAAAGGGGAAGAAAGCTCATTTGGGGTAGAAGAAGAGCAGCAATGTCTCTGATGCAAATATCTCAGTGTGTCCTAGAAACTGGAAAGCAAACAAACCAAAAGGACAAGATGTGTGCAAAGTAATGAGGAAAGGGAATATAGACAGGGGTTAGATCATGCATTCTCCTACAAGCCATAGTAAGGCACCACAATTATTCTAGGTGCTGAGGGGACTCTATGAAAGGTTTTAAGCAGGCAAGTGACATAGCTTTGCTGTTGCTGTTTAGAGAACAGATTAGAAGGATACAAGAACAGAAGTAGGTAAACCTGTTAGGATGTGATAACAAAAGTTTAAGTGAGAGATGATATTGGCCTGAAGATAGAGCAGTGGCCCTAGAAACTGAGAAAAGTGTACAGATTCAAGATTATTTTAGAGGTAGAACTAGCAGGACTTCACAGTACAGAAAAGGAAACTCTCTAATTCCTTTCTATCAACAGTATCACATTGATGTCAAAACCTCATAAAAATTGCACCAAAACAAAAGAGAGGTCAATTTCACTTAAGAATATCAAATAAAGCATTACCAAACAGAATCCACCAGCATAAACTGACAAACAATTTAAAAATGAAATACAAAAAGTGGTGTTTATTCCAGGAATTCAAGGATGGCTCAATATTAAGAAATCTATGAATGGAATTCATGATATAAATATAGCTTAGGAGAAAAAATAACAACATGTTTATCTTCCATTTATATATCTCAAATTTGTCACTCATTCATGGGGAAATAACTCAATAAATTGAGAGATGGAATATAATTTTGAGTATGATTATATTATGATTACACACACACACACACACACACATCTCAGCCTAAAAGCCAGCATTTTAACTTAGTGGGAAAATACAGAAATGCTAGAGGCTTTCTCCCTAAACTCAAAAACAATACATGATATCCACCTCTCCACTAGTTTTTACAATTGTTTAAGTAATCAACAAATGTAAACAGACAATATAAAAAATTAGAGATTAAGAATTGGATAATATGAACAAAACCTTATCAATTACATTGAAAACCAGAAAAATTGATTCAAAACTACTGCGAGAGGGCTTCCCTGGTGGCGCAGTGGTTGAGAGTCCACCTGCCGATGCAGGGGACATGGCTTCATGCCCCAGTCCGGGAAGATCCCACATGCTGCGGAGCGGCTGGGCCCGTGAGCCATGGCCGCTGAGCCTGTGCGTCCAGAGCCTGTGCTCTGCAACGGGAGAGGCCACAACAGTGAGAGGCCCGCGTACTGCCAAAAAAACAAAACAAAACAAAACAAAAAAAACTACTGTGAGAGAATTTAATAATTAATAAATCAACGTATCAAAATTAATTACTTCATATATTAAAAGAAAAATCTAGTTAAGACACAATAAAAGAGAAGACTCCTTTTAGAATAGCAAATAATATATATTATAATATAAAATATTATATAATTATAGCATTACATACATAATGTAGGCACAAACTTAAGAAATATGAAAAATCTATGAGAAAAACCTTCTGAAAGATATAAAATTTGACTTAAACAAATGAAAGGTATATTGGGTTGTCCAAAAATTTCGTTCAGGTTTTTCCATAAGATCTTTCCATAAGATTGGCCAACCCAATACTATATACTTTAACATGAAGAAAGTTATTTCTAAATTTGAGTCAACAAAAAATAACATGAGATTTTTTTCCTGGACATAACTAAGTTGATTGTAAAGTTCATTTGAAAGGACAAATAAGCAATAACAGCAAGAAACCCTGTAAAAGAGGAGCAATATACGAAACATACTGCTAGACTCCCTACAATAAAACCAGTGCAGTATGAAACATGCCTAGATAGACAGTCCAATGAAACAGAACAGAAATCCAGAAGCAGACCCATTACATATGGAAATGTAATACATGATAAAGGTGTCATTTTAAATTTATGGGGAAAAGACAGACTTATAAGTATTGTTGGGCTAAGTAAATAGCCATATGGAGACAGATAAAATAAGATCTTTCCCTTACACTGTACACTGAGAATGTATTTAAATGTATTTTTTAAAATTAATAAATAAATAAAATGGAAACACAAAAATGCTAGAAGAAAACATAAATGAATTCCTCTATATCTTGGTAGTTGGAAAAACTTTCCTAACTATATCTCAAAATCTGGAGGCAATAAGGGAAATACTAGATACATCTGACTACACAAATATTTTTTAAATGTCAAAAAAAAAAACCTGATTGCACAGCAAAAACAATATAAGAGGTAAAAGACAAATGCCAATTAGAAAAAAGTATTTGAAACTTATACCACAGATAAGAGGTTCATATCCCTAATATATAAAAAGCTTCTACAAATAGAGAAGAAAAAACAGCCAATAGAAAAATTGGCTAGATATGAACAGAGAGTTCACAAAGAACAGAAGGTATATTGCCCTTAAGCATATGAAAAAATGCTCATCCTCATTTAGAATTAGAGAAGTGTAAATTAAAAGTACATTGAAAGGGATGTGGGAACAGATGTATATGTATGACTGATTCACTTTGTTATAAAGCAGAAACTAATTAAAAAAATTTTTTAAAAAGTACATTGATATATCAACTCTAAAATTCAAAAGTTGTTGAATCTATGTGGAACGTGTATTTCCAGAAGTTGCAGGTGGGAAAGGAAGTGGCAGAACCCCTCTGGAAAGCAAGATGGCAAACTTTCAAAATTACATATATGTGTAATTTTACCCCTTGACCCAGCAATCCTACTTATAGGAATCTATCCCAAATATATGATATACTGGAAAAAATATATTTATTTTATATACACATATATGTGTATATGTACATATATATATACACAGAGAAAGAGAGACAGAGAGAAGAGAAATACAGGTCACAGAAAGAGCATTTAAATAAAAAGTCTTGTAAGTTTGTTAGGATTTTAAGCATAAAAAAGAGATACAAACATAATATGAAAGAACTAACTATCCAGGAATTCTGAATTTGAAGTAATAGTATGATTTCATGATATATTTCCAAGCTCTGCACACCAGAAAGGTCTTGGAAAAAATGGCAGACGCAGTAGCAGTGATCATCCAAACTGTGGTCTATGAATAACATTTCCCAGTAAAGGGAACCAGGATTCCTTGAAAAAAGGGCTCATGCCAGAAAATGTACAAGATAAACCTGGGGTATCTGACCACACAAAAAAAGCAAGGACGTTATCATTGAGGCTCTGTCCATAAGGCAGAGGAGTCATTGAGATACTCTGAGCATCAAAAAGAATATTGACAGAAACATCAAATTACTAAAAATAGAGTCAGTGTGTCAGTTTCCTACTGCTGCTGTAACAAATTATCACAATCTAAAAAACCCCACAAATTTATTACCATGCAGTTCTGCAGTTCAGAAGTCCAAAATGAGTCTTCAGGGCTCTGTTCCTTCTGGAGACTCTAAGGGAAATTTGACTTCCTGCCTTTTCCAGCTTCGAGAGCCTGCCCACACTCCTTGGTTTCTGTCCCTGCACTGTTTCTGTCAGGTTGTCTTCTCTGACTCTGGCCCTCCTGCCTCTCTATTATACTGTCTCTTATGATTACATTGGGGCCAGCAGAATAATTTAGAATAATCTCCCCATCTCAAGATCCTTAATCACATATGCAAAGTCCCTTCTGCCACATGAGATAGCATATTCACAGTTTCCGGAGTTAGGACATCAGGGGCTTGTTATTCTAGCAACCACTCTTGATTGTGGGGTGCAAGGGAACAAACTCATTATTAGAAAAGCTGGTAAATAAAGGATGAAGTATTTATCCTGTCTTTTCTCTACAAACTGTACCTCAGACTAGCCAAAGGGCTGATAAAGAAAAGTTTCTTTTTAAAGAAATAGTCCAACAAATAAAATTTGAAGGAACAACAGATGAGACTATCACCATTATGCAACCCCTAATAAAGTAATGGACCTCGGCAAGATCATCAATGACCTGAATGCACTGATCAATTTTAACATGATGAAAGGAGAGACAACAGAAGTATACAACATGACTTTTGAGGTTATCCTTCTCAAAAAATCAAACCTAGATCTAAAAAGGTGCCCTGACCTAACAACCCGTGTATAGGTAATATGGGGTGGGGGGCATAGAAACAGGTCAAACAATAGCACAGAGATATAAAGGAGCAAAATATAACATGTGGGAAACTATAGTACAAACCACTCAGTAGATTGCAAGGAAAAACAAGAGAAAGAAGAGGGACTAAAAAGTTAAGAGACTTAAGAGGCCTGTCCCCCTAATGAAATGTGTAGATCTTGTTTGAATACGTATTGAACAAACCTAACATAAAGACTATTTATGAGATAACCAGAGAGTTTTGAACACTGACAAAACACTTGATGATATTAAGGAATTGTGATTTTTTAAATATGGTAATAGTATTGTGACTATTTTATAAACTCTGCCTCTTTTAAAGACATATGCTGACATATTATGGAAGAAATCATATGAGTCATCTGATGCCTTGGATTTGCTTCAAAATAATCTAGCTGGGGAGGGGTTGCAAGGAATAGTTAAAACAACACTGGCCATGAATTGAGAATTATTGAAGCTGGAGGCTGGGTCCATGGGAGTTCATTATTTTCTTCTTTTCTTGTATTGGTTAGGAATTTCCCAGAATGACAAGTTTTTAAAAAGAAATAAATGTTCATTGCAGCACTACTTACAATAGCCAGGTCATGGAAGCCACCTACATGCCCATCGACAGATGAATGGATAAAGAAGATGTGGCACATATATACAATGGAATATTACTCAGCCATAAAAAGGAACGAAATTGGCTCATTTGTAGAGGCGTGGATGGACCTAGAGACTGTCATACAGAGTGAAGTAAGTCAGAAAGAGAAAAACAAATATCGTATATTAACACATATATGTGGAACCTAGAAAATGGAACAGATGAACCGATTTTCAGAACAGAAATTGAGACACAGAAGTAGAGAAAAAAACGTATGGACACCAAGGGGGGAAAGCGGCTGGGGGTGGAGGTGGTGGTGGGATGAATTGGGAGATTGGGATTGACATAAATACACTAATATGTATAAAATGGATAACTAATAAGAAAATAAATAAATAAACATTTTTTTAAAAAAGAAATAAACAATATGCTCCCAGAAATAAAATTATTGGGTATGGGTGTTTCTAAGGCATTTAAAATTTACTGTCAAGTTGCTTTCCACAAAAGCTGTAGTAATTTATAGCCCCACATGAGAGTGCTGAGGATATGATATTTTTAAGAGAACATATCATCACTTGGGTAAATGCAGGAACATGTATTTCTCAGTTTGCCATGCATTTTAGAAAGACTAATGGCCTATTATGGGATATTTTGGCCCAGGCATGACCACACACCTGGAAGCCTTGTTCCTGAACAGTAGGGGAAAAAAAATCAAGAACTATGTAAAGTTCAGCATGAGAGTCTTGCAAGCACAGATGTATACAAATCCAAATTCTCCTAATGAGGAGCTTCTGTTATTTCTGACAGCGTTGCAGAAGATCTTTTGGAATGTCCGCTGAGGTATTTGTTTAATGGGAAAATCTGCAATTGTATCTTCTCAATGAAATCTGATTACCTTCAAGAGATTTCCTCATATAAAGATGAAAAAAAAAATCAATGCCCAGGTTTCTCTGCCTAGCATGAAAGAGAATGTTCTGCTATAAGGTAATTTTGAGCTCCTGTAATCTTCCAATTATGTTTGATTGCACTGCCTCTTTCCTGTCTCAGTATTAAAGGATAGTCAGCGCTTTTTTGCAACCAAAACCAACTTTCAGATGAAGCAGCCACTTATTTCAATGGCTCGTTTATAAGCAGCAGCTCTTGGGTCATGTGAAACATCACTGCCTTCAAGGAGGAACCCACCCCAGGGCTTCTGCCTGACCATTAGTCAGCTGACACATAGCAGGTATCCATGACCTGCCACGTGTAGGTGACCCTTTAGCCACTGTGGATACCAAGAAAAGTGAGTGGTGATGCATGCCCTCTAGGAGGTCACTGTGCTAGTGAGACAGTTATAGGTATATGAGTAAAAAGTCACATAATGATTCAGCCACTCATTCATTCCCCAGATGCTAAATGTCAGATGCTCTACTAGACACTGGTAGAGAGACGAATAAGTCAGAATCCTAAAGGGAGGCAGACATATGAGCAAATAATTAAAATACCCCTTTGGTTAAGTGTAGTGCTAGAGAAATCTACCAAGAAGATTTATGGCACAAAGGAGAGATAAACTCTGACTAGTTTAAGGACACTTCCTGGAGGATAAGAAGGTTGGGCTGTCTTTAAGGCGTAAAAGGTGAACAAGGAGGGAAGGGGCTTTCCAGGCAGAAAGAAGAGTATTTGGAAAGACCTAGAGACTTGAAAGAGTGTAGAGGTCTGTGTGGAAGGCTAATTCATTTGGTCTGAATCAAAGATAGTGCGTGGGTGGGGAAGTGAGTGAAAATGAGAGTGGGAAGGTGGAAACGGCAGCTAATAGAGGGTCTTGTCTGCACGCAGAGGCAAGAGCTTTGTTACATAAGCGATGTTAAATTATCATGAGAGGCTGTAGAGCTGGATAACTGAGCATAAGGGGAGGGCAGAGATGACCAGGGAGGCCCAACTGCTCTATAGAACCAAGCATCTTGATTGAATCGGGCAGGGATGTCACACTGAGAATGATCCTGGAACGTGGCAAATCAGGAGGAGAAGGAACAAATCTGTGAAGAATCAACTGATACAAACCATTAATACAAATCACTGATGTAGACCCTCTACCCTCAAGGAGCTGAAGCATAGCTCCCTACTCCTTAGGTGTGGGTTGCATACAGTGACTTTTTTCCAAAGAGGACAGTATGGAAAGGAGGAGTGGTGAAAAATGTAACTTTAAAATTGAGAAACCTGACAAACACTAACTCAAGGTGATCAAGGTCAACATCAACAGTGATAAGTCATATCAATAGCATGTGCCCCTTGATACGATGTGATAAAAATGGTACTTCTTCTCTATGGTCTTCCTCCCGATAGCCCATGACTGTAGTTCAATCATGAGAAAAAACATCAGACAAATCCCATTAGAAGGACCTTCCACGAAACATCTGACCAATGTTTCCAAAACTGTCAAGATCATCAAAAACAAGGAAAGTCAGAAACTGTCACAGTCAAGAAGAGCCTGAAGAGATGTGACAACTAAATGTAACGTGGTATCCTGGATGGCATTCTTGGAGAAAAAAAGTCATTAGGCGACAACAAAGGAAGTCTGAGAAAATTATAGACTTTAGTTAATAATAATGTACCAATATTGGTTAATTAATTGTAAGATGTTGATGGTAAAGGAAACTCTGTGCACTGCATGTGGGAACTCTTGAAAATTTTTAGTAGACTTTAAACTGTCCTTAAAAAATTAAGTATGTTAATTTAAAAACTATAAAGCTAGAAGAACAGTGATGGAACAGTGAAGTTCAATCCATGAACTTGATCCCATGTGGACTTCTTGGGAGGAGCAGCAAGATAACAGAAAGGTACAGTGTGAGGGAAGAGTTTGCAAGAATGGAAGAAGCACAGATACAGGACCAGTGAGCAGGGGAGGGTCCAGAGCTGAGAGAAGACTGCAGGCGGCTGGGTATTTGAGATGAGCTTTAAAGCATGGAAAGAATTTGAGCCATTAAAAGTGGAGGTAGGCCACCTAGGAACATCACAACATACCAGTGGTGTAAGTTCTCGAAAGGAGTGTGCCCTTTGACGGGAAAGATCCATAGCTTCACTGTGCTCTGTAGGGCTGTTTTATGTTGAATTGAGCTGGGGGCAAACATTTTGGGTCACAGGGATGGCAGAAAGGATCAGAAGGTGGAGTAGCAGGAGGAGATATCATCCCACAAAGCTTTTCAACACACTCAGGACCTCGTTTCAAAATACTAACATTGGGCTTCCCTGGAGGCGCAGTGGTTGAGAGTCCACCTGTCGATGCAGGGGACACGGGTTCGTGCCCCGGTCTGGGAAGATCCCACATGCCTCGGAGCAGCTGGGCCCGTAAGCCATGGCTGCTGAGCCTGTGCGTCCAGAGCCTGTGCTCCGCAACGGGAGAGGCCACAACAGTGAGAGGCCCGTGTACCACCAAAAAAAAAAAAAGAAAGAAAAACTAATATTGTAGAGGAGATCATTACTGGCAGCATGTTAATGCGAAGAAATGAATTCTAAACTCTCACGGGCACTTCTGAACTCAGATTACCTTTTTTTCTTACTGGTGAAGTTTGAGAGATAGTCAGTCTTGGAAGAGGGAAAGGGAAAACTGGAAGAGGGAAAACTGTCTTGACATATGGTGGTCAAGTCTCGCTCTAGAGTTTTATAAGTAGAAACTGTTTGTTGAATGAATTAATGAAATAATAGCAATTGTCAGAAGCCCTAAGTGTAACTTTCCTTGACTGAGGCTTTGTAATTGGTGGTTACATCAAAACTAATATACTTTATTCATTTATAAAAATCTGGGTCTAAAAGTTTGGTACACGGAAATGTCTTATCAAAGGCAATAAAGAAAACAGTTCATTAAAACGATGCTACTATGTCTTTTTGCTAAGAGAAATAGTTTTTGTTAAAAGAGAGTAATTACCACCGAAAACAATCTGTCTAATGTGATCAAATTAGTGGTTTGCCTGCTTTTTCACTAAGCGGTTCCATCCTAGTTATTCTAGCCAAGAATCCATCCCTCTTTACATCACTGCAATTGGCTATTTAAATGCACCCAAAAGTTCAGCAGGTATGATTCGCAAATGCAACTCTTCCATTTGACTTTTATGCTTTGTATGAACACTTATGTATTGAGACACACAGAGTGGGGGGCAGTGATTGTTATTCAGAACTGAATAAGGCTTCTAATCATCTAGAACTTCAGATTGTTCTTATTCCAATCTGAAATGATTAGCTCTAAGCAGTCCTGACATTTATCGGGTGGTTATGAAAAGAAAGCAAGATCGGTCATGACTAAAAGGCCCGTTTCTACATAACTTTACCACTCAGCACAACCCCGTCGGCAGCCCCCCTGGAGGAGAGGAAAAAGGAGGTCGGTGATGCAGTGGCCACTGGGTGATCAGACTGGTCGGAGGG
Source organism: Mesoplodon densirostris (assembly GCF_025265405.1). Lineage (NCBI taxonomy): Eukaryota > Metazoa > Chordata > Mammalia > Artiodactyla > Ziphiidae > Mesoplodon > Mesoplodon densirostris. Next base: position 12,342,639 of record NC_082674.1, on the reverse strand, counting down.
CTGCTGGAGCTGAGCTGGTGTCCAGATAAATGTGGCATTCATGCTAGCCATCTGTCCACAGGTCAGCGGGGACAGAAACTCAAAATCATTATCTCTAATGAATGAATATACAATGACAGTCTTGTGTGTGGCCAAGGATCATCGCATAGGAGCATGGTTGGGGAAATCAGGCATTGGGCAAAGCGTCACTAATCTTGCGAGAGGGAACAGCAGTTGTGTGTGTGTGTGTGTGTTCCTTGATACCCCCTAATATCTGAGATCAACTTGCAAGGGTGGTGTTTCCACCCTTGTTTTTTCCTTGCCCAGAACAGCGCTGATATTTTACAGAGACAGTTTCAGGTGAGAGGTTTCTGAATAGCATGCACTTTCTCCTCCAACATGCATGTCCATCTTGTCGCCTCATTTTTGGTTTTGCTCTTGTGGGGCAGGAAGCTGTTTCACTTCCTCCTCTTTCTCTGCATGGTTCCATGCATACTTAAAAAGTTAGAGCTTGTGATACTAGCTATATCATGCCTTTAACTGAAACAGCAACTCCCTCTTCTGTATTCACGTTCATTGCTTCCCAAGGTGAGTTCATAAAAGACACACATATATAATATATATATAAAATATCACTTGAGAAATTCCACTTCCACTAAACAGATATTTACTGAGCACCTACTCCAAACCAGGCACAGAGGGGAATCAGGAGATGAAGAAAATGTTTCCTGATCTTATAAACTTCACAGCTTAATGCAGATGATGAATTTGCATATCAATAAGAAAATTAAATTAGAGCCAATACAGAAGTAAAATCAACATCCTGAAGGAATCAGAGAAAGGAAGGAGAGGGGGTGGGGGGGGTGATGCATTAGGCAGATTATCTGTGCAAAGCACTTGACCTGAAGACATCATTGCCTTTATTTTTGACAACTTCCTTCCTCGGTAGGAAGCATTGCCCTGTTTTGCAGATGGGAAAGTTAAACCACAGAAGGGTTAAGTGAGAAATGGAAGGTCACATGGTAAGGAAGAGGCAGATCTGGAATTTGAACTCAAGTCTCTGAATTCAAAACCCAGGCTGGTAAGAATCTATGGAGAGCTTATGCACAAGATGGTGTTTAGCTGGGACAGCCAGCAAAGGCACATTTATTCCAGAAGGAGGAGCCAGATGATTTTGGAGACAAAGGATTAATCTCCAAAATATACAAGCAGCTCATGCAGCTCAATATCAAAAAAAACTCAAACAACCCAATCCAAAAATGGGCAGAAGACCTAAATAGACATTTCTCCAAAGAAGACATACAGATTGCCAACAAACACATGAAAGAATGTTCAACATCATTAATCATTAGAGAAATGCAAATCAAAACTACAATGAGGTAACACCTCACACAGGTCAGAATAGCCATCATCAAAAAATCTACAAATAATAAATGCTGGAGAGGGTGTGGAGAAAAGGGAACCCTCTTGCACTGTTGGTGGGAATGTAAATTGATACAGCCACTATGGAGAACAGTATGGAGGTTCCTTAAAAAACTAAAAATAGAACTACCATACGACCCAGCAATCCCACTACTGGGCATATACCCTGAGAAAGCCATAATTCAGAAAGAGTCATGTACCACAATGTTCTTTGCAGCTCTATTTACAATAGCCAGGACATGGAAGCAGCGTAAGTGTCCATCGACTGATGAATGGATAAAGAAGATGTGGCACATATATACAATGGAATATTACTCAGCCATAAAGAGAAACGAAATTGAGTTATTTGTAGTGAGGTGGATGGACCTAGAGTCTGTCATACAGAGTGAAGTAAGTCAGAAAGAGAAAAACAAATACCATATGCTAACACATATATATGGAATCTAAAAAAAAAAAAAAAAGGTTCTGAAGAACCTAGGGGCAGGACAGGAATAAAGATGCACACGTAGAGAATGGACTTGAGGACACGGGGAGGGGGAAGGGTAAGCTGGGACGAAGTGAGAGAGTGGCATGGACATATATACACTACCAAACGTAAAATAGACAGCTAGTGGGAAGCAGCCACATAGCACAAGGAGATCAGCTCTGTGCTTTGCGACCACATAGAGGGGTGGGATAGGGAGGGAGGGAGGCGCAAGAGGGAGGGGATTTGGGGATATATGTATATGTATAGATTCACTTTGTTATACAGCAGCAATTAACACAACAATGTAAAGCAATTATATTCCAGTAAAGATGTTAAATAAATAACTAAATTCCCCTATAAAAAGGTTTGGAGACTCGAAAGCACATCACATCTGAGTAGGAATCAGAGGTTGGGTGTGCTGGACACAGGCCCAGTGCCGGGAAGTGTAGAGGCACAATGCCAGGAGACTAGTTGCCACCCATTGTAGATGCCTGGAATGTGACACTGAGGACTCTGGGCCTGATTCTGTGAGCACTGGAGACCCGCTGGAGAGGAATCTCAGAGTTCAGGACTAAGTTAGGTCCTCGTTGCAAATTTGGTCATGTCCAGAGATATCTGGACAGATGATGGAATAGACTCAGAGGGGTTTATGTGCATGTGGGACCAAAGAACCTCCCAGGATGGATGACAATGAAACTCGCAGAGGCTGACCCCTCGGCTATGAGCATAAGGAGAGAAGACCACCTGCTAGCCCCCTAGCAGTGGATGGGGCTGGAGAAGGAGCCCTTCCTGGGGGCGGATGAGACAGGTACGTAACTCAGATGGAGAGAACACTCAGGATTAGAGAGAGGGACCATTAAGTGCATCACAAAGTTCTGACATGTAGCGTTTCTTCTGGCCCACACCCCTGGGCTAAAATCAGCCTTGGGGAAGGGGCTGTGATGAAAGCAGGTGGGCTTCAGCACCTGGGGCATCAGAGTCTCCCTGTGAATATGAAGGCAGCAGACTATCCTGCTCTTGGCCTTGCAGTGGGTACCTCCCAGATGGGAAACATATATTCATGGTATACTCGCATGTGGGGCAGTGGGAATGGGAAAGGGGAAAACACGTCATGTGAAGAAAAGGTATGCACAGAATACCCAGACATATTCAAAGAATTGGGGAAGGTCATCACAGCAGCCTTGTCATGGAAAGGCTGAAGATGTTTGAGGAGGAAAACACTGCCAGCCAGGGGGAACCCAGGGACTGCACATTTGAGCTTGATGATGCCACATGGGAAGGATGTGTTTCCAAGTAACTCAGGATTTCTCCAAGGGTGGTCCGTAAGTCCCTGAGGTTTCCCAGTGGTCTTCCAAAATGGTCTACAGGTGGTGTAATGGTTTTAACAGAAAAACCTGTTGAAACAACCATGTTCACATACAATTCACAAATTTGAAATAAAAGATTGTGATTTTTCAAATCAAAAATATTATTGATTTTATGTAATCATTATCTCCTCAAAGGTTTTACATAGGCTGTGAGGATTATGTTGTCAGTTCAGCTAAGATATCATTCTATTAGTAAGATATCTTAGAAACTGTATCTTCACCTCATTGCATGCTATTGCACATTTTGTGACATGTATGTATGTTATTGTTCGATTGTATTATTCTCCAAATCCCCAAAGTATGAATCAATGGTGCAAAATTAGTTTATAGAGGTATAAAAGTTGTGATGGTAATAGCAAATATTACAACTCAGAGCAAGATCCTAAATGAATGAGTGAACGTGACTCTGGAACATGATTCCATATGTGGTAGAGCATGGACGCTGCCATTGATGAGTTTTTCTCAAGCAGCCAAAAAGAGAAAATATGGCTAATAATTAAAATGATATATTCAAAAATTAGACTTTTTGGATAAGGAATCCATTCATCCTTAGTTCCTAGCACACTGTAATAAGAAATTAGTCATAGAGTGTCATATAGTCAGATATGATCAAAATCTGTTGATATTTCTACTAAGCCAATCTGAACATTTCAGAACAAATTGAATAAAATACTTCCTATAGGAAATTAATGAATTGTATCACTAAATGCAGAATAAAAAAATTTTTTTAAATACGAAAACCAAAGGAACATTATTCAAAGTTAAATTTTCATAGCACAAAAACAGGTACAATTACACGGTTGCCAAGGAGCTTGTAAAACCACCCACAAAGTTAATGACAAATATTGTGCTGAGAGAGAGAGCAGCAAACTTACCTTAGGGACTAATACTGATGGATGACAGATAGTATCAGCAGCTTATAATGCGAAAGAACAATTATTATCACTATCACGACGGAGAGGAAGGTAATGAACGAGCTCTCAGCATACATATAGCACAGAGATGCAGTGCCCTGGGACTTCTTGTGTTTGTCGCTGAAACCCATGCTACAGGCAAATGATTTTTTTCTCCTCTTGGGTTTTTTCCTGTTGCTGAGATGTAGACATCAAGCCGACAGAGGACTGACCATGGGTGCCACAAGAAAGGGCATGACTGCATCAAAATAAAAGTTTACACCTGTCAACCCAGCCATTGTTTATCCACAGCTGGAGGTCAGTGGTCTCCTGACCTCAATTTGGGATTTAAGGAAATAGTGAAAACTGGTCATTCTGCTTTTTCATATGTGATAAGAATATGGTTGTGTAGCAAAGAGGTACTCATTCAAGCTTTGAAATAAGTGATCCGATTAAAATGGTTCTTCAAAGTACAGATAGTACAATTAAGGTCATTTCCATTATTTCAGATAGCTCCCTCAAGTGAATTATATCTTGGAAATATTTTGAAATCTTCAACCTATCACTTCAGGGGCAGAATATCATGTGTGTATGTGTATGTCTTCATACTGAGAATAAGATACCAAGATTTCTTATAAGGCTGAATTTTGGTGTAACTTTGGATGATTTCTTAAGGATTTTCTTTATTTGTCTGAAAAAGTAACCAATGCTATGATATTTTAAAACCACATCTTAACCAACAAGGACCTACTGTATAGCACAGGGAACTATTCTCAATATCTTGTAATAACCTATAAGGAAAAAGAATCTGAAAAAGAATATATATATATTTGCTGTACACCTGAAACTAACACAACATTGTAAATCAACTCTACTTCAACAGAAAAATTTAAAAATAAAGCTACATCTTAATACAATGCAGTGGAATAAGTACCTTTCAAAGCCAAATACTATCAAAGAGTTGTTGTTGAGAAATGTTTTTGCAAGTTGCAACACTGAGCCTACCAGAAACATTGATCTAACTGGTATGAAAAGGGGCCGGGTACAAAATTACTGTTTATCACTATTTCTTGTTCTACATTGAGACTAGTTGCCAGGGAAACACCTGTTAGAGAAGGCTGTTCTGTAGCCTCTATGTTCCACACAGTACTTGGTATACAATAGTCACTCAGAAACACATCATTAAATACATAAGTGAATGGACCATCTAAAGGACCCATAATATTCTGTGATAACAGGATCACAAATTAAAATCCTCTCCATCTTTATAACATTTCTAGTCACCAGGTCCTATTTAAAATCTCTCCACTGCCCTCCCTTCTCTCTGACTTCCTGAGCTCACTTCCAAAGCAAGATTATCCAGCATCTTTCAGGTACCAAGTGGGGCAAGCAAAGAATGTTCCCGCTGAGAGTCCTCCTGCCAGTTGTGGCTTCTGTGGACAACTCCCGACATCTCTCAGAACTGGCATCTACTCCATGCCCAACACACAACAGGCTCACGATAGATATTCGTCTATTTGTTCGTGCTGTTGCAAGCTAAGAAGGTGGGTTCTTCGGATTTTTATCCCTAGATCTAATCTCTTTAGAGTTTGGGGGATAGAAAGGCAGATCTTATTCTTGAGGAACTGATGAATGGATACTTGTAATTATTGAACTCTTCTCAAAATAGTAACAATCTGCTTTGTAACCTGTTCTAGAATTCTGCAGCAAACCAACACCAGTCTCCTCCAACTATAGCTTCCAGAATTCTTGATTTTGTACATTGTGAAAAACAGACCATTTCCCAGTATTTAGACAGACCTCTAGCACTTGGAAATTTTGGACAGATTACAACATGGGCTCCAGAACAAACTTTCTAGCACCTTTTAAACCTCCAGTACAGAATGCACTTGGGCAGGAGTTCTTTAAATCATTCGCAGTGTTTGCGAGTGCTTATATCAGGGCCCATCCCGGCAACCTAAACTAGAAAAAGATGGGGGCCTCTTTAATCTGGAGAGGTCAGGGGTCTAAGGGAGAAGCCCATTCATGTTAACTAAATATACGAGACAAGGTGTTCTCTGGAGGGGTGCTATGAAACGTGCTAGTAGTCTCGAGGGAAAAGAGCATCTTAGTGGTAACTATGAGAAGCTATCTTCTCATCTGGAATTCTTCTAATTTGACTTCAGTTCTGAGCCCTCCCATCCAACTTCAATAGGTCCATACGACCTTCTAAAGCACAGACTGATAATTCTAATTCTTATTTAAAACGTTTTGATGACTTGTCATTATTGACCAAATAGGTAAATCCCTTACCTGGCATAAAACATCCTCCATGATCGGACAGCGGCATTCCTCTCCAGATTCCCAGCCTCATGCTTTGCGTTCTCTTAATGCAGAACCGAGCACGCCTCTGTGTGTTTATGCCTGTGATTTCTGGTCCTTGCCAACAGTCATCTGGCTGTGGTCCCTCAAAACTGAACAGGGGGTCTTTCCTCCAGGAGGGTCTTCTCTGACTCACCCAGCTTGGTGACATGCCCTCCTCTGGGCTCCCCAGGGACCCTGTACTCACCTGGACAGCAGAGCCCAGACATTCCCAAGGAGTAGATCTGAGACCATCACAACCTCCCAAATTTGAAACTATCATTAGAGTGTATCATTTTCCCCCTTAAAATGCAGTGAAATGACTCTGCAGGTGTTACCACATACATGATGATGTGTGGGGCTGTACCACTTAGTGGCACTCGGATATCTGGCGTTGACCTGGTCCCTTGCTAGCCTGGTGACATACCCTCTCACCATCCTCATGTGCAGGATTCAGAATGAGCCCTGGAGTAGGTTCCTTTTGCTGCTGTAACAAATTAATACAAACTTTGTGGCCTAAAATGACACAAATTTATTAGATTTCGGTTTGGGAGGTCAGAAGTCCAAAATGGGTCTCACCGGACGAAAATCAAGGTGCCAGCAGGTCCACGTTCCTTGTGCAGGCTCCAGGAGAAAAACCTATTTCCTTGCCTTTTCCACCTTCTAGAAGCTTCCTCCATGACTTGGTGCATGGCCCTGCATTCACCCTGACTCCTGTTCCATCATCACATTTCCTTTTCTGACTTTGACCTTCTTCCCCTTCTCTTCCACTTATAAGGACCCTTGTGATGACATTGAGATGACTCAGATAATCCAGAATAATCTCTCCATCTGAAGATCCTTAGCTTAAGTACATATGCAAAGTCCTTTTTGCCACGTAAGGTAACATATTCACAGGATGTGGTATTAGCAGGTGGACATCTTTAGGGGGCCATTATTCTGCCTACCACATGGCCCAATAAATGACAAGGAAGTACATATCATGAACCTTTGGGTTTTCTTATAATAATTTAAACCATGACAAAGCCAAGACTTTGGGAAGGGTGACCTCTCACCTGTTTGTCCCTCTCGATTACGAGCTCCCCAGTTGGGGGAGGACGATTCCTGGCACATGGTTGTCTGCTCCATAAACACTCATTGAACTGAAATGCTGGCTCTTACTGGGAACAAAAGCTCTACCAGGTCATTCAGGAAAACACTGCAAAAGTTTGGCTAAGAAATGACCTGTATGATCTTTTTCCAAACACATGACACAATTAAATATACTTTAATTTCTAATACCATATTCAGCACTCTCTCTCTCATTCTGATCAGACCAGAATCTCTATTCTAGTTGCTCAGCAGGACCACGTTTCAAGCCTTCAGCTTTGTTCCTGGACAGAGCAGGACACACGTGGCCATTAAAAATAACAGCTTCAGTCGAGGACTCAGAACCACTCGGAAGTGCCTGCCATCTGGAGATCTGCTGGGCTTGCCACGAAGGCTGCTTCCCTGTGGCCTGGTCAGAACCAGCCCAGCTCTCCTCAGTGTCTCCAGACTCAGAGTCCTCTCTACCTGCAGGGGAACAGGGCCACATATGCTGGCCGGGCTCCCTGTTGAGTGTCTAGAGGAAGGCTGGGCTTTATGAAGATGCTCAATAAGTCTGCCCTCATGTCCTTGGCATCTCAGCTTAGTTAACCCCTCACTGCAGCGATGTGGAGCTCTGTGCAGGGAGGAAGGCACCAGGAATCACATCTCCCACGGACTCCAGCTGTACCGGAGAGGGTACAGCGTGCTGTGCTAGGCCTGCCTGTCCCACTCTCTGCGGTCCTGGACTCTCCGAAGTGTAAGCAGACATGCTCCCATTTAGGCCACGATCCCCAGGCATCACTTCCTTTGCGTCTGCTTCACAAGCATTAGCCCCTCCGCTGTTTTATCTGTCAGCATCTCTCTTCCATGGGGGCCAGAACTGGGCATATGAAGGCAGGAGCGTGATCTGACCTGCCCAGAGACTGGAGGGACCGTCACCATCTGGGGACCCACAATTGCATCTCAGACGCCTACTTTCCTAAACTGCAAAATGGAGACAATTAATCCCTGAGAGGACCAAGGCACAGGATAAATAAAATAGTAGAAATAAATAACCTCACGTGTCCCTTAAGACATAGTAGGTGATTGATACACGGTAGGTTTATTATTATCACTGTCATTGTTATTATGCGTATCAGCATGATTTTACTCCAGTATCTCTTTGGGAGATAGGAGTCTGGATCATTAGGAATTCATCGCATGGCTGGTCCTCCACCGTCTCTTCCTGGGCAGCATTCTGGCCACAGCGGCAACTTTCGTCACTTATTATTTGTCGGAGCTGATCTCTGGAAGAGAGAGATTAGCTGCGTCCATGCCCTCTCACCGCTGGGCCATATGTTCTTGAATGACAGCTGTTTGATAGCCTATGCTGGGAGAACGCAGTCCTTTCAACCCAAATTTGATAAACATACATTTCTTCTGTCTGTCCTACTTTGGGCCATCTGTCAGTGTGGCATGGTGCCTTCGCTGGACTGGCAAGGTGCTGAAATCAGACCACCAAGGAAGGTCCAAGGACAACGCTGTCACCAGAGAGAGCTGGGTGTGTGGGCGGGATCCTCAGGATCTGAGAGAGCCGGGGCTCGGGCTGCCCAGCCCTCACCTGCAGGTACAAGAACCTTGTTCTCGCAACAAGAACCTGGCCTCCTCAGCTAGATCAGTCCCCAGACGGAGCCCTCTTGAACAAAAGAGATTGTCCCAAAGTGTTATAAAGCAGTGCTTTTCCAACGTGCGTAAACTTCCGAGTTGCCTGGAGATCCTGTTCAAATGCAGATTCTGATTCCATGGGTCTGGGGTGGGGCCTGAGTTTCTGCATTCCTAATAGGCTCCAAAATGATTCTGAGGCTGCTGGTCTGAGGACCACAGTGGCAAGCTTATAAAGGGCACCTGATTCAGGGTCAGGAGACCTGGGTCCTTTCAATAGCGTCCCGCCAAGAGGATGCTTTGTGAATGAGATTTCATAACGACAGAGATAAAAGGAGACTCAGAGGTCAAGCAAGCAAAGAGCCTCCTGAGTGAGCTTTCCCAGACTCCTGGAGCTGTCCCTATCATGGGGTATAAACACTGCTAAATCAACCAGCCGAAAACAAAGACCCTAATGGCTATAGTCTCTTTGAGAGCATCAAATACAGGCTCAGAAGAGGCACACAAGCTACAGGAAGTTAAGAGAATAATAAGATGCTACAACACCCCTATCTGCTCAATGCCTGCAGATGTAAAGAGTGATGGGGGAGGGCACCCGGCTGTGAGAACAGAGGCTGGAGAGGCCAGACACTACAAAGCAGAAGCCCCAGAACCCTGAAGACAGAACTTACCCCTGCCAACCCCACCTAGCCTCAGGCTCTGGAGGAGTCCATTGGGAGGCTACCCGGAAGTGCTTCCTTTCAAGGCGGTAGGAAAGTGTATGTACTTGCCTGGAAGCAGCATAATATGAGCAATGTCCCCAATCCACTTTGGCAGCCCAGAATTTCGGCAGAGATGTCAGATGGTGACATCAATCCACCTAAATTGGTCTTGAAGATGGATGCCAGAGATGTCAGAATTCTTCTTTAATTGTTAAGGAACTAATTAAACCCATAGCATCTCTGTTAACTGAGTTTTATGATGTTAATTTCACTACTAGACAAGCAAAGTCAGGCATCTGTGGATGCCACTGTGGGCTTCCGGCTTCTGACAAAAGATGTTAACGAGATTTTCAATGAACACCACACCCATACCCGAAGAATCCCGAGTGATTTACCAACAGTCTCTTGCCAGTTCCCACGGGGCTGAGACCTGGCAGCTGGGCATCACCTTCTTGGCCTGGTCCAATGAAGCCTTTCCCATGGAGCACAGACGCACACAAGTGTTCCTCATGGAACAAAACAAACATGGACCACCAGCCTGGATGGAGATAAAGAAAAATTTGGACATCCTGGATGGAGATAATGTACAATCTGGAATTCTGTTTAGATGTCTCTTTAAATTGTTGATAATTCTTTTATTTTAATTGAGATCTGAGCCTTAATTATGGCCATTAGTGACCCTCAGCACCTGATCATATCCATCCCACTGGGTGTGTCTGCCCCCACCCCCTGCATTTCCCCAGGAGGATGGAGGCCCAGGCACCCACTGTGTCTCCCAGCATTGCACCTCCTACAAGCCCGGAAGCAGAGGGTAAGGTAAGGGTCCTGCACATCCCTGCCCCCCTGCACCGCTCTGAAGCACAAGGGCTCTGTGATGACACTCTTCAAACTCATAAACCCTGTAAGAGCCAGAAGGGTTACCTGACTTACAGGGGAAGAGCAGAGTCAGAAAAAAAAAAAAACCCATATCACTTAACCCCTAGGATCCTAGAATAATGGGATGGGATGGAGCTTGTAACTCTTGACAACATTCAATACCTATTCTCTCCTTGAAGAAGAAGAAACTGTCATCTGCAGAGGGGAAGTGCTTGCTTAAGAACCCATAGAGCGTTGGTTCCTGGTGACTCTGGAATCCGGTTGCCTCCCTGCCAGTCCAGAGTTTGTTCAGCAAATATCCCCAAATAAATACTAAGTGCACTTCCCGGAATTTAAAGCCACCCTTGGCCTCTCCTGTTTGGGGGCAGTTGGATTTCTCCAAGCTAGAAACGAGCCCAAGCCCTGTCCTCACTGACAGTGAGCCCTGAGGGCAAGGCAATGAGCCTCCTGCAGCTGGGTGTGAGGTGGGCAAGGGTGGCTCCCGAGATCTGCTCAGGGGACGGGCCTCAGAGAGACAAAGGCCACATAGAGAAACCCTTTGTATTTCCCTCAGAGAGAAAAAACCACGAAGCACACACCCCTTCTCACATCCTCTTTATTGCTTTTTTTTCAACCCCAATAAAACTCCCCAAAGTATCCAAAACTCTTAGAGCCTCTGAAACTTGACCACCCATTTGTTTTTCTGAAGCCTGCTTCTTTGCCTCAAAAGTAAAAACAATAACAAAAAGAAGAAAGAAAGGAAAAAGGAAAAGGTGCCGTGGACCTCATCTGTTCATGTCTTTGCTTCCTGATGGAACAGGTCTCTCACGAATTATGTACTTTCAGCGGCTGCCACCCAAGGCCCTCTGGTCTCTGAGCCACGGTGGGCAAGTCCCCCGGCTCCCGATGTCATCTCGGCTCTGGGAAAGCCACCAGCACCGTCCTGAGGGAAGGAGACTGGGTCCAGCCACAACCCACCCATGACTCTGCCTGCAGCCTTGCAGAGAGATGCCCATACCCAGGGGGACCTGGCCTAGTCATCAGCTGTTCAGAAGAGAGGAACCAAACCAAGAGTCAACATCGGCCAGAGGGATAAAAAAGGGAGTAAACTCATCACCAGAAGGTGGCGCTACACCTTCAGACAGGCCAGCCAGAAAGGAGGACTGCTGCGGAGACGGTAGGATTTCAGAGCTGGAAGGGTGTCTAGACATGAAATGAAATGAAATGAAATAAAGTCAGAGCTGGAAAGACCCTGAAATATCATTCTGGAATAATCCCATGTCACTGATGGGGACACTGAGGCCCGCTGAGATTGGCTCACAGTCGTACACACCAGGGGCTGGAACTCACAGTCTATCACTTCTGTGTGCTGCCTGCTCTTTGGCAAACCTGAGATCACAGAATAGGATTGGCTGGACATAGAGAAGCCAGGTTTTGTAACGGAGTCTCCAACAAGGGAGAAGGACCCACAGTCCCCTCCTGGGGAACGACCATGATGCCCTCCTAGAGCAGAGTAGAAGCAACAGGGGGGCTGGTCTCACAGGCCCTGCCAGCATCCCTGCTCGGACTCATGAGTCTTGACAGGATAACAAAAGAAAGACCACGGGCTCCACCACTTACTAGCTGTGCAAGGTGGATATTTCACTCAACGTCCTTGAAGCTTACTATTTTCATCAGCAAGATGGCATAACAATGTCTCCCACTCAAAATCACGTCTGAGAATTCAAGGTCCTCATGTAAAGTGTGACCAGCACAATACTTGGTGCAGAGTAAGTTCTCATGATAGAAACTTTCCTTCTCTTTGTGACGGCACCTCTAGGAGTCTTCTCCTGGTAAGTATCACAAACTTGGATCTGAAACGCCCACCCAAAGTGCACTGTAGATGGAAGGCCTTGCTCTTATGACATGGCTCATGCCCAAGGACCCCAGGCATGGAAGGGTGGGGTCACAGGACCGACGGCAGGAAGAGGAGGGGGAAGGGTAGAGGCCACCTTACACGGGGCAGAGAGACACGGGCAGGGTTGTCAAGCTTTCTTGTCTCTGTTCAAAGGCCATTTGTAGAGAAATAATTCCCTGGTCTACAGACACCTGCACACACGTGCGCATGCACACAAGTCCAGAGCTGCAAAGGAGGGCACCATGCGGTGGCCAGAGGGCTGGGTCAGGACAGCCAGGCTTTCACGGCAGCTCAGATCCAGCAGGGAACGACACTGCCACCGCTTTCCCACCCGAGCGGCTGCCTGATGATTCTCTTCGATCCCTGATTCTCATTCAGGGCCCCCAGGAGCCGGGCTGCATTATGAACATCCTCTCCACAAGTAAAAGGTCCAGGCCTTGAAAGTGTTTCTTTTGGAGCACACAGCAAAGCAGCCCACTGAGGAGGTGAAGCCCACCGCCCGTGGACAAAGCCCGGGCCCCGCCCAGCTTCTCCTCCTGCTTCCAGAAAGAGCTCCGTGTGGCGTCTGAGCCTCTCAATTCCTAGAGAAGAGGTGACAGGGCAGAAGAGGAACCCCGCCGAGGTCACTCCCAGCCCCATGAGCCTCTGGCCTGTGGACTCAGTCCCACCGGCCCCCTCGCCTCTCCCAAGGAAACACATCCTCCAGATCTCCAGAGGGCCCCTATCTAATCTAGAACACGTCTCCTAGAGGCAGGGCTTTCTGGGCCATCTTTCAGGGACACCAGGTGAGGAAGAGACGAGGTGACCCACAAGAGGGGGAGAAAACTGCTTCCTACCCCTCCCGCCCGCCTCCGCGTAGCCTCCCGCCCTCCTGGCCACGCTGTCACGGTCACGTGTGCCCGGCGCTCCAGCTGTTGTAATTGGCTGATAAACAGTACACCGCTCCTGACGTTCCCAGCCTTGCCCCAGTTATGTAGTCAGAGAAATACGGGCTCCCCGGGGATGAACCTTTGTGTGACTGCGGGTCTGTGTTCCAGAGTGTTCCACCGGCTGAACAGGGCGGTGATGAAGAGGATAAATCCTGATTCGAATCCTGCTTTGCCGACTGCGAGCTGTGTCGACGCAGGCAGGCGATCCTGTGCCCCCGGGACTTTGGTTTCCTCTGCAATAAACTGAGGGTGAAGAGAGACATCAACATCTATCTTGTAGACACATGATCCACGCAAAGGGCTTGCAGTGACTGGTTTGCAGTGAGGGCTTAATAAGTGATAACGAAGATTAGCAGTGTTTTTGACGTGCACTCACTTGACAGTCATGGGGTGCCTACCGTGCACAGATGCTGGGGAGGTTCTTCGAGCTGTGCCCACCCACCCCCGGGCTGCTGGCAGCCAGAAGCTGAGCAAAGGCAGACCCCTGTCCCTCCTCCCTCATCCCTGTCGAGGATGCTCTTCGGACCTGCAGTCTCCACAGGTGGGAAAATTGTGAGGTTTCTGTAGTTTGTCCCTGGGATTCTCCAAACTCTCCTTTCTATGCCCACTGCCTCTTGTACTCCTGAAGGTACAGGCGCCTCCTGAAGCCACTTGAGACCCATCCTAGTTCTATGTTCTGGGAAGAGTCTTCCTCTTTTTTTTTTTAGAATACTCCATTGCCACAAGGTGGAACTGTATTAAAGCATTATAAGGTGTCATAGTTCCTTTAAAACTATAAATTCTTAGATAATTGCACAATCAGAGAAAATTCAGTTGGTCAAGTTATGGTAGTCCTTTTTCAGTGTTTTATAATACATTTATATTTTAGCCAACATCCAGCAGACAGTTAGTACTACATGGAGATAACAGAAAGCTTAAGTTGACTTGTACAAAAGGGAACATTTATTATAAGATAAAGGGGTGTCTTATGGGACTGGGGAAGAATCCTCCTCCTGAATCCTGCTTTCAAAAACCTTCTAGAGGGTTCCCGCTGCATGACAATAGGGTGGCAGACTTTGGAGGCAGAATAGAGACAACGGTCACATGGTCCCTGCCCTTGAAAAGCCCTCATCCCCCTACACATTCATTCTCTCAAAATGTAGTTACTGAGCATTTACTAGGTGCCAGGCATGTGGCCAGGATGGCTGGTGTGTCTTTCCTCTCAGAGCTTACAATCAACTGGGAGACATCCTTTCAGCCAAGCATGACAATTGTGGTCAGGAGAGAGTTTCAGGCTTCATGAGAGTGTAGGTGAGACAACAGATGATACCAACCAAGAGAGAGAAGGGAAGGTTGTGAGAGAGGGAAGCGTGGAGGCTGCTAGAACACACAGGAAGAGGCCAGCTCTTCTGGGGGGGGCAGGCGGGGTGCAGGAAGGGTTCACAGATGAGAGGAACAATATAGCATCGATGTGGAAACCACAGGTTCTAGAGTCATGCATCTGGCTTCAAAATCCAGTTCTGACATGTACTAGCTGCCAGAGTTAACTTGGGTGAGAGCTCAATCTTTCTAAGCCTCTGTTTTCCCATCTGCTAAAATGGGCACAATATCAGTCCCTGATGTATAACATTGATACAGGGACTGAATGAGATGATTCATGGGAAATGGATGGCTCTGTACCTGCTGGTATAGAAAAGCACTCAATGTGTTCATCTTTATCACTCTTACTGAGTAAGATGTGAGCTGATATAAAGCATTGCCAGCAAGTGATAATGCAGAAAGGCATCCCCTGCTCTGCCCTGAATGGGATCCCTGGCCTTTGGCAAGGCGCTTCTTCTCCTGGACCTTAATTTACCCGTCTATGAAATAAATGAGTTCCTTACTGATGGTTTAGGTTTCTTTCTACAATAAAATGCTGTCACTGGGATGAGCTCTGGCTCTTTTTTTGGGGGGGGGGGTCATGCCACATGGCATGTGGAATCTTAGTTCCCTGACCGGGGATTGAACCCATGCCCCCTGCATTGGAAGCACAGAGTCTTAACCACTGGACTGCCAGGGAAGTCCCTTGCCCTTTGAAGTCCATGACCACACAGAATAACCACTCTTACATGACTGCTTACTACCTACATTCAGGCAGACGATGGCCAAAACCATATCCTTAGTAATACAGCAAAGTTACCCATGTGAAAGATTTGACATGATGTGGTAAGGGTGCCATATTATACATAAACTAGTACCCAAAACTGGTGTACTACCAAAACACTCCCTTCTATGTTCAGTCTCAGCCTGAATCTTCACAACCAATTAATTCACCACTAAACACACAGGTGCACAGCAGAAGTGATGACAGAGCCATCATAACATGCATTTAGATCCAGGAGGCATGTGGTTTCAATATGCCCTGTTGTGCTCATGACATTGTGGTTGATACTTTATTGTCTGCCTTTCAACAGAATCCTTTCTCTTGAGGTCTGGCCAAGTGGCCAAAACCATACAAATTCAACTACATGTTGAATTTTTGTCCTCTGGCTTATTTTTGGTTCTAGGAAAAAGGCTCTTACCTTGTTTTCTACCTTGTGAAGTAGCATCAACACCCACCTAAGACAGGAGCTGGGAGACATCCCACACGTCTCGTCCTCATAGTCAATAATTAACCAGTGACCACCCACTGTAAATTCTACCTCCTTGACATTTTTCAGATGAGTCCAATGTGTTTTAGTCCCATTGCCACTTGCTCAGACACTCATCATACCCTTGCTCAGAATTTTGCAATCAAGTTGGTTTGCTATCCTCCACTGGCTCCAACATCTCTCCTGTTTCAGGCGAGCCCTTTCTAAAACACAACTATGAAAATGTTTTTTCTTTAATTTTTATTGGAGTATAGTTGCTTTACAATGTTGTATTAGTTTCTATTGTACAGCAAAGTGAATCACCTATATGTAGACATATATCCCCTCTTTTTTGGATTTCCTTCCCATTTAGGTCACCACAGAGCACTGAGTAGAGTTCCCTGTGCTATACAGTAGGTTCTCATTAGTTATCTATTTTATACATAGTATCAATAGTGCATATATGTCAATCCTCATCTCCCAGTTCATCCCACCCCCACCCCGTTCCCCCTTGGTATCCAGACATTTGTTCCCATGTCTGTGTTTCTATTTCTGCTTTGTAAATAAGATCGTCTATACCAATTTTTTCAGATTCCACATATACACGTTAATATGCGATATCTGCTTTCCTCCTTCTGACTTACTTCACTCTGTATGACAGTCTCTAGGTCACTCTACAACCTAAGGTCACTTTTCAAGTAGCTCTCCATTCCCCACACCAGTGGTTCTCAAACTTGACCATGCATCTGATTCACCTGGAGGAGTTTCAAAAACACACATTGATGAGCCCGTGCCCAGAGTTTCTGATACAATAGGTCTAGGATGGAGCCTAGGAATTTGCATTTGTAGCAATTGCCAGGTCATGCTGATGCTGCTGTTCTAGGGACCACACTTTAAGTACCACTGATCTACACTCTAAGGTGTAAACCCCTTAGCCAGGCTCTCAAGAGCCTCCACAATCTGTACCCGGTATAGTTCTTTCATTCTATTTCAAGTGATTCCTTACACACACATACACCTAATATTTGTGACCACCAAAACCAAATAGCCTTGTAAGACAAAGACTTTCTAGTTCGAGCAGACGATCCAGACTGTAGGTCTGAAGCTCACACCCTTAAAGGCTAGTGATAGAAACGAGGCAGAATTCAAAAGGGAGCCAAGGGCTCAGCCACCAGGCAGGTGCTGACAGGCATTGACACCCAAGCTTTGTAGCTGTGCTTCAGTGTCACTGCATCGCAAATGCTGTCTTCTCCTGATGCCTCTAAGCCATGTGGCAAAATAAACAGCACAGCCAATTCATCATTTAAGCCAAACATAAACAAGATCTAAAACAGAATAGGATGGATGTGGGCCAAATGGAAAGGTAGTTTAAGGTTATGAGATCTGGCTTGGAAATCACGTTGTCTGAACTTGTAAACATCAAAGAGTCAGACTGGAAAATTGTAATAATGTAATAATAATTATAAATAATAAAATCATGCCTTCCCCACTGTTACCCCAGGATATAAAATCATTAAAAAAAATTAAGATGTTATAGGCCTATTAAGTCATTGACTCTGTCTCCTGAGAGGGGAGATCTGCACCATTTATACGGTCGGAAAAACCTTCTCTTCTAAGGGGGACTGACAAATGCCTCAAGGACAGAGGGAGCTTCAGAAGAGGCAAGATTATGAAAACCCTGCTAACAAGCCATACGGCATCCTCCATTTCTCCAACCTTTGGAATTCTGGGTTGGTGATGAATGAAAAAGGCCTATTCTCACCTCCTTGGAAGGAAAGGGGAAGCCCTAACCCCCCACCCCCTGACCCCGCCCCCAGCATCCCTCACTGGGTCATCTCCCGCTGCCGTACCCAGGAGGCTCATTGGGCAAGACGGTGGCTGTGACGTTGACTCCCACATGTGTGTTGCTGGGGAGATGGAGTTGAAATGGGGCTGCTCACCCTGAACAACTCCAGAGAACTGGCCAGAATTTATTTTCAGTGTTTGGCAGATATGTGTGCATTTGCCTGTTTCTTTTAGAACTCATGATCAAAACAATCTGGCGATTCAGTTAACCATGTAACAAAGTATTCTCATGTAATGTGATGACAGTACTCAAATCATTCTTTTGAGATAAACTTTCCCCCCAAATGGAGTAAACATTAATTTATCTTTATATTTCTTAGGAATAATTTCCTCCTGATGCCCCCAAAAAACAGCAACAACAAAAAACCCCGCCTCGCAGATGGAATCACCCAATAGGGCTTTGGAATAAAACTGTTTTTATAGAATTTATTTGGGATAAATAGCTATCTTTTCTACTACCATAATGGATTTTCTCATGTTGTCTCATCCATCATAAGATAAACTCACTTGATCCAATCAGTGCTTTGCTAATCTGTGAGAGGTGTTTCTGCTATCTTATAGTTTTTGAGTAGCTCCTGAGCAAAGGGGTTTATAGTGTTTTAAGTTTCTCTGGGAACATCATAATTTCTTTTTAGAGAGGTGTCATCCAATATGGTAGTGACTAGCCACACATAAAAATTTAAGTTTAAATTTAAAATTACTAACATTAAGTAAAGTAAAAAATGCTGTCCAAAATTTCAGTAAAATATGTGATTAATCCACACAAACCACATATTAAGTGTTTCATAGTCAAATGTAGGTGGTGGCTACTGTATTGGATAACAGATACAGAAACTTTCCATTCTCACAGAAAGTTGTATTGCTTAGCCCTGTTTTAGAAGTTTAACTTCTCCCCAAGCCTTTGTTATAGAGGTTTATTCCATGACCCTGACCTCTCTCATCCCACAACCCTGCTCTCAGAACCAACCTTCACTACAATTTCTCATCCTTTGCTCATCATATGCAGCTACATCCCCACTTGGGCTCATAGACGCTGGCCTGTCCAACCCCGAGAACTGGCCTCCATCCTGGCAGAGGATAGAGGAGAAATTCCTGCTTAAGGCAATTGATATTCAGAACCAGGCTCAAATTCCAACAGTCTAATTATTGGTGTCTGATCCCATTAATGGTTTTGGACATTAAATCTCTTTTGTCCACAGATACATGCCTGTCCCTTACCTACCTGAATGTCCATCACCCTGCCTGCTCTGACCTCAAATAACTCCAAGCTACAATTGTTTGAGAATTAATCCACATTTAGGCATATCCTTGGTATCTTTGGCTTATGGCTGGTCATGGGCTCAGTGTCACATGGGAAAGTTGGGATTCAGGCTATGAGCATCCACTAGTTTTCCTCTCAACAGCCCTAGGTCTGCTCAAATTAGAACACAGTAAAGTAGAAAGGACACTCCCAGAAATGGAATTCTGGCTCCATGCTTCCATTTCTTTGTTTCTGGCTCTGGGAACTTAGGCAAAAGCTACAGAACATCTCTGAGCCTCACTGTCCTCACCTATGGGAATAATAATAACAATCATGAGTTTGTGGTGAGGTTTATATGGCATAAGGATATCGAACAGCTAGCTCAGTGGTGAGTTTATAGACATCTAGAACTCACGGCAATCATTCCCTTTCAATGTTTCTCTTTAGAAATTTTTGAATTAGTGGTAATAGAATAATGCAAACAGTAGTTTTGTTTAAAGCCATTAAAAGACTACAGCTCTTAAAAGTAACTATTTAACATCTTGCTTTTGTTTATATTACTACAAATAATCTGTATTATCCATGCTCTGCAAAGTTAATTGTTTAGAACAAATGGGTGTCACTTGAAATCTTACTGGCAAAGCAATCCCTTAAAAGACCAGCACTTGGGCCTCCCTGGTGGCGCAGTGATTGGGAGTCCGCCTGCCGATGCAGGGGACGCGGGTTCGTGCCCCGATCCCGGAGGATCCCACGTGCTGCTGAGCGGCTGGGCCCGCGAGCCATGGCCGCGGAGCCTGTGTGTCCGGAGCCTGTGCTCCGCAACAGGAGAGGCCACAGCAGTGAGAGGCCCGCGTACAGCAAAAAAAAAAAAAAAAAAAAAAAAGACCAGCACTTTCAGAGCTGACTTCAAATTAAGGAGACACATGTTTTCTCTGTCCAAGTTAGATTTCTAATCACTAAGCTTATTCTAGTTCCAAACTTGCCCACAAATACAAAAGCAAGAAGAGGCAGCATAGCATGGTGGGTAAATAGCGTTGGCTCTGGAACTAAACGCCTGAGATAGAATCTTGACTTGGATACTTCCTAGCTGAGGATTAAATGAATCAATACACTAGAACAGTATCTGGCATGTGACAAGTGCTCTCTCTCTAAGTCTATGTAAGAAATTATCCTAAGGCTCCAAAGACCCTGGCAGATGCACCTGAAATGTTATGATCACTGGGAAAAGAGTGGGAATGTTAGCAATTCTTACTAACAAGATGTATTGATCACACATTTGGGCCAGGCCCTGTGCTAAGTACTTTACCTACATCATTTCGTTTTATTTAATCTTCTCCATATGAGGTCTTGGGCACTTCCAGTACATGGCAAAGCCAGAATTCAGTACAGGAAAATCTAACTCCCAAACCCAGAGCCTTCACTCCAGTGTGTTTCTGCCTCTCCAGGTAAGCAGGTGAAGGAGGCCTCCTGGCTGCAGCCTTACACACTGAGCTCAGGTCCTCGTTCCACAGCTCACTGTCTCCATGAACTTGACATTTAACCTAAGTAATCTGTTGCCTCAAGGGTGAAATAAGGATGATAAGACTCTCTCTTTTTTTTTTTTTTTTTGCTGTACGCGGGCCTCTCACTGCTGTGGCCTCTCCCGTTGCGGAGCACAGGCTCCGGACACACAGGCTCCGCGGCCATGGCTCGCGGGCCCAGCCGCTCCGCGGCATGTGGGATCTTCCGGGATCGGGGCACGAACCCGTGTCCCCTGCATCGGCAGGCGGACTCTCAACCACTGCGCCACCAGGGAAGCCCGATAAGACTCTCTTGAGGGGCTTCAAATGAGAATTAAAGTGTGCAGACACATAGCCGCATGCAGCAAATAGAGTTTGAACGCAGGACAAGCATGCCCACAATTTGCAGAGGGAAGTGAAGCCCCTTGGCACCCCAAGAGCCGACAACACCCTGGGACCTCCCTGGAGCAGTTAAGTGGGTAACTGTTTTAGCAAAACAGGAATGCTAATTATAAATGTGGAGGACCTGGGAAAACCAAACTTGCACATAACTGTCTTGCTTAGTGTCATCAGGTGTCTCTGGGCCTCTGACCTGCTGGGTTTTCTATAGAGGTCCTAAGGCATTTAGGACATTAGCGCAGAGAGGTCATGCAGTTTACAGACTGCTCTTTGTAAATCAGACTTAATTTTTTCAACAGCTCTGTCCTGAAAACCTTGGCGCTGACATTCACTGAGGTCACCTGTTCTGCCAGGATGCCTGCTCGGCCATTGCAAATGGATTTCTTGGTTCTAGAAATAAAGTCCCACAAAAGGATTTTGTTGCTTCAGGCCATATCTTCACTACCTGAGCTCTGTAATCACTCCAGAAGATGCCTCAATCTACTCTAAGGGATGCCGCAGACCAGGAGACACACTGGAACGTTCCTACTCTATAAATTCTTCTCCCTCCCTCTGATAGATCTGTCAGACAAGAAGTTTCAGTGATCTGTTCAGCAAATCAGACGTCATCCCTCCCTTGCTTAATTGGTTCCCCATCATCTATAGAATAGAATCCAGTTCCTTCCATGGTCTGGTCCTACCCATGACTTCTGCCGCCAATATGGCACCCAACCCCTTGGACCAGTCATAATGAACTTCTGTAGTTCCTTGAGGTTTCATGCTTTGTTGCCTCTGTGCCTTGGTCCACACTCTCCCTTTTCTCAGGACACCCTCCTCCCTCTATCTGCTTCTGGCGAAATCTAACCAATTAATACCTCCCAACTTCGCTCAGTACCACCCCTGAGGTGGGTTAGAACCCTCTCCTTGGTGCTCCCGGAGGATATGATGGCCCCGTTTTTGCAGCTTTAATGACATCAGCTGAGAATTGTTTCTGCCTCCTGCATGACAGTGTAAGATCCTCAAGGGCAAGCAACCTGTGTTATCCAAAGAAGGAGAGAAGAAAAGCCACTGGGCTTGAAGAGTCCTTCTTGGCTGCTCCGGGCTTCCAGCGTCTTGCAGCACGTACCTTCCAGACTCACCTAGCACTACCTGCCAGATTAGGGTCTCCAAATGAACCAGCTCAGTCTGAATGCTGTTATTTTACTTGTGCCCATAGAGCTTTCTGCCTTTTGAAACAAAGCCATGGATATACAATCAGCATCACTTATCAAGCATTCAAATTCCTGGCCAGCCACCATGTGGAGCACAGCCACCAATTCAGAAGTGGACACACAGCATCCTGATGGGCAGCGGTCACAAGACTCCTGTACCTGACATCTCATGAGCAGCTGGCGTTCTCCTTGCAATCCAGGGCTTTACAGTGTTCAGGTACCCCCCAAAACTCTTGTGGATCAGCCCCCACTGCAACTTCCCTAAGGAGGTAGACTTATTCTTTCTTCTTTCATAAGAGCCGTCTCTACTCTCTCCCACTCTAATCCTTGGCATTCATACGCATTTATTCCAAAGAATGACTACAGAATAAGCCATCTCGCCAACTTCATGTTTCTCACTATCTCTAGAACAAATGTTTGGAATCATTGTCATTTGGGGAATATTAAAGGATGCCTGGTATCGTGAAAGACCATTGTTAGCTTAACATCAGCCAGACCTGGGTTTGCATTCTAGCTCCAGCAATTGTTGGACAAGTAACTCAATGGCTCTAAGAGTCAGTTTCCTTGCATGTTACATGGGAGGGCAAGAGTGTGAATAACATCCTCTGGACAAACCCTAACTGACAAAAATAACTAATAAGAAGATGTTACAAAGATTTAACAGTCTCCTCATGATTGCTGATCATAAATTTGTCACAGACTCTCTACAAGGCTGTGAATGTGCCTCTAGTTTGGTCCTGTCTTTGTAGATCTTCACCCTTGATTCTCAACAAGTCATCCCATCCTTAATCCCTTACCCTTCCACAGGGCTGAAGACCCACGTCATCCAGAGAGCTCCCCCTTTCAAGCACATAAATCTAAAAGCACCACTAAATCAATATATGTTTATAGACATACATATTTAACAAGCTTATATGTGATTTCTCAATAATATCCAGGTCTCTAGTAAATGTTAGTGGACTAGAGGTTAAAATTTGCATAATGTTCATAGACAAGGCAAAAGTAAAAGGAGTTGGGAAGTCTTGGGGGGTGGGAGGTGGTGACATAACCACCACCAAGTGGCAGCCAACATTCAGAAAGGAGGCAGAGGAAACGCCAGCAAGACAGACAACACTCTGCGATCATTTAGTGCCAGGGCAGGAGGTGGGGCAAATCTCACGACCACACTCACCACACTCCTCCCCTCCATCCCCACCCTGACCAAGAATAAAATGTGCAGCAGCCCAGTGAAATAATGGATGCTGTGGCCACTGCTGGGCAGGTGCCACACGTGGCGTGTCCAGGTTGTAAGGGTCCTTTGAGTTTCTTAAGTCCAAAGTCTCATAGTTCAGACAAACGAAATAAGACCCAAGAAGGTCCGCAAACTCTTGTTCCCCGCCAAAGTAAAATCACTTAGAACTGGGCAAATTCGGTTCAGTACCTTGTGCTAGTTGTGTATAATGAAGATGACGGGAGCTTCCCTGGTGGCGCAGTGGTTGAGAGTCCGCCTGCCGATGCAGGGGACACGGGTTCGTGCCCCGGTCTGGGAAGATCCCACATGCCGCAGAGCGGCTGGGCCCATGAGCCATGGCTGCTGGGCCTGCGCGTCCGGAGCCTGTGCTCCGCAACGGGAGAGGCCACAACAGTGAGAGGCCCGTGTACCGCAAAAAAAAAAAAAAAAAAAAAGATGACGGCGGTGAGATATCTAATGTGTCAAAAGTGCTTGTTAATGGCCAGGCTCTGCTTTACTGTCTTAACTCATTTCTGATTCAAACCCTCTCTTGGAGGTCGAGACGATTCAGTCCTATTTTCCTGGGAATGAAAGTGTTGCAGAGAGAGGTTAAATAACTCACCAAGGTAACAGAGCTGAGAAGTGATGGAGCTCGGAGAGGACATGTGTTATTGATTGTTAGGATGACTTCCGTCACAAATTTTAGAGCAAGGGTGATATTTCCACCTTTGTTACCTGGATCCATTTCTATGCTATATCTGGTTCCCTAAAGATAATAGATAAATGACAGGCTGAGGTGTTACCTCCAGTTCCTTGGACTGATAACCCCTCTCATCAAGCCAAACCTTGGTGTTGCTTCTCTGAAGGGGTGAGTCGTTGACTCTGCCCAACGCCACTGGAGCAGCGGCAGTTGGGTTCAGTCTGAAACTACTGTCGTCCTGTTTAATTCAATAGCCATTAATTCCCTGACTTTACTCCCTAATCCCTGCACATCTGTTTCTTCAAATGCCTGTTTTCAGCTCATTGGTGGGCTTGGTGACTTCTGTTAAGCATTTACTTCTCGCGTTCTATCTTGTGCTAAAAGCTTTAAAGCAAATGATAATCAGAGACTTTACCAGAATTTTTTTTTCCTTTTTAAAATGTTTTATTTACTTTTTAATAAAAATTATACGTATTTAAAGTGTATAATGTGATTACACATTATACACACATATATAGTGATATCTATATTGATATATTCTATTCTATATATATATATATATATATATATATATATATATATATATATAGTGAAATAATTACACAGTAAGGTGACTAGTCAAGCTAGTTATCATTTCCAAATGGCATACTTACCAACCATTTGGATGTGTGTGGTAAGAGCACCTGATTCTACTCCCTTAGCAAATTTCCAGTATAATTTTAAAAACTTCGATAATCCCTGATGCTGGTAAAGTTAAGTGTGACTAGTGTACTCATATTCTGATAACATTATATGTTTTAGAAAATTATATGACAACATGTAGAAAAAGTCACCAAAATAATCATGCCCTTTATGTCACTTTTTCTTTTCTAAAAATGTATATTAAAGATAAAATTTAGTAAAGTTTTAATTTAAATTTTAGAGGCTCCTTAAACAGAAGATGGCCATCCATGTATTTGAATATTGTGCAGTCATCAAAAATAGTAATTATGACATCATTAAAATATTTCTAGTATAATATTAAGAACAAAAAAATCAAGACACCAAATGCATCTTTTACCATGGTTAGAGTTTTGTAAAGGTATATATGTATGTGGACAAAGTTGGACACTTTCACAGAAAATGTTTTTTAAAATTGTGCTAGAGAATGGGACGAGTTTCTTTCAATTCAAAAACATATCTTTTATGTCATTAACTTGTTTAACCAAAAAGGTCAGCTATCCCTATTTGATGTTGCTATGGACTCTTCTTATGTCTACAGGAGGATTCTAAGCACCCTCATGGGAGTTGCTGTCCAGCAAGCCAAGGATCAGGGTTTCATGAACATGAGCCCAGGATGCCTGGATGAACCATCCCTGAGTAACCTTCTGATCATTTTTAAAGCAACTCCCAAAGGTTGCAGCATGTCAAACTGCATGGTAAGTATTATTTTGGACTTCTTGAAATAAAAAAAGCCCCCAATAATCTTATTTTAGATTGTATCAGTACTCAATATAAAAGGCATTGATACATTACCTGTCCTCCAGAGGACAAAACACTCATTCAACATTTTGGCCCCAGCACAGCTGATTTTGGCTACCTCAGAGTATGATCTCAGCAGTCACAGTAGGTGATTCAGACTTGAGGACGGGGTTCTAGCCACTCTTTGACCCAAGAACAATAAATAGCAATTAATTGAGGCAATTGATTTGCCAGTCTTTGGGCCAACGGGAAACTGGGATCTAGCAGAATAATTTGGTATTTCAGTGCAAGTTAAACTCTCAGAGGTGCCTCCTTTCGCCTAACTGATAACTCATGCTCTTTGAAATTCAACTGCATGGGTAATTTTCCAAGCACAGAACTTCCCCCTGGACTCTTATTCACTAGCTTGTCAATCAGATGTTCAACCTTCCTTTAAAGTTTAAGCCTTATTAACCTACACACTGGATTTGACTGGTGATAGGCCACTGTAGACAATGGAAACCCCTCCCAGGTTCCAAATCCTGTCGTCCTGGTTCAGCTCCCCACAAATTCCCTGGAAGGGATGAAAGAATCACTCACATGTCTGATGCTTCGAACATAGGCAGTGAGAGGATGTTTAAAAAAAAAAAAAAAAAAGTCGTGGAGGCCCTGCTGATTGAGACATCTTGGAGGAAAAGTAGCTCTGTTCCAAACCAAACTCTGCCTGGAGCAGGAACGAGTGCTCGGCCTTCACAGGCTCTGTCGGGGACTTGCTGTGCATACCATATGCAAGATCCCAACCGTAGGGTTGGCAACAGTCCTTATTTCAGAGGCAGGCATGCCAGGGTTGCCCAGATACTGGTAGAAAGTCAGCTCCAGAGTTGGGAGTGCCTAGTTGAGTGAGAAGATGCTAGCTGGAAAGTCAGTGAAATTATTAGTGGAGGCAGCTTGGATGTCAAAAATATGGTCTTGATGACTGAGGCAGGGCAAAGGGCAATCCCGGGCGCCCCAGGGATCCCACCATCCTTTGATTTCTTTCTTTTGTTCCATCACAGCAGAACATTACTTCGGTTCTGAACAGCTTTTCCATGAGCTTCCAAGAGGCTTGGCAACTCTGTCACTTTCCACAAATGCCTGCTTAAAAACAAAATAATGTACACATCCCTAAGGAGTGGAAACTGGAAGAAACCAAGATACCCTACGTGGTGTCACAGACATGAAATAGACAAAGGAGGGTCCATTTGTCACTTCCTGGAGCATTGCTACTTTCCAGAGTATTGCTACTTTCCAGAGCACTGCTACTTTCCAGAGCAAGGTGCAGCTCTGGTGGAGAGAAAAGGAGCTTAGAGTTTCACTGAGTTGTCCAGACGTTTATTTTTTGTGCCTTTTAAAAATACCAGAATCACCTCACATTCCGGAGATTCCTAATTATCTGAAGAACAGAAATAAATGTGGAGGAGGTTGCTGGGAGCCCATTCCTACACCATCGGATCGAAGGCCATGAAGTCCTCCATGAGCAGGCCCAGGGACTCTTCTGCACAGATGGAAACAGGAAGGGTCTGCATCTCACCCCGGGATCTCCATGGCCTCAGAACCCCACTCCATGCCAAACTCTGTGCAGGAGGAAAGGGGAGAAGTTGGGCTTTCACATTTTATTCTATTTACTCTATTCATATTTCTTCTTTTTGACTTTGTATTAAGTTATATTACTTGTGCAATTGTAAAAAATAAAAGGGGTGGATCTAAAAATTGATTATGTTGCTGCATCACCTAACTGGTAGCCTACGAGCAAGAATGCCAGCTCCATCACATTGAATGTCATCTGTAGGTGCACCCACCAAGCTGGGGGGACCGGCACTGGGGAAGTTGAGGGCTCCTGTCCAGCCAGGATGTCCCGGTCCGACAGCATGGGCTGTCAACATATCGAGGGGCCAAGCACTGGCTGACAATAAACGCTGCTGCCATGGATCCCCCAAGTCTCTTGAAAGATGTGTGCAGGGTGACATGGCTAGTTAAAGAGTTTTTAGGTCACTGCTGCTCAGACCTCTGGTTCCACCAGCTCCTGCAGCTTAGGCCCTGCCCGTCCCCCGGCCCACATGACTGAGGTCCCTGTGCCTTAGGGAGGAGCTGTTGTGGTCCCTGACCGTAGACAACACCACAGTTGCTCGTAACTAAGTCTGGAATTACACAGTGAATCCTTGTCTAACGCCCGTTGCCCAAAAGTCACGGGGTTGAGTAAATATTCAAAATCTATAATCAGTCAAAAAAGTTGACTTTACTCTCTGAATCTCTATTAGAGGTGCCATAGTGATTTATTTTGTAAGAGAAAAACAGCAAAAACTAAGTCATATTTTCTGTTTCAAGAAACATAGTTTCAGAGAGGCTGTTGTTCGTTTCTCTATGGTATCTCCCTTTACTTTTTCAGGGATATGGTAAAAATAAATCAGAATAACCTGAAGACTGTTATTCATTTAGTGTTTACTGAAGGTACAACAGTTATTATGGATTTTTTTCAAAAATAAGTTTATGAAAAGAGAAAGAAACAAATTCCCTCTAAGTCTGTACATGTTGTTAGCTTATTATATAAGTTCATGGGATGATTGGGAGACCTTCACAGGAAACACAAATTTTTACGTCTGTTGCCCATTTAAAATGTCGTTGCTGTTTGTTGTTGTTACTATTGACTTACAAGTGTTCTTTATATTAAAAATATTAATCCACGTGTACATATAAAGTTGCAAATTTGGCATTTTCTCCTAATTTCTTTATCATTTTATCGATTTTCTCTCCAGGTGGCCAAGCCCAAAAGAGCATAAAGGCCAAATGATGTCCTTTATGGAACTCGGGCATTGCAGGAAATCATTCCCTGCCTCTTCAGCTCCTTCTCCCCCAAACCTGGAGCTTGGCATGGTGGATGGATATGAGGCTGGAAGGGCAGTGGGAGAACAGCTAAGGATTTCACAAAGCATCTGAAGGTCAAGGCTGTAGCTGTCCTTCCACTCTGCAGGCTCCATATTATCAGAGTGATTTATGAGCAGGTGAAATTTCTGACTCCCATCAGAGGCCCCCATGCTCCTTCAAGGACATGCTTACAGGAAAGTGTACTGACTTCTGAGAACTTGGGGTCTCCACAGGGGAGCTGCTGACATGGCAGAGCTGAGTAGAGGAGATTAGGTGTGATTTTCCAGGATTAACTTTTAGTCTCCCTGATTGGGGATCTACTTCTGAAAGTATGACCAACCTCTCAGCCTCTACACGTATGTAGATCAACTGCTCAATAGAAGTGACTCAAGTAATTCAGAATATTGTTGGATAAAGGAGGCAGCCTGATTTAGCAGAAAGAGCATGGAGTTCTGAGGTCAAACAAAAAATCTTACTCATGAGCTATCCAATTTAAGACTCTATGAATCTCATTGTTCCTTACCTGAAAAACAGGGATAAAACCTCCATATTTGAAGAGCTATAACCTTGGAGGTGGAGAAGACCTTTCTGAGCACAAAGTCAAAGCATAGAGACATAAATGGAGGATTAAAGTGACTGTATAGTCTTTAAAAAAGATAAAGAAATTAAGAGAAAACACCAAATTTGCAACTTTATATGTACCCATGGAATAATATTTTTTATATAAAGAGCACTTGTAAGTCAATAGTAACAAAACAAACAGCAACAAAATTTTAAATGGGCAACAGACATAAAAAGAAAATTCATAAAGATACATAAATGGTCAATAAACACATAAAAAATACTCAACTTCACTAACTATCAAAGAATTACAAATTATACCAAAATGAAATTCCGTATTTGATCTATCAAATTAAAAAAGACTTTTTAAAAATGCCAAGGATTGGCTGAGATGAAAGAAAATGTGCATTGTCTGATACTGTAGGTGGGAATGCAAACTGGCATAACCTTTTTGGAGATAATCCAAAAGTTTTAAAGATGGTCATACTCTTTAACCAAACAATTCCACTCTTGAGGACTGGTCTTAAGGAAATAGTTACGGACATGTTAATGATTTAGCTAAGAGGATGTTTGCTCCAGTGCTGTTTGTAACAGCAAATATTTAGAAACACAACCTAACTATTCAGCATTCTTTCAAGTAAGTCATTCAACAAATATTTACTAAGCACTTAGTAAGCTTGGGCCTTGGGCACAGTAGACCAAGTAAATCAAGGCAGTGCAATGTAATGAAATACTCTGCAGCATTAAAATGAGATAGAATCTTTAATGACAGAGAAAAAGTCATCATATCGTTAACTGGGAAAAAAAGCTTGTTAAAAACAGGATGTGTAATATAATCCCATTTGAGGAAAAACATACATATTTTCATAAAATTTTGGAAACATGCAACGGATTTTCAAAGTGGTGATTGCTGGGTGATGAGAAATGATTGCTTAAAATCTCCTTCCTTTTCCTTTCTCTATAAGTTTTTCTCTATTAACGTGAATTGGTTTGGGGGTTTTAAGCCACTAATTTATTAAAAGCACCTACACTGTGTTTTGAAGATAAAATAAGAAAAATGTCTGGTATATAATAAATGCTCCAAACACTCAATTTGTCTCTCTGTTTATGAATTAACCCCAGCACCTTCAGTGGCCAATTTTTTGAAAAGCTAAGTCACTTGAGTGCTAGTTTGAGCTTCCGGTTAGGAGCTGGATGTTGGAAATGGCATCCTTGGTGACAGAGCCCTTGAAGTCATCAGAGCAGTTCACAAAAATGCCAGCTCTCTCCTCATTTGGGAAAGATCATCCTGCCTTACTATTCTTTTCATTCCAATTTTTTTGTTCCTTCCAATGCTTGTCTCTGCAAGAGTTTTACTTTCTCTCTGCTTCTTTCTTGAGCTCTGCCAGCTTGTTTTTAATCTCCTGGTGTTGATTTCCATCCCATTTTTAAACTCTTAAATTTCTTCTTTGAGTTGTTTTTTAAAATAACAATAAAATTAATGTTTTCTATAATATTTTTGAAACTTCAGAGATCTACTTGAAGTCTTGTTTCCTTAGGTAATGTATGTTCTCCTTCTGCCTTCTTTGTTGTCCGTTTCCTCCTTTTTCTTTGCAGTATCTATGCATAGATTGGATGTTGGGTTCCTTCTTCATATCCCTTACTTTTCAATGTGGCCAGATACTTATCGAATAAGAGTTTGTGGAAGTGTCAAGGAAGTGAGGTAATTCAATAAGCCGTTTTGCATTAGATTCACTACCTCTAAGTCTGTTCACTACATCTATTATTTCCTTTATCTTAGGAAGGAACATCTTTTCCCATAATTTTGATGTTTTAAGAAGTTGGTTCAGCTCACCTCCAAACCCTATAGGACAGCCCTTCTCAAAAGTGCACAGAAGTCACCTGAAGACCTTGCTAAGGTACAGATTCTGATTCACCAGGTGTAAGGTATGGCTTAAGCTTCTGCGTTTCTCACATACTCCCAGGTGAAGATGATGCGTTGGATCTGGGACCACACTTTGAAGAGCAAGGCTGTGACATAGGAACTCTGCGCTGCTTCTCACCCACCTTCCCGCCCTCTGGCCTCTGGCAACTGCCTCTTCCAGGAAGCTGGTGAGAGACTGGAATTGGTGTGTCTTTTATTTCTTCATACCCACCGCCCCTGAGGTTTCCAAAGGGATGGTTCTCTGCTCTGGAGGCCAGCCCACTTCCTCAGACCATGTTGTTCTAATCAGAGGACCCCTGGATAAGGCTCTTAAGACTTTGGTTGTTACTTCTAGAAAAAAATGTGTTCTATGCTCAAGGCTTGAGGAGAAATGTGAGATTCTTCACCTTGTTTTGTTTGGTACAGATTTCACAGAATTTGGCTAGAATGTGTCATGGTTTGTGGTTTGAGGTTATATAGCTGTCTTTTTGTTTCAGTGAAAATAAAGTTTTATTTATTTTTCTGGTTTCTCTTCTCTTTCGTGGGCCTCATGGGAGGAAAGGGGAGAAAAAGAAGCCTCTGCATCTTTCAAAGGAAATCCAGCCTTGCAACTTTGTGTGTGACTTCCTCCAGGTAATCAATTTCAGGGAATGTTGCATGAGGGCAGTGCTGGAGGAATAGGCTGAAATGTGGGCAATCCTCCGCCTCTGCTGCTCAGCCCGACCTGCCAATCCTGTCCCTCTGCCCTCCTAGCCCTCCCCCGCATCCTCCTCAGTGACTTTTCCAACTGGGTTACTGTCCTCAGGTCTCCTGCTCCCCCTCAGAAGACTTCAACTTCTGTTTCAAAAAGAAAACAGCTTCCCCTCCACGATGTCCTTCAACTTTTGTTCCGCTTCACTACAAACTTAAGTACAGTCCTCCTTCTTTGTAAGCTCCGTAGTTGCAGATTTCCCTACTGACTGAAATGTTTAGCAACCCCCCCCCAAATCAATATCCTCAGGGCCTTTTGGGGTCATTCGTGGACACACCCAGTGTGGTGAAAGGTCTGCGCTCCCCCCAGGATCAATCTCCCAGCCAAAGTCAAAGAGGCGACTGACACTCATTTCTTGTTTCAGCTCTCAGACTGCAAACACGTTTCTTTTTGCTGTCTATTTCATCCTGTTTTTCACATTTTCGTGCTTTTTATTGTTGATTTCGCCGTTTAAAATGGCCCCAAGCGCGGTGCTGTGGTGTTGTGTCATGTTCCTAAATGTGCAGGGACTGCGATGGGCCTCTTGGAGGTGTGTGTTAGGCGAGCTTCGTTCACGCCACAGAACCATTGGCCGTGAGCTCCACGTGAGCAAATCACCAAAGTACGTAGAACATGGTGCCTTTAAAGAAAACCACATAAAACAAGGTTATGTCTTAATCGGTTGACAAAAATGTGAGAAGAGGCTCACGGGAGCCTAACCTGTATTTTCCTCAGGAGCGGTGCTT
This sequence comes from Mesoplodon densirostris, assembly GCF_025265405.1. Lineage (NCBI taxonomy): Eukaryota > Metazoa > Chordata > Mammalia > Artiodactyla > Ziphiidae > Mesoplodon > Mesoplodon densirostris. The sequence goes on along the minus strand of NC_082674.1, from coordinate 12,310,129 downwards.
CTGTTCACTAAGGCAGCGTTTGCAGTGACATCATAGAACATATTTGCCGCAAATGGTAAGAATCGACTTTGACCATTGTCACATGCTTTCCTCCAGTGCCACGATTCAGGGCCATCCTCAGCCCCGTGTCCTCTTTTCTATCCCCTCCCTTGTGCCAATAACACGCCATCCCATGGTGTGCTATTGGCACAAGTTAGGAAGTCCTATAGGCCTGGCTTGAAATTCCAGTTTGATCACTTACCAATATGAGACCAGAGACCGGTTACCACTCTCAGCTTCCGTTTCCTCACCTGCTTAAAAGTAGCCTTCACGGGGTTCTTGTGAGGGCTGAATCAGGTAAAGCAGGGTGAGCCTGGTGGCTGGTTTGAAAGTAAATGCTGGATAAATGTTTATCCTCATTCCGCGTCCCTGGATCTGCGCCCCCGGATCTGTGCCCCCACGCACTGCATCCAGGCCGCGCACATTGAATTTCATGTTCCTTTCATTTGAGTCTCGGCTCTCCCCCGTCAGACTGCGTCTCCCAAGGATGAGGTCACACATTCACCTCCCGACTCCTTTCCACGTTAGTGTGGGAATTTTTGGAGAGTAAGAGAGACAGGGGATAATCAGAGAAATGAGAAAAAAATTGTGCAGACTGGCTTTGGGCAGAAAGATAGTCTAAATCTACTTCTCAAAACTATTCAGTGCTTGAGAAATCTCCTCCCAGAAGAAAGGGCCCAAAGGAACACAGGCGGGCTCAGCCCAGCCCATGGTGGCGTTTCTCAAGCAGCAAGACAGGGCTGTGGTGGGCTCCTGGGCCTTGAACCAGAGCAGCCTGGACCTCTGAGAGGCCTGTGTCCTCTGCTCTGAGCATAACTTGGATGCCACCGGCCACAACAGCTCAGAGAGGAGACACACCACATTCACATTCATTCCCAATGGCTTGCACCCCAGACTCATTCCAGGGATTTCTAAGAATATGGGGGCCCTGCCGTAACTATTAGCCCATATGAAAAAGGGAAAGGAAGAAAGAAAAGAAATCCTCAAGAAAACGTGGCCCCTGGAGTATTTTTCAATCTGGTGGAAATACTTCTCTCCAGATGTGTTTTCCCGGTGGGGTGACCCTCCGTGGCGGCACTGGCGGTGCCGGTAAGGAGCCTTCCCAGGGCCCAGGACACAAAGCTGCTGTTGTTGAAATGAGAGCCGTGTAATCAGCTCAAGAATTCCTGAGCAGAACCAAGGGCAGCAGATACTCAAACCTTGAACTTCTTTGCCTCCCTGCATTTTTCAAGGGCTTCCTGGAGAAAGGAGCACCCAGGGGCTTGGATCTTCTTCTAACTTAATTAGGGGCGTGCAGGAACCGAGCGGATACTGAAGATGGTCTCCGGAGGCCCAGGGCTCTGACGATTCCGAGGCAGACACAGCAAGATTCTAGGTGGGTTGTTTGTTTCCTGAGATGCTGTGGACTTTTCCAGTGTCCTGACTCAGAATGACAGGGAAATGGCAATCTCCTTGCCTAGTGGGTGGTCTCATGCCCTCTCCAGACCTTCCCCCCAAGAGGTTCACATCTCTCAGTGGGGCCGGGACCCACATGGCCCACAGAAAGAAAGAGCCGGGAACCAGCATTTGCTGTTCAGCACCGACCCTGCGCCAGGCCCCGGTGAGGTGCTGAGTGCACAGAGACCACGAGCACAGGCTCTGATGCAAGACTGCCTGGTGGGTTTGCATCCTATCTCTGCCACTTCTTAGCTGTGTGGCCTCGGACAAGTCATGCAGTCCCTCTGTGCCTCAGTTTCCTCATTGGTAAAGTAGGGGTAGTCATAGTAAACAACTCATAAAATTGTGGTGATAATTAAAACAAATTCTGCATCTAAAGTGATTAGAATAGCACCTAATAGTTAGAAAGTGCCCAGTGAAGGTGAGCCATTATTATTGCAAACACTTGCCATGGCTCTGGTAGGTGCGGTCACACCCTTTTTATAAGGGAGGAACCCAAGAGGCAGGAGGTTGAAGAAACAGGTCTACAATCTCATGGGAAATAACTCATGATGCAAGTGTTTGACCCTCTCAGGCTCTGCTCTAAAATGGGACCCCTTGCACCTGCCTGGGAAACCAACTCAATCTCGTTCGACAAACATTGCAGGAGGAACTCTTTAGCCTGTGCAGACGGGTGCAGACAGGAGGGGCTGGAAACAGAAACATTCCCTGCCCTCCAGCGGCAGCGGATGTGTCGATGGTTACAATGTAACCAGTGAAGCGACCACTGTGCTATGGACAAGTAAAGGAACCAAAATGAAACCAAGTGAGAGACGCTGAGAAACTCATCACCCCTGATTCCCAGCATTTTTGGAGATGAAGCAGGAGTGTTAGAAAGCATATCTTTTAATCTGTTTATGAATAGGAACTGCTGTTTATCAGGTTGTCCAATAAATAGGTGTTGAGTTTGTTTCCACTGGGTTCCATTTTCTATCGCTGCCATTCTCTGGCCATGTGCTCATCCACTTTAAGGCCTCCCCTGGCATTCCAGACACCGAGGGGCAGTCCTGGGAGGCCCTTAGGTCTGGTCCAGGCTGGTGGTGGCTGTTCTCTCTGCCTGTCACTCCCCACTTTCTCCCAGCATCCTCGTCTCCGGTGTGTCTGTGCTGTGCCTCCCAGAGAGGCTCCTTGATGCCCCGCAGCCTTTTGATGAAGCGTCACCATTGCAAGCCCTTGCTAAAGCCGAACGTTCAATCGCACAGACCCAAAGGTGACTGTGAATTTGAGCGTTTGTGGGACTCCCTCACGATCGCCAGCTTTGCCTCCACAATGTTACAGAGGGACAAGAGCGAGATCCGAGTGGGAAAGAGAAACTTCTCTGAAGTGGATCTGAGCAAGGGCACAGCAGAGCTGGAACTTGAGCACAGGAGCTCCTGACCCCATCCCCTGTGCCCATCTCTGCCCCAGGCTGTCCCTCGTGGCTACACTGAGAACACGTGGCCTGTCGCACTGACTCTTGCCTGCTCCCACCTGGCTGCCTGCTCCTCGGGGACCCCCCAGCTCGGCAGTGAGTCTCAGATGTGGCCTCTGGGTGTAGCTGCGGGCTGGTGAGGCCTGTGCAGGCCAGGACAGGGCCACAGGATGGAGTTGCGGCTGAAGGCAGATGACCTCGCCTCCACCTTGCGACAGCCCACAGCCGGGATGCCGAGGAGGACTGGCCAAGACCCCAAGTTCTAGCGCCACTGGGATACCACAGACTGAGTGACCCTGGGCCTCAGTTTCTCCATCCAGAAAAATGAGCAGGAAAGCCTAGCTGCTCTGAGCGTTCTTGCAGCTGGGCACAGCTAGAATCCCACCTCCCTCCACAGCCCCACCCATCCCAACAAGGCATCCCCCCTCTCCAAGGTGGATGGGGCAGAGAATATGCAAATATGCCTAATTAAAGCTGGAAGTCAAAACAGCTTTTCCCCCATGTGGTTCAGCCAATCCCCACAGCGCTGCAGAAAGTGGGGCAAAGTAAGCTCTCATCGCACGCCAGATGGAAACGTGGGCAGCCGAGGTAACAGAACAATTTTCTCTTGTTCCAAACATGTTCTGGGGGGTGCCACATACCACTGTCAGCTCGCCTGGCCATCTCCCTCCCCACCTCCAGGCACTTGATTACCCCCTGCCCCCAGAAGCATTCAGTCTTGAACTTTCTAATCATGGCCTGCCTTTGTCTGGGCCCTTGGGATCATATGGCATCAATTGAAAGCGTAACCCGACTCAGGTTTGGTATTTAACATACCTGCTGCAGAGGAAGTGTCTTTGAAGGAGAGGCCATGTGTGGTGGCCCTCGACCCTCCCATCACCAAGGCCCAACCCTTCACCTCTTAATCAGGCTCCCAGCTCACCACGGAGGTCTCACAATGGAAGGGCAATTACCAGGGCGAGGAGATGAAAGAGGCAGGCCCAATGGTCCAAAAGGTTCTTTTGCTTTTAAATTATCCATGATTTACCTGCATAAAAGGAGAGGAAGTGCCTGAAGATTATTCTAATTGAGCCAGACTTTTCAAATCATGGAAATACCAGCATTTCCAAGGGGAAATCCAATCCGTTCAAATTGCCCCTGTGAGTAACTCATACAAACAGAAGGAGAGAGGAGGCTTTCATTTGCCAATGTGGGTCTGATCAGTGTCAATTGGATAAATGGCAGGGCCAGGAGGACATGAAGCTCCCAGAGTCCTCTGCCCGTGTTTTCTTAGCCAGGTTCGTAAAAGGGATCATTCTGGAGCAGAGGTTGCTGGAAGAAATGCCTCCATTTCGGCACCAAGCCTCCTCCTCCTCGAGTTATTGAAAACAGGCAGGAGCGTGTTTTCTCCTGGTCTGATGTGTGTCCTTCCAACTTCTCCGCCCCGAAGGTCTGCAGATAACGGGCATCTTTAAAGGACGTACATGGGTCGTGTGGGACGAATACTGGGCGTGATTGCGTGGCCTGGGAGAGGGTGAGAGCGTCTGGATGAATGGACACTTCTGTCCGTGGGACAAGTCCGGAGGGAGGAATTTGGGGCAGAGAAATTAAGTACCTTACATAAGGTCAGAGTTCGAGTCCTTGGAAAAGCTGGGGCGAGACCTTCCTGCCTTTGGGTTCCCCGCTACGCCTCCTTGAGACAATGGGCCTTTTCTTTGGAGCATGCAAAGCCATACATGTGGAGGAACATTTGTCTTAAAACTCCACGTGTGTTCACAGGGGCTGCCTACCTAGTTGAAAGTTGGGATCAAGAATTTACACAGGCCTAAAAATAAGCACCATTTTTTAATATGTATATATTCCATGTTGGTTGTTCTTAATATACAAAAAAGAACACACATCGATGAGTTCATGTATAGGCACAGTGTGTGTGTACTTATGTATAAAGCCCTATCTACCACACATTTGTAGGTCCCTGCATCACACTGACCACAATTTAAAAATAAAGTCCAGATAACACTTGATAATTAGTGTTCATCTATTAGTGTTTGCAATTTTATTTGTTAATCAAAGAACAGAACCTGCTTTTGCTGAGCTATGATGTTGCTCCTTTTGTCATTTTCCAAAAAGATAACCTTGGTTTTGCTAGACCTAGGAACTAGACTTTTGTTTAACAGACGAAACAGTGCAGGACTTTGCATCCTACAGGATGCTCTCACATACCTGGTTCAATTCTGTAACCCTCAAGACAGTGCTGGAAGGAAGAGAGGGTGGTGTTTCACCCCCCCACCACCCCCTTTTGTAGAAGAGGGAACAAGGTGAAAGGTGACCCAGAATCCCACAGCCTTCCTGCCAGGAAAGAAAAATGAGGCTGCAAGCACAGTCACGCCACCTGTCCCTGCACAGCCCCAGCCATGAATCGTTGGCTATAAATTGAATGAAAGTCAGGCAAAATATCACTTATTCTCCTGTGCTGAAGTACAAGAAGATGAGGTCAGGGATTCCTTGAAATATTTCCAAAAATTTAAGGACATCAAGAAGCGGGTCTACAAAGAAATGTAGGAGCAGTTGTATTCAGTGGTCGGGATAGTCTACTGACCCAAAGTTTATTTAAAACAGGAGCAGTTAGTGGTAACCACAGCTCTGATGCTGGGATATTTATGGGACACCAATAAATTCTCTCCCCAAGAACGATAATATAGATGCTCGTGCTTTAGTCTATTCGTGTAGGGAACACACAGGCCCAGCTAATCAGAGTTTAGAACACAGAGCTGTGGCCCCTATTTTTTTTTCTTTTCTGCAAGTTCATTTTTACTGATCCCCCCCCCCTTTCTATGCAAGTGGAAACAATTTCACATTAAGGCATCCCTTTGACTAAATATTTGAGACATGGAGATGAGTTGGAAAGAAGCCTGATGTCGCTCTCAGGAGGGTGGCCTCTGTGGCCACTCACTTCCCTGAGCCTCAGTTTCCATTCCTTCTAGTGAGGGTAACCCTTTCCCAGGCCGCCTCTGTGGCTGCTGAGAAAATCTAAACACGGAGCACAGGGCAAGCTGCTTTGGATGGAAACCGGTGTGTGAATCCCATCCATTGATTTGGGGCAGCTTCTGCAGGCACACGGGGGGCTTCCAGGGGCAGGATATCACAGAGTCTCACTCCCAGTACCTTTGGAGGTTAGGTGGACCAGGACCACTGTGAAGCAGCCTCTGTGTTCCTGTGAGAGAATTCCTGAAACCCAGCTGACTACAGTCGATCCTCATTACTCACGGATTCCATGAATGCACACTCACTTCCTCGATAAATTTATACTCACAGCACTTTCACAGTCACTTGTGGACACGCACAGAGCAGCGAAATGAAACCTTTGGTTCACCCGACTCCACGTTCTCATGTTGTCAACAAGCGTCCTTTCTGAGGTCTGTTTAGTGGCATGTTTTTCATGTTTTTGTGCTTTTTGCTTGTGATGGCACTCTTTAAAATGGCCCTCCACCTTCGTGCTGAGTGCTGTCTAGTGTTCCCAAGTGCAGGAAGGCTATGATGTGTCTTACAGAGAAAATACCTGTGTTAGAAGAGCTTCCTTCAGGCGTGAGTTACAGCACTGGTGGCTGTGAGTTCCACGTTAATGAATCAATGGTATCTATTAAACAAGATGTCTTTAAACAGAAACATACAAAAAACAAGGTTTTTAATTGATTGGTTGGTGAACATCTTGTGACCAGAGGCTCAGAGGGACCCATTCCTGTGTCCCCCTGGGAAAGATGGTCCCGTATGCCCTAATCCCATGTTTGCAGTGACTTTACAGAACAGAGCTACTGCACATAAGGAAAACCAACTGTACTTACCCAACATCTCATTCCTGATGGGCAAGGTACAAATCCCCAGGCAGGCAGGTGGGGCTCTGCTGACCTAGCCCTGGTACCTTTGCCAACAGTACATGCTGCTGTGCGTGCAGCGGGCCCAGCCTCGGGGGGGGCCCAGACGCTGACCCACATGCAGCTCCCTCCTGCGCCCCGCGGAGCCCTTCCCAAGCTTCTCCGGCTTCCAGACCCAGCTCATTGCCACCTTCTGCAAACTTCCCCCAGCCCCTTGAGCCCAGTCAGTGTCTCCCATCTCTGTGCCCCTGTGTGTCTACGTGGCAGCCATTGCGAGGATCACGTTTCCTCAGCAAGCAGGAGAGTGGAGTGCCGAAGTGCTGGTAATAAGTGTACTCACCGCTGAGGGCTTTGTAAGAATTACACGCTGTAAGGCCCGCTCGGCAAGAACAGAGCCCGGCCTGCAAAGAGCCCAGCAAAGTCTAATGTCCATCACCCTGTGCCCTCCTCCCACAGGCTCTGGGATACACCTGAGAACGAGCAGTTTTCCTTCTGACTTTTCCATCCCCAGAGGGGAAGTGTCAGAGAGTGAACAGATTCAGTGTCTTCATTGTAACGATTAGAAACCCAGAAAAATTTAAAAGAAACACCTTTTTCTGCCCTGAAGATGCTGACACGTCTCAGAAGCCAGGCACTGCGGGGCGGACTGAGAGGAAAGGGGTGAGTAGTGTCTCCAGCACACGTGACGCTGTCGCCTTGTTTCTGGGACCCCTCCGGCTGGGAACGTGGTGAGGAAAGAAGGGGTGGATTGGGCTGCGATGACCAGTCGGCCCCAGAAGGTTCCGGAAGGCGGAAGGAGAAGAGAGTGACGGAGACGGGCAGGAGCCCGGACATGGGGGCCGGGGGAGCAGGACCAGAAGGGCAGCAGCACACTCAGAGGGGGCCGGATGTGACGCTCGGTTTGCCTGATTGAACTGTGGCCTGTGGGCAGCCGGTTCCCAGCTCAGGCCACGGTTCACACCTAGAACACAGAGGCCATCGTTCCCACCTGATAGCGTGGCATCCTCTTCAGATCAAATGGGGAATATTAGGGGCCCAGGCTGTCTCCAGCACAGCAGCTGACTAGCATGCGTTTCCCTCCCGTCGTCGTAAGGCTCCAAAGGGATGTGAGGAAGGGGTCAGCTGACACTTGCTCGCAGCCGCCTTGCAGGGGGGCCTCCCTAAAGAAGAAAGCGTTACCTACGGTCAGAAGACACAGGGCCTCCAAATCGTAGAGCCCCAGGGAGGCAGGGTCACCCCGCAGGCACAAGTGCAGCCCAGAGCTGCCCCCGGACTGGCCTGACCCGGCCCCTCCAGCTCGACCTCAGGCCCCTCCTACTCACTTAAGGCGCTGGGAGGCCTGGAGTAGAGGGAGAACATGAAAGCAGGTGGATATCCCAAGGCCCTGGAGACTGGAGCTCTCAGCTCCCCGTCCCAGTGACCTTCTGGTGTCCCCGGTGGTAATAACACCCTCTGTTGTTACAGCAACTTTCCCAAAGGAGTGCAAAGCCGGGAGGAGACATGATCTCATTAACCCTCAGTCTGGCGGGGAGAAGGCAGACCGTTCCAGCAAGTCTGGTCCATGGGGAGGAAGATGAGGCCCTGTGAGTCACCGGTGGGGCTGGACACAGATTTTTCTGGACCAGAAACCCGAGGTTCCTCCACCTCCTCTGTGTCCTCTCCCACCAGACCCACCGAGATCCATCACCAGTGATCCTGCCGGCCCTGTCCCAGGACTCTGAGAGCACCTACCCCACGGCTGCCTCTGAGCTGCCTCTGTGCGGGTTGGAAGCACTCCTCGTCCACGTCTGGGCTTGCTCTGTTGGAACTGAGGGCCTTTCTCTCTGCCAAAATGGACAGCCTGTTCTAGACAGCCTAGATTATCCTGTGCCTATGGTGACAGCCAAAATAAGAGCTATTTATTACCTGGGTGCTGAAGAAGATTCTAGGAATAAATCTAGACTGGATGCCTGTTCCCAAATAATGCACGATTTCATGATGGACTTGTTTCCGTACTTAGGTTTTGAAGATGGATTTTTCTCAGGACACACACATTACACACAAACCCATACTACAGAGAAAATGTACATCTCTCTTACATGAACACTCCCCTGGAAAGACAAGCACATGTGCAGACATACATGATTTCCTCCACATGGGCACGTACGTAAGAGCCCACAGCACCTGGTCACATGTGTGTGCTCCGTGCCCATATGGATGCACTCTGATACTATGTGAAGACACCCAGAGGACACACACGCTTTTTTTTTTTTTTTGAAGTATACTTGATTTACAGTACTGTGTTAATTTCAGGCACACAGCAAAGTGATTCGGTTATACATATATATGTATATATCTCTATGCCTTTTTCAATTCTATTCCATTACAGTTTATTACAAGATACTGAACATAGTTCCTTATGCTATACAGTAAATCCTTTTGTTTATCTACATATACGCTCCTTTTATGCTTCTTCGTACTTAAGCTCTATCTCCTCCCTTTGGACGTCTAGATAACATTTACTGCTCCAAAACCTAACTGCAAGGGTGTTCTGACTGGACCCACGGTCTCTGTTTCCCCAACACAAGACACCACCACCACCCCTCCTATGTGAGGACCTGGAGGCTTCTCTGACTCAGAGCCCAGGATTCCCCGTAGGAACTTCACAGCCTCTTCTGGCTGTCCAGTCGGGCAACTCCTGCAAGAGGCACTTGGGGCCACGGCATCTCCCAGGGTGGGTGGCCTGAC